>NC_092047.1:33031791-33384712 GCF_003086295.3 Arachis hypogaea | reverse complement strand
TAGGATATGTGTCAAGAGAATCAGGAAACGGGTTGTCTGCACGTTTAGGAGGGGCGTGCTCTACTTCTTCCTTCTTCTCCTCTGGAGCTTCCTTTTCAACTAGATCTTCATTGACCTTAGCCTCAGAACCAGCTACCTTACCACTTCTCAATTGAATAACCTTGCAATCTTCTCTTGGGTTCACCACTGTATCACCAGGGAATGTATTTGAAGACCTTTTAGGTAATTGCTTGCTCATTTGACCCATTTGACTTCCAAGTTTCTAATGGAGGCTATGGTCTCTTGCACGAAACTCATCATCATCTCCCACTTAGAATCTTCTTGGGATTTAGAATTTGCCTGCTGAGGTAGTTGTTGTTGCTGAGACTAAAATTGGCAGTTATTATAGTTGTTCTGTTGAAAACCGCCCTGAGAACTATTGTTGAAGTTATGAGGTCTCTGAGGTTGATCTCTCCACCCAAAATTTGGGTGATTCCTCCACCCCTGATTGTATGTCTTAGAATATGGATCATTGTTGGGATTTCTAGGACCACTCCCTATGTAATTCACCTGTTCAGAAGAGGGTTGAGCATAATCATAATTATCATTTTGCATAAAGTTACCTGTCATGTCATAGGAGGTATCTTGGGGTGGATTTTGAGTGTTGATAGTTGAGACTTGCATGCCACCCATCTGTTGAGTAAGTAGATTTATCTGCTGAGACATAAGCTTGTTCTGAGCAAGAAGAGCATTAACAGCTTCTACTTCCAACACGCCTCTCTTCTGAGCGGCCTCAAAGTTCACAGGATTCCTGTTAGATGTGTATAAATATTGGTTGCTTGCAACCAATTCAATCAGCTCAATAGTCTCTTCTAGTGTCTTCTTCTTATGCAATGAACCGCCTGCAGAAGTGTCTAGGCTCATCTTTGACATCTCTCCTAAGCCTTCATAAAAGATATCCAGTTGGGTCCACTTGGAGAACATGTCAGGAGGGCATTGCCTAGTCAGTAGCTTGTATCTCTCCCAAGCTTCATAAAGAGTTTTACCGTCCTTCTGCTTGAAGGTCTGAACCTCCAACCTAAGCTTAGTCAGCTTCTTTGGTGGGAAAAATTTAGTGAGGAACTCTGTAACAACCTTTTTCCAAGTATTCAAACTCTCTTTTGGTTGGGAATCTAGCCATAGCTTTGCTTTATCCCTCAAAGCAAATGGAAAAAGCATGAGTTTGTACACCTCTGGGTTTACTCCATTTGTCTTCACAGTATCACATATCTGCAGAAAATCAGAAATAAATTAATTTGGATCTTCATGAGAAAGTCCATGATACTGGCAGTTTTGTTGCACCAGGGTGACCAATTGTGGCTTCAACTCAAAGTTGTTTGCAGTTATAGGAGGCACCACAATACTTTTTCCATAGAGATCCGTAGTAGGGGCAGAATAAGAGCCAAGCACTCTTCTCTGCTGATCATCCCCATTCGAATTTACCATATTGGCATTAGCATTATTATTTGCCATAGTGGATTCTGCAGCCTTGCAAAGTCTTGCTTGTTGTAAACGTCGCCTGAAAGTTCTTTCAGGTTCAGGATCAAAGTCTAAGAGATGTTCTTTGTCTCTATTTCTGCGCATACACAAGCAGGAAACAAGAAAAAATGGGACTCTCTACGTCAGAGTGTAGAGAAGTCCCTGTGAGGTAACCTGTGTAAAATAATAAAATAAAAAATACTAAATAAATATATAAAAAAATTCGAAAATTTAAAAGGAAAAATAAACAGAAAAAATTAAAATAAAATTAACTGAGTGACACCAAACTTAAATTCAGAAATTAAGAAAATAAATCAAAATATATATTTTTATTTTTATTTTTATTTTTATTTATTTATTTATTTTATTAATAAAAATAAAAAAAATGAAAAACGAAACAGGGGAGGGGGGATATAAACGAGAAGGAAAAGAAAGTAAATAACGTAAAGGAAAAAAAATTAACGTAAAAGAAAAGAAAAAATTAACTTAAAAAAATGCAAAATAAAAATTAATAATAAAATAAAATAAAAAATAGAATAATAAAAAAAATTATCTAATCTAAGCAATCAAACAACGAATAGTTGTTAATCACAGTCAATCCCCGGCAACGGTGCCAAAAATTTGGTGCGGTATTTACAACCTCACTTACTTACCGGCAAGTGCACCGGGTCGTACCAAGTAATACCTTACGTGAGTAAGGATCGATCCAACGAGGATTGATGGACTAAGCAACAATAGTGTTTGATAGGCTTAGTTAGACAAACAAAAATTGGTGTTGAGATGTAATATAAAAGATATTAAACAATATCAAAAATATTGAAGAAAAGCAAGTAAATACTTTGGAAAAAATATGGAGAAGATAGTTAAGGTTTTAGAGTTATCTTATTTTCTGGATTGACTTTTCTTATTAACTATTTTAATCATGCAAGATTTAATTCATGGCAAACTAATTGTGACTAGACCCTAATTCCTTAGACCTTCCTAGTCTCCTCTAAAATTCGTCAACTGCCAATTCCTTGGTCAATTGATTCCAATTAGAGGGTGATGATCAAATTCCAGTTTATATGCCACAAGAATCCTAATTATCCAAAAATAAGGGGATTATATGTCACGTATCCCGTTAAGTCCAAACAATTAAGAATTCAGGATAATATGTTTTCAAGCTATTGTTCAAGTAAAGAGTTTTTCCAAGTTTTACAAGAACTCAAATAAAACATGGGTCATACTTCCGTTCCACCCAAATTCATAAAATAAAGAACGAAAACAATTATTGAAATATAAATCAAAACATGAATTAAAATAGAAAAATAATATTATCAATCCATACAATAGACAGAGCTCCTAACCTTAACAGTGGAGGATTAGTTGCTCATGGAATATGGAATATAAATTTTTATGGAATAATGTTGTGGAAATAAATGTTGTTCTGGAACCACCCTATTGGGATCCCTTTTTATAACTAATCCTAATAATTTTAAAAATCAAATTTCTAAAATTAAAATTAAAATAATATCTTTTCCTAAAATAAGATTTGAATTTAAATTCGAATTAATTAACAAGTCTTCAGCTAATGTGTGGGACCACTTGATTTGTCCATTCTGAAGCTTCTAATCTGTGATTTCTGGGCTAAGAACTGGGTCAAAACAGCCCAGAAATCGCCTCCAGCGTTTTTCTACATTTTATGCACGTGGCGCATGTGACGCGTCCGCGTCGTCCACGCGTTCGCGTCATTTGTCCAGATTCCAGTCCACGCGTTCGCGTCTGGCACGCGATCGCGCCATTGCGATTTCCTCCATTCCGCGCGTTCGCGTGAGCCATGCGTCCGCGTCGGTATTCGCTGGTCATCTCCTTGGCTTCTTCTCTTTCTCTGCAGAAACTCCATCAAATTCCGCCAAATGCTACCTAAAATAAACAGTATTGTACAAAACTCAAAATAGCATCCATAGTGGCTAAAATATAATTAATTCTTAATTAAATTCAACAATTTAGATGCAAATTCACTAGAAAAAGATAGACAAGATGGTCACGCATCAATTGTGAAGCAGGGATACCGAACTCATGACACAACAACTGAAAGATTTTTATAAAACCCCAGGAATTGGGGTGAAGTTGGGATGGAGCTACATTACAGGACCATAATAGGTTGCTCTCCAAAGGGGTAAAAGGAAGAGTGATATTCATTTGACTAAAAAATAAGTCGTAGGCGTAGAAAAAGGGGGCGCTCTCCAGCAATTCGGGTAGAAAAACAGACCCTCTCCTCAGAATTTGGAGATACAAGCTCATAGTTCTTTTCATCACTACCATTACCACAAATCCTATGAAACTGCCTAAGCTGCTGACAAAACTCAGAGTCAACCAACGAAACACACAGAAGAACCATGGAATCCACCTAATCAGTCATGCCCTCAGGAACTTGGGAAGACGTCTCAACAATATTTTTGCGAGAAGACATGGGGTCAACTAGTCCTACAACAAGAAAAGAAGATTGGATTACTAAAAAAATAACTCGGCCAACATAATTCAGCGTAGTACAAACAACAAAAGGAAACCCAGGACCCACAACAAAGATCCAGGGGCATCCTTTGGAGGCAGGCACAGAACAAGGACTCAGGAAAACCCACAAGCTCACACCTCGATAATGACCCCTTTCAACTAAAACGACACTCTGAATAAAAGGCCGCGAGCCACAGATAATCAGAATAAACTACCATCCAAACCCACAGTCCCAGTTTAGTCAACAAACGAAGCAACCAAATAAACAGCTTAAGAAGAAGTCATCAAAGACACAACCTTTTTCAAGAATAATAAAAAATAGAAGTTATCTTTTGAAAAATTTGTGGGGCAAAGAAAACTATCAACATGGCGAAAGACATCAAAGGAGCAACCTTTCGAGAAAGCAAGTGGGTTCATGCAGATCACAGAAGAAGAAAAATAAATGACAAATAAGCAAGCAGATGCAAGGCAACAGAAAAAGATTCAAACTTTCTAAAGTAAAAAAAAGGCATAATGCAAGCGACGAAGAAAGTAAAAAAGAACCAACCTAACAAAAAGGAGAAAGCTCTGAAGAAAAGCTGAAAGCAGAAGCGACAGGGAGTAGAGTCACCTCTCGAACAAAAAGCCTCACAGAAGTAGAAAAGGGAAAATTGAATCCAGAGCCGCCCTTTTACAGCAGGGAAAGCACTAATGATTGCCAAGAATATGGCACAGGGGAGAAATACAAAAACCGCAAACTTCAGAAAAACAGAATGAGAGAAAGAAAGGGGAAGTTACAGAGAAGAGAAACCGTTTTTTGGTATGTGAAATTCAAAATAAAGAGGCTAAGAGAAACGGGGTAATTAAAAACCAATTAATGAGGATATTAAACCCCATGCATATTCCCAAGGCTAAGAGCGCTAATGCAAAAGCGCGCGCTTTTAAGAAGAAGCAAAAGAAAACGTTCCATATTCAAAAAGGAGAACGCTACAAAGATGAAGTCGACAAGATGCTCGAGTTCGGCTTCACCAGAGAAGGATCGAAGTCCTAAAAACTAGGACTCGACCTCAAAAAGAAAGACCAAACTCGAGCAGGGGCACTGTTCATATCCTGGGTCGAGCTATCCGACCCGAGATGTTTAGCGACAAAGCGACCGACCTCCTCAGGTCAGACTATCCGACCTCTTCTCAAAGAGCTCGGCCAAATTGTTTGGAAAGCCCAATAAAGGGCCCAGATAGAGGAACACGACACAAATCCAAAGGCAGCCCAAACCTATAGAGATAAGGGTGGTTCCCTTGAAGATAAGATGACCTCACTCAAAGATAAAGATAAGATAAGATAACTAACTTATCTTATCTAAAAAGGTCACTCTACGCCATTATAAATACACTGGAGCACCCAGGTATAACTCATACTCTGATTCTACTAAAAACTCCTTAATACCCTTGCTAACTTAAGCATCGGAGTCCCTTGCAGGTACCCCCACCCTCCGGTGACGAAGGATCAGCCGTGCAACCAAGCTCAACAAGTCGGATACGATAGCTCCAGCCTCCACTCTCAGCCGGACACATCATCTCCGATCAACAGAGAAGATCTCGTCCGAGATCGACCTACAGTTTCAGGTAACCCTCAAAACAGTACCCAATTCACCGACACAGGCTTTAGAAATCTAGTAGCTGATCTAAAGATCAAGCACCAGTTCACCTCTGTAGAGTACCCACAAGCGAAGGGACAAGCGGAAGCCGCCAACAAAGTCATACTGGCCAGATTAAAACGGAGATTATAGGACGCCAAAAGAGCTTAGGCCGAAGAGCTCCCACAAGTCCTATGGGCATATCGAACAACACCACATTCAACCACGGGAGAATCACCTTTCCGACTTGCCTACGGAGTGGAGGCAATGATTCCCGTGGAAATAGAAGAAGGATTGATAAACCCCAATTTTGTGGTTTATCTTGTAAATTTGGGGAATTTTATCACCTTTTCCCACATTTATTCAATGAAATAGCATGGTTTTGCAATTCTCCCTTGATTTGTGCTTAAATGTGAAAACATGCTTTTTAGGCCTTAAAATAGCTAAATTTAATTCACTTTAATTCTGTTCGATGCCTTGATATATTTGTTGAGTGATTTCAGATTCATAAGGCAAGTATTGGATGGAAGAAGTGAGGAGAAAAGCATGCAAAGTGGGAGAACTCATGAAGAAATGAAGGAACCGTAAAGCTATCAAGCCTGACCTCTTCGCACTCAATCGACCATAAATTGAGCTACAGAGCTCCAAATTATGTGGTTTTAGTTGCGTTGGAAAGATAACATCCGGGGCTTTGAAATGATATAAAATTTGCTATAGTTTCCTGACGTATAAGGGTGCGTACGCGTACATGATGCGCACACGCTGATGGATCAGCATGGGTCCATTTTGGGCAACTCGTTGGGGGCTATTTATAGCTTATTTTGGGCCCAATCCAACTCATTTCTGATGCTATTGAACCCAAGGATTGAAGGAGGAATGAACCAAGTAGTCATAGTTTAGTTTTCATCATATTTTAGGTTAGAATTCTAGAGAGAGAAGCTCTCCCTTCTCTCTAGAATTTAGGGTAGTTTAGGTTTAATTTTCTTAAATTCATCTTTCAATTCTTGTTTTAATTTAGTTTTCTCTTTTAATTTCTTGTTGTTACATCTTTGTTCTTTTAGTTCTGGTTGTTAATTTCCCTATTTTGCCATTTTTATGTTTATGAACAATTGTTGGATCTTGATTTCCTTTAATGCAATTTTATGTTTCCATGCTCTTTTATGTTTATCTTAGTTGTTATTGTTGATTTCTTGCTTGTGGTAGTCATGGGTTTCACTAATTCTAGCATTTTGTGATGTTTTCTTTTATTATACTCTAGGTGTTTGATAAAATGTTTACACTAGTTTTTGAGTAGTTTTCTTAACTCTTGGCCTAGGCTAAGGGAATTGAGTGACCTTGAGTCATTGGGTCTCATTGAATTGGTGATTTGAGAACCCTTGGTGATCAATTTGATACTCATTGACACTAACCCACTACTAATCTAATTAGTAGATAGGTTGGAACTTATGGGTTGATGTTGATTAAGCCATTTGATATACTTCAAGTATAGAAGTACACTTAATGAGCTTAGTTCCTCACAATTATCAACAATTGGTTTGTAGACAAGGATGGTGATCTCAATTAACTATGTCTAGCCAAGAGTACTTTTTCTTTATTTTATTAGTTCTTATCATTTTACTTTCTTGTCATTTAATTTTTCTTGCCATTTATTTTCTTGCAAAAATATAAAATCAAACCCCCTTGCATCTTCATAGCCAATAATTAAACACTTCATTGAAATTCCTTGTGAGACGACCTGAGGTTTAAATACTTCAGTTAATTCTTATTTGGGGTTTGTACTTGTGACAAGTCAAATTTTTGATGTGGGAATTGTTTGTTGGTTTAGAACTATGCTTACAATGAAGTTCTTATTTCTAGAAGAGAAATTCTAAACCATCGAGTAAATCTCATTATCAAAATGGCGCCGTTGCCGGGGAGTTGCAATGGTATTACATTATTGGCTATTGTGAATATGTGAATATGCTTGCCTTTTGCTTATTTGTTAGTTTTTGTTAGGCTTAGGACTTGTTGCTTATTCTTTGTAGCTTTTGTTTTTATTTGCTATCATGAATTCTCATCCTCACTTTGGCTATGAGTTTGGTTCAAATTATGTTGTAGGGAATGGAAGCTACAATGAGGATGTGCATCAAGGATGGAACAATCAAAGATGGGAGGAGCCTCAAGGGATTGATCAACCTTCTTGGCAACAACAACCTCCGGACTCTTAGGGGTATAATTCCAATCCTAATGCATATCAATCTAATGGATGTAGTGACCCTTATTGTGATTGTCAACAACCACCACAATATGCCTATGAACCACCCCCTCAGCATAATTTTGAACCACCTTACTCACAAGCCCCTTTTCACCAAACACCTCCATATGACCCTAATCCTTACCCACCATACCAACCACCTTATGAGCCATATGAACCATATGGAGAACCACCCCCAATTCCACCACCAATACCCTCAAGAACCGCCACCTCACTATTCTTACCAAAATGAATCACCTCCCATGTATGATAACTTTCAACCACAAAATAAATTCCCCTTTCCACCACAACCCTCTATAGAAGAATACACATACCCATCAATCCAAGAGCAATATGATCCTACTTATACTAGCCAAGTGGAACAAGAGCCAATGGATCGTCTCAAGAAAGCAATAGATCGGCTTCAAGCAATAATCCGTCAAAAGGAACAAGAGGAAGCCCAAAGGATGAATGAAGTTATCGAGGCTAACCTTGCCAAAATTAAAGCCGCCTTGGACTCACGGGACTCATGCAATAAGCAAAGCACCTCCACGGATGAATGTGAGAAATCAACGAAGAGTGGAGTATGAAGGAGATTTTAGAATCCCAACATGAGGACAAGGAGATGGGGTATGTCTTGCAACAAGTGGAGGAGGAAGAGATTGTTGAAGAAGAAGAAGTGGTTGAAGAGTTAGAGGAAGTTAAATAAGAGGTGGATTTCAAGCTTGAGAATACTTCCACACCAAGTGATATTGTTGATGATCTTGTGGAAGTTGTTGAACTTTCTTCCATTGAACTTGAAAATGATGTTGAGGAGGATAATGCGCAACCTCCAAGGCATAGTATGAGTGATGAAAGATTTGAAGAGGTTGATCAAGAGATGGATTCAATCATTGAGAATTTCTTATCTACAATTGAATCCTCTCCCATTGGGCTTGAAATTGAGATCAAAAAAGAAGATGCACAACCTCCCATGCCGTTGGTAAGCAATGAAGAAGAGATTGAATTGGAAGGAAGCTACCAAGAGGAAGAGGTTAAAGTTGAGGAAAGTTGTAAAGAGGTGGAGGTAATCATGGAAGAATACAAGGGAGTGGAACTTGCAAGAACATTGGAACCACCCCTTCCTAAGTCACCATCCAATACAACATTCAAGTGGATAAAATTCTTATCCCTAAGCTTTAATTTCTCACTTGAATATGGTTTGCTTGAGACGGATGGGCAACTTAGAGCTCTTTGTGGAGTCAAAAGTAGGAGAGAATTGGTTAGTGGGTGGAAATGCCAATCAAGGTTCCTTATGGTTGGAAACTCAAAGTCTAAGTGCAATGGTTGGTATAGTTCTCAACTAAAGGGGTCTAGGAAGATGCTTTGGTGTTTACTTGAGAATTCGGATCACTTCTCACCCAATTGGAATTGTGATTATCAACTTGAAGATGGGTGTGAAAACAAGATTTGGGATCCCGGTGGACATTGGAGATGCAAACAATGGTGGGGATTCAAGGATGAATTCAAGCATAAACCATCCTAGCAAGGACCCCCACCAAATGTCCAACTTAAGGACTTAAACTAAAAGTGCTAGGTGGGAGACACCCCACCATGGTAAACTCTTTCCATTCTTTTGTATATATACTTAATAAGTGATTTGAGTTGCCATTATAGGTAGTCTTCTTCTTTTCTATACTCTTACACATTTTGTTTCGATTGATAGGTTGTAGTATTTGATTAGTTTAGATTGTTGTTAAAGTAGGTTGCTTGAAGTGCAAGTTTTGTTTGTTTTGTCTTTGAAAATTTTTCAAAAACTAAAAATATTTGTTGTTAAATTTGATTTGTGATTGTTTTAGAATGCTTGTAGATTAGGAGAGTGTCCTGTTTTTGAAAAAAAAAAAAAAGAGGGGGCATCGGCGCGCACCGGCGTGGTTTCACAACTCTCAGTACCAAAACCCGAGAGTTGTACCCACTTCGTGCCTACTTTGTGCCATGCGATCCACGTGTAAGCACGCATAACGTGTACGCGTGGATTGTCCCTACTGATCCGCGTGTAAGCGCACATGGCGCGTACGCGTCCTTCTGCCAATTTGCGCATCGGCGCGTGGGCGTGCATGACGCGTCCGCGTCGCAAAAAAAAGAGTTTTTTTTCTCATCTTCCATTTTCTTTTTTCCATTGCATTCGCATACTTTTATTCTTTGCATTTTCATTTTGTTTTTATAGCTTGTTTTTACCTTCTTCTTTTTTTGAGCTTATTTGAATAATGGTGTTGAATTTTCTTACTCAATTGTTGAGAATTTCTTGATTAATCTTGGTGCTTCTAGATTTGTTTGATATTGTTGGGTGATGAAACTTTTAAATCAATGCTTAATCTCGTATGGCTCTTATATTCTTTGTGCATTGATATGAACTTGTATGCCTTTCATGACCCACTCTTTCTAGTCGAACTTGATGCTTTTGAGTGCTCTTCATGCTTTGACTTTACTCTTGCATCAAGTGTTAGTTAATATGCCTTAGCTTATATTGTTTTCTCACTCACATGTTGTAGCTACCATGTAGTGAGAACCTTACTCTTATTTGGAATTAGCCCTCGCCTATGTTCTATTTGCTTTGATATCTTTGTTGTAGGCTTAATTTTCTTTCTTTTTCTTTCCTTTTAGGTTGGCAACCGAAAGAGGAAAAGGAAAAGCTTCTAAATTGGGCAACAAACAAGTCCTTCTGCATAACCTTTTGGAGGAGCTCATCAATTGTAGCAACCCGTCCACCTTGCTCTTCTTTGCATGCACCGAGGACGGTGCAAATCTTTAAGTGTGGAGAGGTTGTCCGACCGATCTCCATGGGTAACAATTTCTTTCTTTCAACACCAATTCTTGATTTCCTTTGCTAGTTAGTTGTTGCATTGCATGATAGGTTGCATGATTAGTTAGAATTTGTACATATTTCACCATTTCTTTTTATGCTAGGACTACTTGGTTAGGGTGATGATTTCCTTTCCAAGAAAAATTATTCTAGGGCACCCTACCAATTTGAAAAAAAAAATTGTGATAAACTTGCTTGAAGAATGTATTTTGGAACATGGTTTTTGAGCTAAGAACACAAGCATGTGAGTTTTGAGCCAAATTGTGTGGTTACATCTTATAACCACTTATTTCCATTCTTGTGTGCATTATTCTCTTTCTATGATTGTAATCTTTGATTTGTTTGATTCTTTATGTCCATTATTCCATGTATACATGCATTTATATGATTGAGGCCATCATTTCATTTAGCTCACTTACCCAAATAGCCTACCTTTCATCAACCATTGTTAGCCACTTTTGAGCCTATTTAATCCCTTTTGTTCTTAATTGTAGCACATCACTACCCATAAGCGAAAAATAATAAATGACCTTAATTTGGATCTTTGATTAGCTTAGGCTAGTGAGGGTGTGTACTATTTGGGTATGGGAAACTTGGGACATTGGTTGAGAAGAAAGTGTGCTTTTGTATTTTTGTTAAAAATATTGGGAATTGGGTACATATTCATGTACTATATGTAAAACCATATGCATTGATACATTTGTATATACTTTAGAAAAAAATAATATAGAAAAATAAAAAAGAGAAAAAGAAATAAAAAGGGGACAAAAATGCCCCAAAGTAAAGTTCAATAAAAATCAATGCATATGGAATGTTAATTAAAGAGAATGCATGAGTATGTGAAAAAGTGGGAATCATGGGTAGCTAGTTTGTGTATTAGAATTGTATAGGTTGTTATATGTGTTAGGTGAGAGCTAAGGCTAATCAAAGATTCAAATTTCAAGCTCACATGACCGTATGTATCCCTACCTTTACCCTAGCCCCATTACAACCTATGAACAAGTCCTCACGATGAATGTATGCATGCATTGAATAATTGTTGATTGTTAGAAGAAAAACAAATCTTGGAAAGCATGATTAAAGGAGAATTGAGTGAATCGACCCTATACACTTGAGCGACTAGAGCGGATACACTTCCGGTGAGGGTTCGATGCTCAATTCCTTGTTCCCGGCTCTCATGAGCTGTCTTCTTGCAAGTCTATTTGATATTCATTTTGATATTTAAATTGGTAGAGTTTGTGAGTCATCATATGACCTTTGCCCTACTTGCTTATATATGTTCTTGGAGATTGATTTATTTTTAACCAAGTAGGTAGAATCATTTTGCATTTAGTTGCATTCATATAGATAGGTGCATATAGTTTCTTTACATTGAATAAATGTCCATACCCCTTTTCTTGTCCTTCTTTATTCTTAGCATGAGGACATGCTTGGTTTAAGTGTGGAGAGATTTGATAAACCCCAATTTTGTGGTTTATCTTGTGCTTAATTTGGGGGATTTTATCATCTTTTCCCACATTTATTCAATGAAATAGCATGGTTTTGCAATTCTCCCTTGATTTGTGCTTAAATGTGAAAACATGCTTTTTAGGCCTTAAAATAGCTAAATTTAATTCACTTTAATTCTGTTCGATACCTCGATATGTTTGTTGAGTGATTTCAGGTTCATAAGGCAAGTATTGGATGGAAGAAGTGAGGAGAAAAGCATGCAAAGTGGGAGAACTCATGAAGAAATGAAGGAACCGTAAAGCTGTCAAGCCTGACCTCTTTGCACTCAATCGACCATAACTTGAGCTACAAAGGTCCAAATGAGGCGGTTCCAGTTGTGTTGGAAAGCTAACATCCAGGACTTCGAAATGATATAAAATTTGCTATAGTTTCTTGACGTATAAGAGCGCGTACGTGCACATGATGCGCACACACTGATGGATCAGCGTGGGTCCATTTTGGGCAACTCGTTGAGGGCGATTTGTAGCTCATTTTGGGCCCAATCTAACTCATTTCTGATGCTATTGAACCCAAGGATTAAAGAAAGAATGAACCAAGTAGTCATAGTTTAGTTTTTATCATATTTTAGGTTAGAATTCTAGAGAGAGAAGCTCTCCCTTCTCTCTAAAATTTAGGGTAGTTTAGGTTTAATTTTCTTAAATTCATCTTTAAATTCTTGTTTTGATTTAGTTTTCTCTTTTAATTTCTTGTTGTTACATCTTTGTTCTTTTAGTTCTTGTTGTTAATTTCCCTATTTTTCCATTTTTATGTTTATGAACAATTGTTGGATCTTGATTTTCTTTAATGCAATTTTATGTTTCCATGCTCTTTTATGTTTTTCTTAGTTGTTATTGTTGATTTCTTGCTTGTGGTAGTCATGGGTTTCACTAATTCTAGCATTTTGTGATGTTTGCTTTTATTGCACTCTAGGTGTTTGATAAAATGTTTACACTAGTTTTTGAGTAGTTTTCTTGACTCTTGGCCTAGGCTAAGGGAATTGAGTGACCTTGAGTCATTGGGTCTCATTGAATTGGTGATTTGAGAATCCTTGGTGATCAATTTGATATCCATTGACACTAACCCACTACTAATCTAATTAGTAGATAGGTTGGGACTTATGGGTTGATGTTGATTAAACCATTTGATATACTTCAAGTATAGAAGTACACTTAATGAGCTTAGTTCCTCACAATTATCAATAATTGGTTTGTAGACAAGGATGGTGATCTTAATTACCTATGTCTAGCCAAGAGTACTTTTCCTTTATTTTATTAGTTCTTATCATTTTACTTTCTTGTCATTTAATTTTTCTTGCCATTTATTTTCTTGCAAAAATATAAAATCAAATCCCCTTGCATCTTTATAGCCAATAATTAAACACTTCATTGCAATTCCTTGTGAGACGATCCGAGGTTTAAATACTTCGGTTAATTCTTATTTGGGGTTTGTACTTGTGACAACTCAATTTTTTTATGTGGGAATTGTTTGTTGGTTTAGAACTATGCTTACAACGAAGTTCTTATTTCTAGAAGAGAAATTCTAAACCATCGAGTAAATCTCATTATCAAGGATCTCCTAGAATGATCCTCTATAATGAAGATATCAACTCCCAAGCTCAAAGGGAAGAGCTCGACCTACTTCCAGAAGTCCGAGAAAGAGTCGGATTAAAGAGGAAGCCCTAAAGCATCGAATGGATCTGAGGTATAATCGGAAGGTAGTCCAGCAAAGCTTCACCACCAATGATCTCATCTTAATCCGTAATTATATCAGAGAAGGTCGGTCAGGAGAAGGGAAGCTAGCAGCTAACTGGAAAGGACCATACCGAGTAACAGAAGTACTGGGAAAGGTTACTACAAGGTGTCCGACCTCGAGGGACGAGAGCTACCAAGGTCATGGCACGTCTGTAACCTAAGAAGGTACTATAGTTAGAAAATGATAAAAGATCTTAAGTCAAGGTGCACTCTTTTTCCTGAAAAGGTTTTTTTAATGAGGCGTCAGGCCAAGATCTACAAAATTACTCGACCTAGAAGGGTAAGCACTCACATGTATACACTCCTATTCATATTTCTATTTTTTATTATCATTTGAATAAAGTTTTCATATTCCCTAAAAAGTTTCCTACCAAGACGCATTAATCTAAGCTCATAAAATGCAAAAATCCATCATCCGATTACGAAAAGGTCGGCAAGGTGAAAACCAAATTCATCGCCCGATTACAAAGAAGTCGGCAAGGTGAAAGCGATAGAAGCAGATTAATGCAAGAAGTTATAAAAAGTAACCCATAAAAAGCAACCTGACGAGGTCTGACTAAAAATGGATTACTAAAAATAACGTAATAAGGCCCGACAGAGAAGTCGGACCAACGAAAGGATCACTAAAAAGGGACAAAGACACCTCCAAAAGGTCAAAAAGTGCTTCGCTGAAAGGTACAAGTCTTGCGAAAAAAGACAATACTTAAAAAGCGAAGGCACAAGTCAAAATAGAGCTAAAAAGTCGTCCAAGCAAATTATAAAGAAAAGGTTCCCCTGGGAACACTACCTAAAAAGTTGTTGGAACCTGACTAAAAAGCTCACGGCGCGACCTAGCAAAGCGAGCACGACCCCGAGAAAGTAATAAAAAGCCAAAAAGGTTAGAAATAACTTAGGCTTAAACATGCTTAGCAAAAAGGGGAACAGCTCCGCTCAAACAAAGGAACGATCTCGAAGCAGGGCTACAAAGAAGTCGATAACTAAAAAGGTTCTATAAGAACACTAAAAAGTTATTGGACAAATTAGCCCGGACACCAAAGTATCACCTCGCCCAAGCAAAAAGCAAGGCATGATTCAGAAGGGTCAAAAACCCACACTACAAAAGAGGTCGGACAGAAACCTCTGTAAAAATCCACAAAGGTTGCAAAGGTATGATTAACATACCAGCAAAAGCATATCTATCATAATAAAGCATTAAGGACTCAAAAGGCCACCCAAAGAGGCAGCCTCAAAGTTTAAAGTGTTTTGTTTTGCAAAATAAAGTTGCTAAGAAGCAACCAAATGTCAAAGAAGTCAACCACCAAGAGATTTATGAAAAACAAGTCTAAAAGTCCACAAGCCGGACTATAACAAAAATAGAAATATTATAAAGGATCCAAATTTTCCCCAGTAGCAGCTTCCTTGGCTGTGGGAGGAGGAATGGTCGCAATCAGGACAGCATCAACAGTTCCATCGGGACGATTTAGGATCTGCACGTTGGGATCAGACTCAGGATGGTCGGCCTCAGAAGGGACGGAAGAGGCTAAAGTGGCTGCGGCTTTCCTTGGTGGCACAAGAGGAGGGCTCTCATCCTCGTCATCTGGGGCAGGCACGATATTGCCATCCTCCACTACATTATCCAAATTGAATAAAGGGAGGTCGAGCTCGGGGGTAAGAACTCGGACCTGGGCGTTCAAATTTTCATACGCATCAGTCACACTACCCACCAGATGACCCTAGAGCTCAGCATACTCAGCCTGGGCAGACTCAAGCCTCTCCTTAATTTCCAGCAGCTCGCCATAGGTATGGGTGTAGCTCTCCTTATAATTTTTCGCCATTTCTCCAGCCAAATTTGCAGCTGCCTCAGCAGCAGTAGCTCGGGATTTCTCCCTCTCCACATCCAGCTCCAATTTGGCCATCCTGGCATCTAGTTCATCCTTTAAGCCCTTAATTCTGTCAAACTCCGACTTGGTGTCCTCCATAAAAGCCTTAGTCGAATGAACTAGAGAATCCCGGACAACACGAAACAAGGCCGCCCCAAGGTTGGCCATCCGAATACTATTACTAGTAATAAAATCCAGGTGGCGAAGGATGGACACATCATCCAAGGGAATTTTACCATAAGGGGATATCACCTCGTTGGTAAAACCCACGCCGTCAAACTCCTGGCTATTCAGATCATAAGTACTAATAGTTTTTTGACGCTTTGGGGGAGGACCAACAGCAGTAGGAGAGGAGGCAGCACCGGAAGTTGGCTGAATAGGGTCAGAAGGAATCATCTGGACCTGAGGAGTCGGAATGATCTTCCTCAGCCCAGAAGCATCAGAAGTCGGCTACTTCGGAGGCACCTAAGAAGACCCTCCCTCCGAAGTCTTTGCCGATAAATTTTGTACAGCCGTCGCCTTCTTGGCCCAGCGGAAGGCCTTCATAGAGTCACTAGACTTCACCATCTCTGAAAAAGACTCCAGGAAAACAAGTTAAAAATAAAGGAAGGGATAAGTCGGCAAAAAACAGAGGAAAAGCTATCAGAAAAGAAGTCGGACGCTACCCAGCTCAGCACGAAGGAGGGAAGGATCTCCCAGAAACCTCTTGGTATCTAAATGAGGAGGTTCCCCCCAATGCTCTTCCAAAACATTCACAAAAGCATGTTCAACTTCGTCCAAGCTCTCCCAAGAATACTTAGTAGTTACCGTATCCTTTTGCCACCACAAAGGAAAGGTGGGTTCATTATTCTCATCTAGAAAGAAGGGTCGAGCATCCCCAACAGCTCGGACCTTGAAGTAGTAGTTCTTGAAATCATGGAAGGACTCATCAAACATTGCAAACACCTTTTTCCCCTGGGTAGCTCGGAAAGAGACCCAAGAATCCTTTTTCTTGGCTACTCCAGGTTTGGTCAACACAAACAGATAAAGAAAGAGAGGTACAGTAGGTCGAACACCCAATTCCTGACACAACAACTAAAAGATCTTTATGAAACCCTAAGAGTTCGGATGGAGTTGAGAAGGGGCCACGTTACAGGTCCATAAGAGGTCGGTCTCGAAAGCAGTAAAAGAAATAGTGATATTCAGCTGACTAAAACAGTAATCATAAGCATAAAAGAAAGGTTGCTCTCCCAGAGTCAAGGGAGGGAAACTAATCTTCTCCTCAGGGTCGGGCGATAACAGTTCATAGTTCTTTTCATCGTCCCTATTGCTACAAATCCTATGGAATCTCCTAAGCCTCTCACAGTATTCTGGATCGACCACAGTAACGCACATAAGGACTATAGAGTCCAGCCAGTCGGCCATGCCCGCGGGGATCTTGGTAGACATCTCGACAATGTTTTTTTGGGAAGACATACAGCAAAACTACAGCTACAGCAAAGGAAGATAACAAGGGTCACTACTAAACAACTCGGACAAAGTCAAAAAGAGGGAACAGCCAATCAACATAGATGTGGGGCAACAAAAAGGGCACCCCAGGGTCTACGGAAACAAGGAGTATTCAGCAAAGCCCAGGGGCACCCTTTGGAGGCAACAACAGAATAAGACCCAGAAAAGGAGATGACGCAAAAACTGGAACCCTAACCAACTGTAACCTTTTCAAACACGCAAAAAAGCTCAACCTAAGTACCAGCATTCCCTCATACATTTAGTAACAAAAAGAAAAAGCTACTGATAGCAACAAGGCGCACATGGGAGCAGTAGAGAAAATCGCAACGTCGATCTAAAAACTAAAAGACGCAATTTTTCTGCAGAAAGAATCAAGCTTCTCAAGACAAACTCAATAAAAATCAAAATTTTGCAAGCATATAAACAGTAAAAGCGACTATCAAAGCATAAAAAGGAAAAATAAATACCAACCTGCAGAGAAGAAAAAGCAAGAACGATAATGGCTCAGACGAAAGCGACGGCAAACACGCACCAACGAAGAGCTTTCCGAACAGAGAAGGTAGGAGGCTTGAGGGGCGTGAAATCAGAAGAGTTAGCAAGAAAGGAGCGAAAAAGAAAAGGGAAGAAGAAAACTAAAAAGTAAAAATAAAACTTCTTCTTTAATTTCAAAATGAAATACGAAGAGGGAAAAGAGGAAACGGCAAAAAGAAGTTAAATGAGCTTTTAAAGCCCTCGCGCATTCCCAAGAAAAACATAAACGCGCGCTACAATTAAAGAAAGGAATACTTTGCATTCAAGCAGAACCAATCCTGCCAGAAGTTATACAAGAGATCAACCAAAAGCTAAATGCTCGAGCACGACTTCCTCAAAGGGATCGAAGTCTAAAGACACGACCTCAAGGGAAAGATCGAACTCGAGCAGGGGCACTGTTCATACCATGAGTCGAGTTAGGCGAGCCGGGTTGGATGAAGACCAAAACGACTGACCTCTTAGAAAGGTTGGTCGACACCGACCTCTTCCCAAAGAGCTCGGCCAAATTGCTATAAGGGCCCAAGTAGGCCCAAAGCAAAAGATCACAGCCCACTTAAAGGCGGCAGGCCAAAGATAAGGGGACCCACCCACAAAAGATAAGATAAGATAACTAACTTATCTCAAAGGGAGGTCACTCCACATTGCTATAAATACACTGGAGAACCCAAGTATAACTCATACTTTGATTCTACACAAAAACCTGCTTAAAGCCCGTGCTAACTTAAGCATCGGAGTCTCTTGCAGGTACCGCCATCCTCCGGTGATCGAGGATCAGCAGCACCACCAGATCCAACAAGTCGGACTCGATAGCTCCGGCCACCACAGTAGATCTCCTCCGAGATCGACCTTCAGTTTCAGGTAACCCTCGGAACACTAAGGAAGGACAAAAAATTCGAGTGGACCCCAGAATGCGAACAAGTCTTCCAGGATTTCAAAGTCTTCTTGGGACAACCACCTATACTTGCCCCACCTATAAAAGGAGAAGAGCTTGTCCTATATCTAGCAGTGGCAAGTTGGGCCGTAGCGTCCACCCTAGTACGCGAGGAAGGGAAGGAAGAACAACCTATCTATTTCATCAGTAAAGCCTTATAAGGGGCAGAGCTGAACTATCAAAACATAAAAAAGTTTTCCTATGCCCTTATCCTTACGTCTCAGAGATTCCGAACTTACTTCCAGGCTTACACCATCAGAGTCTTCACTAACCAGCCAATGAAACACATCCTACAAAAGACGGACTTAGTAGGTCGGATGCTACAATGGGCAGTAGAGCTGTCAGAGTTTGACCTAAAGTACGAGGCTCGGACAACAATCAAGCCGCAATACCTCACCAACTTTGTCGTCGAATACACCAAAAGCCCAGGAGATCCGACCACATGGAGCCTATACGTAGATGGGTCATCGAATAAAGCAGGAAGTGGGGCTGGGGTCATTCTAGAAAGTAACCAAGGAGTTCGGATAGTGCTATCCTTAAGGTTCGACTTTCCTGCCTCTAACAACCAAGCAGAGTATGAAGCCTTACTCACTGGCCTGAAGCTGGAAAAAGAGGTGGGAGCTGAGAAGCTGGCAATGTCCATCAATTCACAGGTAATAACTTCACAAATTAACGAAACCTACCAAGCAAAAGACCCCACTATGAAGAAGTATTTGGAAGTAACCCGAGAACAACTGGCGCACTTCATAAAGAGCGACATTCGACATATAACCCGGAAATTTAACGCCCGGGCTGATGCTCTCTCAAAACTAGCCAGCACCAAGCCAGGGGTCAATAATAGTTGTCTCATCCAAGAGACCCTACAAACACCATCAATCTCAAAAGAGGAGGACAATTTGAAACCAGAGGCGTTAACCATATCCAATTAGAATTTAGGGTGGATGACCTCCATAGTCAACTACCTCAAATTTATCACACTTCCCAAGAACGAAAAGAAAGCCAGAAGACTTATTAAAGAGGCATAAAGATACACGCTAGACCACAATATTTTATACAAAAGATGAATCCCAACACCCCTCTTAAAGTGTGTACCAACTTCTAACACAAAAGAAGTCTTGGAGGAGGTACACAGTGGTGTCTGCATCAACCACCTGGGAGCTTGGTCACTAGCTAAGAAGGTGATCAAAGCCGGTTTCTTTTGGCTGACCTTACAGAGGGAAGCAGCCAAGTTCATCAAATGGTACTCACTGTGCCAGAAACACGCCAACTTTCATGTAGCTTGATAAACCCCATTTTTAGGGTTTATCTTGTGTTGAATTTATAGGATTTTATCAACTTTTCTCACATTTATTCACTAAAATAGCATGATTTTGTAATTCTCCATAATTTGTGCTTAAGAGTGAAAACATGCTTTTTAGGCCTTAAAATTGCTAAATTTAATTCACTTTAATTCTATTGGATGCCTTGAAATGTTTGTTGAGTGATTTCAGGTTCATAAGGCAAGGATTTGATGGAAGAAGTGAAGAGAAAAACATGTAAAGTGGAGAATTCATGAAGAAATGAGGATTTGCAGAATTCATGGCGACGCGTGTGCATGGCCGATGCGTGCGCGTGGGAAGGACATCTGCCAGACGACGCGTACGCGCGACAAGCGGCACATGACCAACTTAAAGGCAATACGCTGGGGGCGATTTCTAATCCATCCAGGCCCAAATCCAACTCATTTCTGAAGCTATTAGAGGCTGAATTCAAGAGGGAACAAGGGGGGAGCAACTAGATAGTGTAGGAATCATGCTTTAGGTTAGTTCTAGAGAGAGAAGCTCTCTCTTCTTTCTAGAAATTAGGATTCTTAGTTTAATTTCATTTTAGATTTAGGGTTTAATTCTTGTTTTCAATTAGTTTTTCTTGCAATTTCTTGTTCCTACATCTTTGTTCTCTTAGTTTACATTGTTAATTTCTCTTTTATGCCTCTTTTTAGTTTATGAACACTCTTGTTAATTTTAATTTCTTTTAATGCAATTTTATGTTTTATGTTCTTTTAATGCTTGTTTGAGTTATTGTTGTTATTTTTTTGCATTGGGTAGTTGTAGAATTTATTATTCCTTACAATTTTACCATGCTTTCCTTTTATGCCTTCCAAGTGTTTGATAAAATTCTTGCCTTAGGTTTAGAGTAGATTTTGTATATTCTTGGCTTGGAAAGAGAAATTAGGTGCTATTGAGTCATTAATACCCAACTTATGTTGGTGATCTAGAGTTGTTAGTTAATATTATTTCCATTGACGCTAATCTCTTACTAATTCAATTAGTAAATTGATTAGGAATTATGGATTGAGGTTAACTAGTTTTATTTGATTTTCTCCCGATGTTGGAGATAACGAAATAGGATTATCTCTTGGTAATTATTGTGTTATGATTAATGACTAGGATAGAAAACCTAGATTCTCAATCCTTGCCATGAATGCCTCTCTTTAGTATTTGCTATGTTTAGTTATTTGCTTTATTTTATTGTCATTTAAATTTCTTGTCATTTAATTTCTTGCCCCTTTCAGTCATCAACCCACTTGATCTCATAACCAATAATTGAGTACTCGATTGTAATTACTAGGGAGAACGACCTGGGAGCAATACTCTCGGTTATTTTTATTGGGTTGAACTTGTGAACAACCAAAATTAAACTTTGATTGAAGGTTGTTTGTCAGTTTAGAACTATACTTGCAATGAAGTGATTTCTTTTATCGAGAAAAAATTTCTAGATCGACGACTACCTTACATCATCGCTCCACCCAAGGAGCTAATCAGTGTGACCTCACCATGGCCGTTTACAAAATGGGGTCTCAATCTACTCGGGCCATTCCCACAAGCCCCAGGACAAGTCAAATGCCTCATAGTAGGGATTGGCTACTTCATTAAATGGATCAGGCAGAGCCCTTAGCAACCATCACTGTCCAAAGAAGTCAAAAATTTCTGTACAAGAATATTGTCACAAGGTTCGGAGTCCCCCACTCCATCACCACGGACAACGGGATCCAATTCACTGACTCCACCTTCCGAAACTTGGTGGTCGACTTAAAAATCAAATACCATTTCACTTCAGTAGAACACCCCCATGCCAATTGATGGGCTGAAGCAGCCAACAAAGTCATACTGGCTGGACGGGTTAAGGCGCCGACTACAATATGCAAAAGGGGCTTGGGCTGACGAGCTCCCTCAAGTCTTATGGGCATATCGAACTACCCCATACTCCATGACAGGGGAATCTCCCTTCCAACTTCCTTACGGAATAGAGACCATGATTCCAATAGAAGTTACCAAAGAATCACCTAGGGTGGTATTCTACAATGAAAGAGCCACTGTCCAAGCATAAAATGAAGAGCTTGACCTCCTCCCAGAAGTCCGAGGAAGAGCTCGGATTACGGAGGAAGGTCTAAAGTAAAAGATGGCTCTAAGATACAACCAAAAGGTGCTCAAAAGGAACTGCAGCACCAGCGACCTCATCCTGATCCAGAACAACATCAGGGTGCAAAAGTCAGGGGAAGAAAAGCTGGCCGGTATTTGGAAAGGACCTTACAAGATAACAGAGGTCCTAGGCAAAGGTTACTACAAAGTGTCCGACCTCCAAGGGCGGGAGCTCCCCAGGTCTTGGCACGCATGTAACCTAAGAAGGTACTATAGTTAGAAAGCGAACCTCGTGCGAAGGTGTACTATTTTTTTCCTAATTTTAGGGTTTTTAATGAGGCACCAGCACGAGGGCTAGGGGTACCCAAGCCCCCAGATTTCTATAAAGAAGTTCTCTACTTTCTAATAAAAGACCTATCTTATTTTCTCCATCTCTACTCCTTTAAAAAGTTTCATGTCTGAAGACGCACTAATTTAAGCTCGACAAACCACAAAAATCATTGTCCGACCTAAAAAAGGCCAGCAAGATAAAGTGACAAGGTCCAAATTAATGTAAGAAGTTACATAAACAGCTCGTATAAAGCGATCTCAATGAGATCGGACAAGAAACAAGCAGTAAAAGAAACTTAATAAAGGCCGACTACTCGAGGTTGGACCTATGAAAGGAAATTCAGTTACTTAACAAACAAAAGGGAAAAACAACTACGAAAAACCTAGCTTCATCTCGAAAAGCAAAAGGGTTTAAATCAAGCACTATTTACAAAAGTTGCAAACGATAACCGATAATAAAGAGTTCAAATCGAATACCAACTATTACAAAATTAAAGTATCAAAGACCCACAAGTCGAGCCATCTCAAAAAGATAAACTGAAGGAAAATCAAAGGGGGTTGAGGTTCTCACTTGTCACAACATCCTTGGCAAGGGGAGATGGAGGAAGAACAGTAACCGAAACAGCCTCAATAATCTCAGGAGACGAAGGAAAAGCCTCCACATTGATGACCTCGGGCTGACGCTCAGCTCAGACCTCGAAACAGAAGGAGCCTGACCAGCCTTGGGGTCGGACATAGGCACCTCCTCATCCTCATCTAGGGTTGGGACAATCTTCCCATCCACAACAACATTGTCAGTACTGAACAAAGAGAGGTCAAGGTCGGGGGCTAGGTCCCAAACTTGGGCCTTCAAATTCTCATACATTTCAGCCATACCCCCGACCAAATGCTCTTGAAGTTTGGCATAGTCATCCTGAGCTGCCTTCATATCCTCCCGCATATTGATCGACTCCCCATAAATCTGAGACTCGGCTTTTTTCTTCATCTTCTCTGCCAGTAGTGACGCTGCCTCAGCCTTGGCCGCTCAAGAACGAGCCTTCTCCAAGTCTGACTCCAACATAACATTCTTCCCCTCCAACTCGGCCTTCAAACCATTCAACCTCTCCACATCAGCTCGGGCAGATTTCAAAAAGGCTTGAGAAGCATGAAGGGGAGACTTTTTCAGCTCTTTAGCTAAAGCAGTATCCACCCCTGCCACGCGAATGCAGTTGCGAGTCATGTCCTGAAGGTGGTTCAAAATAAACACATCATCTATTGATATCTAGCTGTTAGGCAGGATGTGCTTCTTGCTCCAAGCAGGGCCATCAAAATCCTTGTCATTAATACCTAACTCTCCAGTGGTCTTCTGCCTCTTAGGGATTGGCTCAGAAGGAGATGGTGATGGCAGCACGCCCAAACTCTCTAACAGCGGGTCAGGAGAGATTAAGCGAACAGAGGGAGTTGGAATAACCTTCCTCCGGACAGCCGGACCAGAACTTGGTTTCTTCAGAGGAGGTCGGGAAGAAGAGTCCATGGTTTCTTGGCTCTGGAGATTGCGAGTAGCAACCGACTTCTTCATATTATGCAAGAATCTTATCGAGGAAGATTTTGAAGCCATGTCTGAAAAAGAACACAAAGACACAAATTATCATCACAAACATATAGCCCTAAGATAATGAGAAAAGCTAGAGCTCGGAGAATTATCTAACTCAGACCGGAGAAGACTAGGGTCCCCTAAGAATCTCTTCGTGTCCAAGTGAGGAGCTCGACCCCAACACTGTTCCAAAACACCGACAAAGGCTCGCTCGATCTCATCTAAGCTATTTATGCTATACTTTGTCACTACAAGGTTCTCGTGCACAAAAGAGGGAAGAAAGGTTCATCACTCTCGTCTAGGAAGAAAGTTTGGACATCCTCCACTACCCGAACCTTAAAGTAATGGTTCTTAAAGTCGTGAAAGGACTCGTCAAAAAGGGAAAAGACCTTCTTACCCTGAACAGCACGGAAAGAGACCCAAGAAGCCTTCCCCTTCTGCGACCCAGGCTTGGTCAAGACAAACAAATAAAGAAAAAGGCTAACAGAAGGTCGGATGTCCAACACTCGGCAAAGAAGCTGAAAATTTTTCAAAAATGCCCAAGAATTAGAGTGGAGCTGAGAAGGAGCCACGTTACAAGACCAGAGGATCTCTGTCTCAAAGTTGGTAAAGGGAAGAGCAATACCCAATCTAGTGAAAAAATAATCATAAGCATAGAAAAAAGGATGCTCTGAGCTATCCAAAGGAGGGAAGCAAACCTTCTCTTTAGGGTCAGGAACGACTAGCTCATAATTCTTCTCATCTTCCCTATTGACACATATCCTATGATGCTTATGAAACTCATCACAGTACTCTCTATCCACTACGGTTACAAAAGAAAGGACTACAATATCTACTCAGTTACGGAGGCCAGGAGGGACTTTTAGTGGACATTTTCGTTAGAACAGAATGAGACATATAGCTACACCTACAAATACAACAGCAAAAGAGATCATTACTACAAACAACCCGGACAGGGGCAAAGAAGTCGAGTAAACCCCGAAAAATCAAAGACAACCTTTTTTTTAAAAGAAATATGTTCAACCAAAAGGTGCCCCTCTCATGCAACATCGTAGCATCACAATCACACATTTGGGGGCAACACAGACGCAAACAACCAAAGCAAACCAACCACAACCCCTCAAGTTCACAGAAAGGCAAAGCAAAGTAAAAGGGACCTTTTTGTAAAGCAGTAATCAAGCGAAAATGGAATTTCCAAGAAACGGCAAGTCAAAGCAAGAAACTTTTTCAGGAAATGCAGTGAATCATCATCAAAAACAGAAACAACAAAACCACTACCAACATTTACCAAAATCATTCAAGGCAATAGCTAAAGCAAGTAAAAAATGCGAAAACCATTAAAACACAAACCTGGATGGAAGATGAAAAAGAAGGGCGCGTCAAACAGCAGTAGCGCGAACATTCCTCTCCAAGAAGGAAGCCTCTGGGGAACCCAAGAAAGAGAAAATCTTGGAAGAAAGGATGATCGAAAAGCAACGGAGAAAAGTTCTTTCACAAAGGGAAAATGGAGAGAGAGAGTCGCGAAAATGGAGAAAAGAAGGAGAAGAGAATCCACAAAGCTCTTATAAGAAAGCAAGGAATAACGGGCCCAATAACTGAGCTTTAAATTGTGCACGAAGATCAAGAAAACTGTCACGCCAATTCAGCCCCTCATTTAATGATGTTGAAAAAATTTTGTAGAGTTTAAAACCCCACAAATTATAAATAAAACTCCCATAAAATTAATTTTTGTTATTATTTAATAAATTTTTTAACAGAAAAATCGTATTATCCTAAAATAAAAAAGTTAAAAATCGAATTGTCTTTTTTTTTTCTTTTTACAAAGAACGTCGTATCTTTCGTAAAAATAGATAGGAATCAGATTGGTCTTTACTCCAATTTTAACCTTCATTCCAACATCAAGATAAGCAATAATAATATTAATTAATTAATATGTAAATCTTTCTTTTCTATTCTTGTATATGTATAT
Source organism: Arachis hypogaea (assembly GCF_003086295.3). Taxonomy (NCBI): domain Eukaryota; kingdom Viridiplantae; phylum Streptophyta; class Magnoliopsida; order Fabales; family Fabaceae; genus Arachis; species Arachis hypogaea. The sequence goes on along the minus strand of NC_092047.1, from coordinate 33,358,717 downwards.
TTATTATGAGTAATCTAATCAATAATTATTTCTTATAATCATGTTGATTAGCCAATAATGCACAGAGTAATCACCCAAGGCTGGTAAGAAAGATAATAAGAGCTACTGAGAAGGTACTTGCTAATCCTCTTCTTTATATGCATCAATATATATAATAATTAATTCTTCTTCATCATATTTGACTATTCATCAGCATTATTTATTTTTATATATGTTGTTTAAGCCACATAACGAAGATAAAGATTTCACTGCATCACAAAGTAGGGTGAAAGTCGGTTGAGCTACTTGTTGGAGTCTCCTGACTTGATTCGTTTTAAGTTTGATTTGACTCAGTTCATTTTATTAAACAGGATAAATTTGGATTTTTTGTAAAGCCTTATTAGTTAAAATGTCAAATCATAATCTTTATAAAAAGTTTACAAAATTCGTTAGAATTTTTTTTTAATAAAAATAAATTATTCTTAGTTTAGACTTTAATTATTTATTATAAAACAAAACAAAACAAAAAAAATCAATAGTCAAGATTAATTAAAATTATAGTTTTTTTGTTCAAAGAAAAAATTTATAGATAGTAAGTATAATTATGATATATAACTAACGATTGATATATAAATAAATTATTTTAGAAATTATGAATTATATATTTTGGAATATATTTAATGTCAATTTAAAATTTTTAAGTTTATTATCTTGAGTTACAATTTAGATTTTTTAAATAGGTTCGTAGGTTTGTCGAATTTTAAACAAGCCAAACTTAAACCTAAAAAAAGCATATAAAAGATAACAGGCCTAAGTTTGAATTATCTATTTACAACATGGACCTGCTCGACCCATTTTTATCCTTAATCGTAATACAATAACCAGAAGGATTATCTTTTAGATAATAATTATGCATTTAATTAAAAGCTAATTTTTAGTTATTTTTTTTTAATTATTTTTTATCTTACTTTCTAAATTTTAAATATTAAACTTAAATTATAAGTTCTAAATTTTATAACAAATCCTAAATTCTAACTTTAAATCCTAAATTTTCCAGAATGTGAAAGTTAAAAAAAATTACAAAAAAATTAATTACTATTAACTAATTAAAAATTAATTCTCTACTTGTACTTATTCAATAGTTATTACCAATCAATGTCAAACACTCGTTAAGGTTACTACCAAAGAAAAGTTTTTGACTACTAATAAATTCAATGTTCTTGAAATTATGAATAATTTCAAGCGTTATAATAAATTCTTACATTGATTAAAAATAGATTAATATACTTTTATTAAATTGTGTGAAGGTCTTATGGCCTCAATTATGTTCACTACTATAGTCCATTTGTCCAAATTAAAGTTTGACTGGCTACTTGTATTATGGCCTCTTCATTTAACCTGTTCGTATAATTTATTAAGTTATTTACGATATTTCGGTGCATGATACTTGAAATTTCAACATGCATGTATATAGCTCACAAAACTTCATTTTAATAATTAGCGAACCTTTTAGAATTATTCATGCATCAAATAAGGTAATTGCTTTTGTTACTTTGGTTATGATATTCATTTTTTCTTTGGTTTTTCTTTTTTTTCCTCTTTTGTTATCAACATTTATAGAGAAGAGAACTCTTTACTTTTGTGAATTCTACTCTTAGTTTGTTTAGTTCACCTTTCAAAATACAATTCTAAATTTAATAATAATTGGAAATCAACTTAATATATTCATTTAAGATAGAATTTAATTTTCGTACATTGACAGCATAAAAAATTGTACACAAACATACAATTGTGTGTTGTAACTTGTAACATTATTAAAAATAATTAAATTTCAAATTTATTATTTAAAAAATATTTAAACTCAAATTTAGTTAGACGACCAGATAAAATTATTTATACAGTCAATATATCAAAAGTAATTTTTTTAAAATATAAATGAAAATTATTCCAACTAGAGATGTATGCAACTTTTTCAATGAATATCAAAAATCTTTAAAAATTTTATAAAGGCAAGATCCTTTGATAAAACACATTCTTTTTCAATGAATATGCAACTTTTTTCAGGGAAAGTACAACATAGGAAGAAAAATATGGTGGTTGGAAAGAATGGGACAAAGAAGAAGAAAAATGTGATGGAGAAGACCCTTCACAATATTTTGCTAAGGATTATTCCCCTGTTGGAGGGCGACGTCCCATACACAATAAGAATTTGTGCATACAAACACAATTGGGAAACAAGGGCAAAGAAAATCAGCTTCAGACTCGAATAAACTTTAGCCATCTAAATCACATAATCAATACCACATCATTAAATACCAACTATAATTATAATCCCTTTTTTTCTGAGGCCTGAAAATAGCTACCATTAAAAATTTCATTTTTGAGCAATTAAGGTCATCACAAAATTGTTCTTAGTATACCACATATTCCCAACCTAATGTGAAAAATGAAATAAGAATTAGGGTCTAATTCTTGAAATTATCACCTTCTAAGAAGTCTATAGGATATGAAGGGGTAAAAAATTGGAAAAGATTGGCAAAATTTAACATCAAATAAAATGCAGAAGATTCACAATATTAGAAGATTTGTGTCACAGTGGTAAATTAGGTGCACAATTTAAGATTGGTGTTGTAGTGTATTACCTATAACTTTCGAAACATCATCAAGAGCTGAATAGAATTAATCCATGACTGAAAAGCCTGATAGCAGTAACACAAAATTGAAGGGAGCGATCAATAGAGTTTGCCCACAATTTGTTGGCTGGCAGACGAGTTACTGCAACCACGACTGGATGGGTACTTCAAATGCTATGAGTTTATTCCAGAATATATTAATTCAACATCTTGATAAAACACTCATGAAATTTAAGAAAACGCTTCATGCTTGAGTTAAGACCTTTTTGTTCTTTCTGCTTCAACATGTCTCCAAGGATTGAGAGCATCTCTAACTGCCTGAGCCTCGGGGGAATTCTCCCAGGCTCGCTTTTCTGACTCCAAAACAGTTACCTTGTCATCTGTATGATGCAGAGAAAAATTAATCAATTTTCTTTTAATAAAGTTAAATAGTTCATGGAGTTATGGAGATGACCACCCCAACTTTATCCCTCAAACACACATACCCTTAACTGCATAAAATTCACAAGATCTAATCAAATCCTTCAGAAAAACAACTATCAACAACTAATTCATAAGAAAAACATTCACTTGATATATTTGATGCGCTAACACATCATACACACACACACACAATTGTGAACAGATACAAGGGTTTTGATGGGGAAAGAACGTAAGGGTCTGAAAAGTAAAATGGACTTCACTTTACCTACAATTTCAAGCCCTTCCCTCCTTTCCCTTTCTTTTCCCCTTCAAAATCAAAAGCCCACAAAAACTCCCTAAGAAAAAAAATCTTTAACATCTAGCTCATATGCAAAAATACAGTTCATTGAGTATGCAAGAAATTTGAGGCGAAGAAATACGTGAAATCGGCCATGTGTTTCCCAAAAATTCCTTACATGGAAGACAGTGATACTTTTCGAATTTAAAGATCTGAGTGGTGGTTTAAGCCTTCATTTCCTATTTTCATTCAAAGTTTAGTTGAGAAAAGAATGAAACTAGTGGAACTCAGGCTGCGTTTGGCATGTCCGAGGACAGTGGGTGCAGGGACGGAGACACAAATTTGTGTCTATGCATGTTTAGTTATAGGGAGAGAGGCATTCTAAGGTTTATATTTTAAAGGGGCAAAATGACAATACAAGGGGGGAAAAAAGAAAGAAAGCACACTGGGAATGTAATTTCATTAACTGTTCCAATTCTTCCCTCTCAACTCAACCCAAGTCCATGCCGTCCTGGGAGCTACCAATAGTCTTTTGTCCCTCCGTGAGCCTTCCCCCACTATCCTTGGACAATAACCAAACACAGCCTCAGTTTTATATGTCATTTATGTTCTGTTTCATCATCTTTTGGAAAGTCTCTACAAACTGAAAAAAACAGAGAACCTACTAAACAAAATTATAGTCAAAGAACTCACGACACACACTGTAGTTGTATGTTGTAAATAGTGGCAACGGATGCAATTTTATCAAATAACAAAACCAATGACTCATAAGGTCACACTAATCAAATTAACAAGAATATGAGAGCATCATAAGTTAAAAATGGCAGTATTAATAAGAACGAGAAAATGAACGTAAAGAAAAATGAGAAAAGAAGATAATAGTAAGGAATGGAAAGTGCAAGTATTAAGATAATCAATAAGGAAGTTTCTCACACAGAAACCAGTTTTGATCATGAACAACTCCATAGAAGCCCCAACCAGAGCCGAAACGACCCCAATCTTCAAGTACCAATCAAGAAACTTCATTTTTCAACTTGCGAGAAATGGCAAAGCGACTATTGAAGAAGATTTATGGCAATCCAATCAAAAGCATTATCTGCAGGTATCAATGATTAGTAGTTAAGCTATTAGGTGCTTATATGCGTTATCTGCAGGTATCAATGATTATTGGTTCTTATGTATATTGTGTTGAATGTTAAATTCAGTGTGCGCACAAACATTATTAGAAATGATATAATTTACCTTAGGATCTGTCCACAAAATCAACTTTGAATATATCTTACTATTCCATTTGGCCAGTCTTTTCTCATGCAGTGATCAATCTTTATTTTTTCGGAACAAAACCACATGTTAATTAAGTCATCAGGTTCATCAAGAAGTCGAGGTTTGTAAAATAAAAATTCCAGACTTTATGGTTTGAATTCATCTAAAATATGAATTATGCCATGTTCCATAATCCATGCTTTCATGTGCCTGTAATTAATCTACAGTGGCTGCTGCAAACAATTTCAACTCACATTAATTCCATGTTCCCTAATCCATGCTTTCATGTTCTTGTAACTAGTCTAATTCATTTTTTTTGGTTTGAATTCATAGTAGCAGAAGGTGGTGTTAATCATTGCAATTTAACTTTGAGCAAAGATTTTTCTTTAATATTTCTACCTAAGCATTGTACAACTCCTTTGAGAGTTAATGAATTGAACCACAAACAAGTAGTTGTAAGTGAATTGATTGACTATAAAATGAGTTATATATTGATGTGATAAAGTTGAAGAAGGCGACTGATGGTTCAGAATAGAGAATGTGATGCAGCGAATATAGAGGGGCAGAAATACCATTACATTCAGAAGCAATAATAATCAGCACCATCAGATCACATAATAATAGCAAACCAAGGATCAGTAATCTGCCTATATAAAGGAAGTAGAGTTGAGTAACTCTCATAATTCTCTCTTTCTCTCAATATACTAATTATTTCAAATTCTTTCATTAAATGTTTCCTACTTGAAGGGAAGAAGGGTGCAAAAAACCGTAAAACTTTCTTTCTCAGTCAATAACATTATCAAATAACAAGGATATAACATTCTTTCAAGTATGCAAATCTTTTACTATAAAAGGAGAGTCCTTCAAGCTGAAAAAGGAGAAACTTTTTTTTTTCTTTTTAATAGCCCGAATGGTGTGATCTTTGTTGTTGGAAGAGTATGTGAGAAATCCAAATAGTTTTTCCTTTGTATTATTGAAAATCAAGTATGAAATCTGGGATTGATTCAGATGCAACAATTGCAAACCAAGGTTCAGAAGCAAAAATGACAGATCAATAGTTGAATTCATCAAAACACCAGATTACATAACAATAGCAAATCAAGGGCCAAACTGATCCATTCATACTCTTGTTAATTATTATGTTTAAGCTGATTGTATTGTCCAGACATGGAGAAAAATGTAATAAGACTTTGACAATTTTCTTCAAATATTGACAATTCTGAATTCTCATTAATGTCCAAATTCAAAGGAAAGCAAGAAATTTAAAGGAAAATAACATGTAACAATGAAGCAAATGCTTTTACTCAGCGCACATACTACAGTTGTTCGGCATCTGAAATGTCTGTCGAAGATCCAAAGAGGAACAAAAGATAAATCAAGAACTACAAACAATTACATGCAAGGCAGTGAAAGGAACTATTGCATTGTGTTTAATGAAGATGAATTAGTGAACCTAAATGGCAAGCAAAACAGAAGCAAACTAAGGCCTATCTGGCTATCTCCTTCCGTTTATCTTTAATTAAATTCCAATGACAAGCAAATTAAGGCTCCAGAATGTTAATTAGTTCGTCCTTAAATAAATTAACAAGGTTTAATCATACATAAGCAAATTAAGGCTCTATGTATCAAGCTTAATCACAAATTGTATTTTCACCTCATAAAGAGGCAAAACACCAAAACCAAGGTTGCAAGAACCGAACCGGTCAATGAACCAGTAGAGTGACTGGTTCAATGGTTCAAAAGTTCAACCGGAATTCAATCAGGGTTCAACCAGTTTAATTAAATATATGATAAAATTATAAAAAATTTAATATATAATTTTAAATTTTTAAATTTAATAATTTTTAAGCTGATAAATTTTAAAATTTTACAATATTTCATAATTTATGATTAAAAATTCACAAATAATCAACAACAAAATATAAAAAAAAAACAGCATACACAAAAAAATTCCAACATAAACACAATGCAGCGAAACAATCAGAATCAAACCATAAACATCTCAAAATCAGAAAAGATTCAGCAGTCCAGCACAATGCAATGAAGCATGCACCATAGCACCATCAACAATTCAGAATCAGAAGATCAGCAACCAGAATCACCAATCCAAAATCAGCATAAACAACTCAATGTAAAATCGTGGCAATGTTTCTATTTTGAATCAATAAGAGAAAAACAACAATTCACCAAAATAACAAGTAAAACAGATTAGATTTAAAAATCAATCTCAGCAGAATTAATAAATTAAACTATTGAATTTACGACAGAATTCAAATAAAAATTCAAAAAATTAATATCTCAAAACTCAGAATCATCAATAATACATCATATGCATATTCAGAATAAATTTCAAATTTCAGAGGGATAGAGTCAGAGAGATAGAGTCAGAGAGAGTTAGTCTGAGACTTGAGACCTGAGGGTTGAAATTTTGAAAAATTTGGTCATGGAGATAAACTGCGACTGAGAGACACCACACGAAAAAGAGAAGCAACAACGGCGAGACACGGTGTGGAGAAGAGAAGCAGAAACGACGCAGGGGAGGAAGGGAGAAGCAGCGACGACCCACGACGAGGAGCGACGAAGCGGCGACAGAGAGACAAAGAGGGCGACCGAGAGAGAGAAGGGAGAGAAGGATTCGGCGATGACAACGATGCGGGGCTGTGGGGTCTGCGGTGGCGGTGGGTTGTTAGGGTTCTTTTTCTTTCAATTTCAAACTTTCTTCAGTTTCAGAGAGGACTGAGGAGAGGCCAAGAGGGGTGGGAGTGGGACTGGCTCGCATAAGAAGGACCTTTAAAACGGCGTCGTTTGGATATCCGGACTGGAAACTCTTTAAAAAACCGGCCAGTCCTGGCGGTTTATCAATTAATTGTCGGTTTGACTGCTTCTCTGATCGATTTTTTACTAGACAATTTATGAGGTTAATCGAATCAATTTGGTGACCGATTTCTAGTTAATCCAGTTGAATCAACCGATCTGGTTCGATTTTTAAAACTATGACCAGAACTAATAAAAAAATGATAGAAATTTAAAAATTGAATTAATCTATATTCTTAACAAAAAAAGTAATCAATATTCAATAATCAATTAATCAAAATCAAGATATTGAGAGACATTACATAGTTACAGCGACGATGGAAAGAGAAGACGTAACAGTAGCCGCAGTGAAAAGATGGGAATAAAGCTAGACAAAGAAGTACGTTGCCGTTCTGGTGTTGGACAAAGCGAGATATCGAGATCACAGGGGATTTGGAGAAGTGAGTCTTGGCAGGTAAGTAAATATGAGAATATGAGATTTTTTAAATAAATAAAAAATATTTTATTTACTAAAATAAATCATTTTAAAAATAATTACGAAAATACGTAACATGTCTTATCTCGTTTACAGTGTAAACGAGATAAGTTTACACATATTTCGTTTATACTGTAAATGAGATAAGAGTATAAGATAGAGCCATTCATGTGTATATCTCGTTTATAGTGTAAACGAGATATGTGTAAACTTATCTCGTTTACACTATAAATGAGATAAGTCTGGGTGCGGCCTATATATACATGTCGTTGAGAGCAATGTTTCGAGCCCCATTTTCAACTTTTCAACTACTTTTTTCTCTCTTTTATTCTTTTCTGACCATATTGTTAAGTAACTCTAAGATGGATGGCGCGTGCAGATGTACGTGATCCGGACATCAATCGACTGAATGTGACATGGCATGTCGCCAGGACAGCCGACTTCGCGGTTAGTTTTGTTATCTTCATGTTTATGTTATCGCATATATGTATAGTCATGGTCAGGATACTTGCCAAGAATTAATATACAATTTATGGTTTAGGTGGCTAAATGTATAGTCAGTAAAAAGTCACTGATAAAGTATGATTTTAGGGATGTGGTTATGATTCTTTTGTAGTTAAATTATTAAGTACATAATTATTAATTTAAATATTAAATATTATGATAAATGTTTTCTTTGAAGTTAATTTATTAAGTATATGTTTCTTAATTTATGAATTTAGTTATTAATTATCCAAGTAGAAGTTATTTTTTAAGTAAACAATTATGTAATTTTGTATTTACCTAAATTAAATTATTAAGTAAAAAATTATTAATTAGATTATTAATTACTTTAGTAAATATTTTTATTTTAATTAACCTATTGAGAAGATGTTAATTAATTAACTTAGTAATTATTAACTCAATTTGTTATGTCAATGCTTATTGGGATTTTATTTTTTTAATTGTGATAATTTATTTTTTGTTAGATGTCTCGCCTACTTCTTCCTCAGCGAGTGAGTCACACACTTGTATCACTGGATGCCATCGTCCCATTTTTGAAGGAGGTTGACTTTAGCGACACGGTGTCTCTCAGGGACTTTGTCTTTGACAACTCCCGGATCACAACATTCATGGAGCGCTGACGTCTGAAGACCCACACGTCCCACCTACCATGGAGTGAGGGCACCATCACTCTGCAGGACATTGTGTACCACATCGGGTTACGCGCGCATGGAGAGTTAGTGGGGGTGTTTCCATGATTTCTACAGATGATATGACATCGAGATCTGGGAGTTGGTGGAACGACTACTTGGTGACAGGCCTCCAGTGGTTCAGCAGGACCGGGATGCTGACGGATGGGTTGGACTGTATCAACAGCAGGATGCCATTGCAGATAAGGGTGATGTCCAACTGTCAATGGTCTTAAGACATGGTGGGTGCTAAACACGTATGCGCTTTACCAACCCTCTGGACCTCCCTAACGAAATAAAATATTTATGGTTAAAAACTACACCAGATATAACAATGATAAATGGGTAAAAACGCCACAATTAAACTTGATCTCACTAATATCCGAAATTCTGTCGGAGGGCTATACGGAGACTCCAGGGACATCTAGTTGCAGATTGGCAACAATGCACATGGTATTTTAATCGGTCCGATTCGACAACTCAGTACTCAGCACTTCTACGAATGATGTAGTTCTTCACACCTTGCGTTACTGCATCTCTGCTTTTTAATCTGTGACTGACCCGAAACTCCATCCCATCGTCTCGGTTGTAATCGTCTTTTCTGGTGTTGAAAAACGAAGATTTCTCATGCATCAAGATAGTGACTTGGTACATCGGATAGCGCAAGAATTGGGTGGGGGGAGGCAAAACATAGCGCGCCGCTGCATTGATCCGCGTCTCTAGTACAAACTCCTCCTCATCATCATCTTCAGAAGAACCACTATCATTGCTATCCACAACATATTCCTCGCCGGAATCTTTATCATCCACATCTATGTCTTTCACTGGACTAGCAACATGAATCAATGGAATGCAAGAGGTGGGTCATCCTGCACAAAGGTCGAGTGGACGGATCCACTGCCACCAACATCACGAATCTCCACGGAAAGCGCCATTACTTGTTCCGCCATAATTCTCCCATGGATGTCAAACATGAGGCGCACATGCTCATCTCCATGGAGTCGAAACTGAAAAACTATATTTTCCAATCGTACTAGCAACCTATACCCCACCTTTCTAATCTCTTTTCTCCCTAAACCACCAAGGTTACTCAATATTAGACTCCTCAACTCCGACAACGAACTTACTCGCCGAGTGCGCAATAGTAACGGGTCATCACACTCAAATATCACCTCATTGTTACTGTTTCTCATACGACAATTGGGATACACACATATAACAAAAATTAGCAATATTTTCAACAACATACTGATAACAATTTTAATAAAATTTGAGCATAATTTTATGAAAAGGTTAACAAACTTTTCTAGAGATTAATCAAAATTATCAAGGTCTTAGCACAATTATTTTCAACGCAACACAAAAAAAAGGAAAAAACCAAACTAGCAATCTTTTCAACAGACATCAGACTAATCACAATTTTAACAAAATTTTAGCATAATTTTATGCAAAAATTAACAAACTTTTCCAAAAGTTAACCAAGATTATTAAGATTTCAGCACAATTATTTTTACATAGCACACAAAAAAAAGCAACAAATCAGAGTACAACACAACAGCAAAGAGCGGAGTTAATCATTCAACAATTTAATCTGAATAGTACTAACAGTAGCAGAATCCTAAACCGAAAAACAAAGAACCAAAATAAAAAATTCAAAAAAAAAATCTAAGTAGCACTAGCAAAATCCTAAATTTTTGTTCTCACTTCTGAACAAAACATTAAAAAAACAAAGGACAAGCCCTAATAATAAGCACTGACCTTCAATCTGAGCAGTCTAGGCAGACAATGACGAAGAACAGTTGAGCATGACGGCGACCAGACCACTGCGCAGACGAAGACCAGACAACGACCACCATTTCTTCCTCATTCTCATGAATCTCAGAAGACTCCGAAAAATGGTTATTTACTGTTGGCATTCTCACTTCAAGTGACATGGTTTTGAATTCCACAAATTCTTCTAATTTCTCATGGCCTACATATATATTGAATTGAAAAATGTCACAAAATAGAATGAAAAAATTTCTAACAAGAACGAGATAAGAAGTTAAGGCTTACCACTATGATCCTGGAGTTGATAACTGACTGTGCTAGTAGATGGATCTTCTTGTATCCTTTGACTTGTATCCAAGACAATATCTTGGCTTTGATACTCATTCAATAAACATAGAAAATCAAGTAAGAGAATAGAATAACAACTAACATGTAACCTGTTGAAACATCTGAACATGATTCTCCATCTCTTCTTTCCATGTTTGGTTCAGCATTATCATCCTTGTGCAAATCTTCAATGGTTTCAACAATCTTCACATCTTGACAATCTTGCTCCAAATGTTGTTCCTCTTCTTGTAATTGAATTGATTCAATCTCATTGACCTTGAAGGCCTTTGTATTCTCTTGGCATGAAAATCCTGCCACAATTTTCTCCTCAGAAATGTGCCAATTCTCAATAACCGACGCAGCTTTAGCATCATCACTTGTGTCAAAATCCAGAATAAAATTGTCGCCGTTGGCCTTATACCTACTTTGATTTGAATCTTCTGTGGTAGCAGAGTCAAATTCAACAGGAATCAACCTGCAATCATCACCATGAATGAAAAATTCAAGATGTTTGTTTGGAGTTTCCAGAGTCGTCTCCTTCTCAATGCAATCAACTTGAGAAGTAGTGTTCTTCTCACAGGCATGATCATCATTCTTTTCCTCAGAAACTGTTTATGAGAGAGTGTGTGTGGTTTTATTTAGTGAGCTATTGGTGGTGGTATGGTTTGAATGGAATGACAACCAAACAAGACTCTGAGGTGAGGGGGAAATTGAAAATAAAAATGAAAAATTAAAAAGAAAAGAGATGTTCTTGTGTCAAAGAAAGTTAAAGAGTGTTTGAAGATCTTAAATTCTTAATAAGTCCTTTTAATTATATTTCTAATATTTAAATGAGTAAAAATTTAAATATTTAAGTTAGATTTAGAAAATAAAAAATAAAAATTTTATTTAAAATTAAGACAATACTTAAAATGATAATTAAGAGGATAAATTAAGATTCTTAATATTTTTTGTACTAAAACTTTATTTATAGGACTTAATTATTTTGTAGATTCTTATAATTTAATCAAGAATTAATCTCCACATACAAGTCTTTTTGCTATACAAGTCTTACAAGTCCTGAAATTCACTTACTCCTAAAACGTGCCTCTTATGGCGCGTATGTTTCACGCTCCTCCTTAACAAATTTTTCAATCAATGCGCGCACGTTCTTCTTCTTCTTCTTCTTCTTCTTCTTCTTCTTCTTCTTCATGTTACTGCACGTTCTTCTTCTTCTTCTTGCACGTTTCTTCTTCTTCTTCTTCGTTATTTTTCTTTTTTGTTATCGTCGTCATCAATACCACCTCTTCCTCCTCCGCCTCTTCCTCCTTCTTTTTTCATTGGATTTTCTTCTCTTCCTTTCTTTTTCTTTCTCCTCCATCATCAATTATCTCGTTGTTGAATATAATGAATAATTCAAGTTCAGATTATCAATTGAACCAGAACAAAATTTATTATTATTTTTGAATCCAATCAAATGGCTGAGGTGTGGTTCAATTCAGAACAAAAAAATGTAGCATTAGAGAAAATATTTTTCTGTATTTACAGCAAATTTGGGTGTAACACAAAAATATTTGGGTGTAAAACAAAGATATTTGGGTGTATTTTTATTCTGATAAGTTCTGCATAATTCAAAACTCTTCCTCATCTTCTGCTGCTGCTTTTTTTTCATCATCATCACCATCTTTTTTTTTTTTTTATTCATCTTTTTCTTTTTGTTTTACCTTCTTAAGTTTCTTCTTGTTTTACTCTCTTAACAAGAATAAAAACAAAAAAATCAAACAAAGAAGAAGAAGAAATACATAATGCTTCAAAATTACTTGAAAAATGATGGACTTACATTCATTTAACTAAAAGAAAGAAAGAAATAAGGAAAAGAAGAAGAAGAAGAAAAAATGCAGCATTAAAGAAAATATTTTTCTGTACAAAAATGCTATTTGTACACTAAAATCAACCACCAATGTATTTGTGTATAAATATATGTCTGCTTTAATTTATTTTCAATGTATATTTGTATTCCGGTATGTATTTTATACTGGTGGCTGACTTTGGTGGCTGATTTTAGTATATACGTAGCATAACTCATTTCTGTATTTGCAGCAAATTTGGGTGTAAAACGAAAATATTTGGGTGTAACACGAAGATATTTGGGTGTATTTTTATTCTGATAAGTTCTGCATAATTCAGAACTCTTCCTCTTCCTCCTCCTCATCTTCTGCTGCTTTTTTCTTTTTTTTTCCATCATCATCACCATCTTCTTCTTCTTTTCTTATTCATCTTTTCGTTTTTGTTTTACTTTCTTAAATTTCTTCTTATTTTACTCTCTTAACAAGAATAAAAACAAAAAAATTAAACAAAGAAGAAGAAGAAACATATAATGCTGCAAAATTAATTGGAAGAGAATGAATTTACATTCATTTAACTAAAAGAAAGAAAGAAAGAAATAAGGAAAAGAAGAAGAAGAAAAAAATACAGCATTAGAGGAAATATTTTTCTGTACAAAAATAGTATTTGTACACTAAAATTAGCCACTAAAATCAGCCACCAATGTATTTGTGTATAAATACATGTGTGCTTTAATTTATTTTCAATGTATATTTGTATTCTAGTATGTATTTTATACTGGTGGCTGACTTTGGTGGTTGATTTTAGTGTACACGTAGCATAACTTATTTCTGTATTTGCAGCAAATTTGGGTGTAAGACGAAGATATTTGGGTGTAACACGAAGATATTTGGGTATATTTTTATTCTGATAAGTTCTGCATAATTCAGAACTCTTTCTCTTTCTCCTCCTCATCTTCTGATGTTTCTTCTTCTTCATCTTCTTATTTCATATTCTCATAATTCTTTTTGGGAGAAAAAATCAAACAAAGAAGAAAAAAATATATAATGTTGTAAAATCAAAAGAAGAAGGAGGAGAAACACGACGATGAAGATGAAACACGCGAAGAAAAAGGAGGAGAAACACAAAGAAGAATGAGAAGAAGAAGGAAGAAGAGGAGGAAGAGAAACACGAAGAAAAAATGACAGTTGCGGTTTTCATCGAGAAAGAAGAAGAAGAGCCGTTCATAATGGTGAAGGCATAGTTATCAGAACCGAACCGGTAATCAACCCGGTCATATGACCGGGTCACCGGATTACTGGTTCAACCGGTGGGTCACTAATTCACCCGGTTAACCCGGTCATAACTAAAAAAATATAAAATTATATTAATAAAATTAAAATAATGTCTTAAAACTTAAAATGCGAGTCTTACAAACATTAATAATCAAATAACAAGTCTTAAACATAACTAATAATCTAAAAGAAGAGTTAATAAACTAGTCTCTAGTATAAAATATGTTCTCAATTTAAATCAAATAGAGCAAGTTAAAGATAACACAATCATTGAATCAAGTCCAAGGGGTGAGCTCAAAATCGGCATCAACATCTTCATAGGACAAATTAGGAGCTTGATCAACATTTCTCTCATTTTGATTTGCATCTATATCTTCCATAGCGCTGTTACTTGGTCCATCATTATCTTGGTCATCTTCCAAATTTAATTGATCTACATTTGTGTATTTTGACAAATCAATATCAAGAATAATTCGTATTAAGATCAGGGGTAGGAGTTGCTGATGATGGTTGTTCTTGAGATGGTGGCGTTTCTGATGGTGTTTGAGATGAAGACATTTTTAAAATTCTAGCAAGAAAAACCAAAAATATTTTTAGCAACAAAAGATTTGCTTAAATCAGTTTTTAAGTAACACAGCAACCACCACCATTTCACCAAAGTTCACTGATTCAACTAACAGCAACTCTAAACAAACCAGCTATAAACAACAACAACTCTAAAAACCCACAGTAAATATAATAGCAGCAACCAGCAACCAGCAACTAAAAAACTAAATACCAACACAGCAACCAGCAACAAACAAGGAAAAGGAAAATACAGCAACCAGCAACAATACAATAGGGAAAATACAACAGCTCTATACCGATTACCAAATACCAAAACAGCAACCAGCAACCAGCAACAAACAATCCTAAAAAACTAAATACAACAGCAGCAACTACCAAATTCAAGAACAATTTTAACTAAAATTCGCCCAACTTCAACAACTACTCTAAAATATCAAATTTATCTACCAGATTCCATAACAATAGGTCAATAGCAACTAACATATGCTCAGGTTCAACAACTCTAAAAATCAAATACAACAGCAACTGACCTGAGGGAGCAGAGGCACTGAGGCAGAAGATGAATGCTTTCTGAGCTTTCTGACGACCACCACTTCCACCCAAATGACCCGAGGGAGCAGAGACTGAGAGTGACGGAGAGGTGAGGCCGCAGAAGATGAACGCTTTTTGAGCTTTCTGAGCTTTTTGATGAACACTTTCTGCCATTGACGAGGTGAGGCCGAGACTGAGAGTGACGACGAGGTGAGGCCGAGACTGAGAGTGACGACGAGGTGAGGCCGAGACGACAAGGTGAGGCCGAGACTGGGTGACGACAGAGTGACAAGGGTGAGGCCGTGACGGTGAGGGTGAGGTCGTAATGGACTGCCGATTGATGAACTTAGACACTCAGAGTCTCAGCCATTAGGGATTTAGAGGCAATTGGGGGAAGGGGGATTAGCCTAGGGTTTCATCACAGTTTCAACGAAGGGGGGATGAATTGGAACGACGCCGTTTAACGATTTAAAAAAAAAAATTTCACCACCCGGACCGAGTCAAATTACCCGGCCGGGTCACCGGTTTTCATCAAAACCCGTCGAGTCGAACCGGGTTCCACCGGGTTCATTGCATGGCCGGTTCAACGAGTGGTTCGGCTCGACCAGGTGACCGGGTGACCGAGTTTCCGGTCGAACCGGCCGGGTCGAGCCGGGTTTGATAACTATGGGTGAAGGAGTGCTTTGGAAACGTGATGCGCGTGTTAACACGCTTTTGTGGGTGAGCGTAGCTTCTGTTGGGTTTGGCCCAACTTGTAAGACTTGTAAGATAAAAAGACTTGTATGTGTAGTATAACTGTTATTATTATTAGGGTTAAGTACTTTTTTCATCCCTAAGGTTTGAGGTCAAAATCAAAATTGTCCCCGACCTTTTTTTGTTATTAAAATCATCCTCAATATTACAAAACGTTATAAAATCATCCTTTCCCTAGTTCTTGGATTAAAATACCCTTCATCATCATCTCTTTCCCTCACCCTTCTCTCTCCACTGATCACCTCACCTCCCACCACCTCTGCCACATCCACTGCTAACTATATTGCCACAATTTCACTCCCCACTCACCACCATAAAAGAACCAGTTCACATGATTTCCATTAACCCCATTTGAAATAAAAGAAATCCACAAAATCAAGCACCACACCTTGAACTAGAAAGACAGAGAAACAAAAGAACACTGAAAACTTGAACATTAAACCTATTAGAACTTCATCATCAATGCCATTATATTGTTCCTATTGACGATGGTGGTGGTGGTGATACTATTTTCTTTATTAATTTTGAATCCTACTTTTGCACACATAAATCTTCCTCATGGATACAACAAAGAGGAACAACACCACAAGGGTAAGGCTCACACGAATTGCAGAAAGAGTAGGTAGCGAAGGAAACCTGATTGAAGTCCTTTTACTTATCTCAACCTCGAGCTTCAATTCGAACAGGTCATATGCAGACTTGCCCATTATATAAAATCAAATTCGAAACACGTCTACAATTTAGAGATTATCAATTCAATTCAAATTCAGAACACCTGCGTCCTGCGTCCATTCAATTCAATTCAATTCAATTTAGCAATTGCATTCCATTCAATTCAATTGAAAAAATAATGTTTGTGTTGTTGGTAATGACGATAACAAAAGAGGAGAAGAAGAAGAAACTGCGTGCGCGAAGAAGGAAAAGAGGAGGAGGATACGTGAATTTGAAAGAAGAAGAAAATAACGTATGCATGTATTTGAAAGAAGAAGAAGAAGAAGAAGAAAAAGAAGAAGCGCAGGGGAGATGGAGAAGAAGAAGAAGCGCGGGGGAGGAGAAAAAAATAAAGCACGTCTAATGACGCTCTTTTAATGAGAGTAATTTTTGTTAGTGTTAGGCCTACTTAGATAAAATTTGGATGTGTAGCATAGCCTTAATAATAACAACAACAATAATAATGTATCGGAATAATAAAATATAAATATTTTTACTTAATCAACTAATGAACTAATTATACATAATAACTGATTCATAATAACTGATTCAATATTTTCACAATGAACATACTAATAACGTAAATTTCAATCATATGTGCATCACACCATAAGAATATAGAATCTAAACTAGTGAAAAAATCATGATAAAAAGATCTCCGATCCCTACTTTTTTAAGAACTACTTTTAATATTTTTTTCATCATACATAACCTAAATTCAACTAAATTGGCACAAGTTGAACAAAAATTAACGCAAGCATGCATTACGTTTTTCACTTCTTTAACATATAATTTTGAGTAAAGGACATTTTCGTCCCTAACTTTTGTTTTCGTAGACATTTTCGTCCTCAAGGAATAGAAAATACATTTAAGCCCCTGACCCTTGAAAAATGTGGACATTTATGTCCTTCCGTTGAATTCAGCCGTTTGCACTGAACGGAAAAGGATGAGCTGAAAGAGGTGGCGCTGAGGTGGCCATAACGGAGGCCAGGTGGCATGGACATTTCGTAACAGGACATATAAGTCCCTGGAGACAAAAATGATGCCATTTTTGTAACCTCCCCCAATCCTATTTCGAATTTCTCTTCTTTTTCTTCTTCCTTCGTCCTTTTTCCCTTCCATTCTTCTTCCTTGGCCCCTGCCTTCATCACCACCGCACGGCGGCGCCTCCGTCAGCCACCATCAACGCCGGCGACCTCCTCCTTCTTCTCTTTTCGCGTCTTCTTCCCTTTCTCACTCCCTTACTCCCATTAGTCTCTCTCTCCTCTCACCCTCCTTCCACCTACCGTTCGTCCGCGACAACCTTCTCGGCGACCCACTGCCGCCGCGCCGCCGCCTCTCTACCGGTGCACCACCGTCGCTACTAGGGTCCAACCATCATTTCCTCTCTCTCTCATTACCACCCCTGTGCTTCCCAGATCTTCTTTCTCTTTGTTTAATTCACTCTGTTATTGCAATTAGTTAATTAATATTGTTTAGTTAGTTTTGTTTAGCTAATTTCAATTTGGTTAGATTAGTTAGTTACATTAGGTTGTTAGAGAATCTGGCGTGGATAGTGGATTAGGTCTTGCTTGCTTAATGCTGCTGTTTGTGCAATCACTGTTTGTAGTTCATTATATTTAGTTTGTTCAATTATTCTTGAGTTGTTAGGATTAGGGTTGGTTAATGGAAATTGCTGAGACTGATGTTTTACACTGCTGCTGTGTAAATTCTCATTGCCGATTTTGGTTAACAATGAACTCTTATGTGCTCATTTTGCTGTCTGATGCCACATCTCTGTTTTAAAATGAGCTAATTCCTTTGATTCAATGATTCAATGATGCTCGTTTGCAAACTCCGCCTGATAGGTTTCAAAGCATAAAATTTGATGCCTTCGCATCCAGAGCAGAGCTTTTTAAGGCAGAATCGAAATATTGGAATGAGATAATAGGACAATATGTTGATACTTTACGCTGGAAAGAGATGAGAATGAGAAATGTTATGGACATGCGAGCTGGATTTGGAGGGTAATTTTTCTATCGTTTTATTTTCTTTTTATAAATAGACATTTAGTTATTCCTAATTGCTCTAGTATTTGGTAGTTCCTAAATTTTATTTTCAATATATTTGAGTGCTTTCTCAGGTTTGCAGCAGCATTGATTAGTCAGAAATTTGACTGCTGGGTTATGAATGTTGTTGAGTTAAGAAATTAACTAAATTAATTAGTGATGACAAACATTATTTTTGGGCAAAATAAATAATTAGTGTTGATTAATTATATTTACTTATTAACTAATTATTTATTGTTGCAGGCCAAATGTTAATAGCCCAAATGAAATAAAAAGAAATCAGCAAAGAATATTGGGCTGAAAGCAAAAATTAAAAGCCCAAGCAAAAGCAAAGAAAGAAGCCTAAGAAATCAAATCGGGCCAAACGGGTTACATAATCCAAACCCGTATCCATCCCACAAAGCTTCTCTTGTAAGATTGAATTCTTCACTCCTCCAAAGTGAGCAACGTTCCTCTCCTCTCTAATCAAGTCAAATCATGGCATCAGAAAAGTAAGAAAGAGAAAGAGAGAAAAAGCTTTCTCCCTAAGCCAGTAACCAAAGAAGCAAGAAAGAGAGAGTTGAAGCTTGAAGCACAGAAGCTAAAACAGAAAATCCAAACTAAATCAAGCTTAAGAAAGGTAATCCATCTCATCTTGCATGCATCAGATCTTCATCCCTTCTTCCCAACTCTCTGCACTACCCGAAAATGGCATTCAAGGAAAAGTTGTTCTCTGCCCTATTCTGCTTCACATCTACGGTCACAAGTGATACTTGGGGACCAAGTAGTTTTTCAATGGCTAAGATCAAGTTGACCATAAGAAGATTTCTATTGTTACTGTTTTGTGGCTTTCGGTCAAGTTGGAGAAGTCAGAAGCAAAGGTTCTACTTTGATGCTTGAGAAGAAAAAGTAAGCTTGTGGGTTGGTGAAGCTCAAGGCTCAAGGTGTTAACCTTGGAAGAAGAACTCAGCCACATGCAAGGAGATATAAGAAGCTTGCTGTTCATTCAGAAAGCAAGGAGAGAAAACCAGTGAATAGAGGTTATTGTTCTAAGAGAGTTCTTTGAAGAAGTTCAACTAACTGGACAGTGTAACCTAATCAAAGGTGCATTCCGCCAGTATGAAGAACTGAATCAGAGGCTTGCTAATCTGGTTTTTCGCATAGCACAGAGGCTGTTGATGAAGTCAATCTCCTTCATGTTTTACTGATTGTAATGTTCTTTTCAATGTTTATCATTCTGTAATTTCTAGTGAGAAAAGGCATTGTGAGAAAACTCAAGTAAAAAAGCCATGAGTGGAAAAAGGCTGAGTGAAACACTTGAGAGAAAAGCCTAGAGTTATTTTCAGATTTCTTTAGGTGTGTTTATGTCTTGTATCTTGTACCTGTGAGGTATCCCTTTCTTAGTTGGGTTAGCACTAAGAG
The DNA here is from genome assembly GCF_003086295.3 of Arachis hypogaea. Taxonomy (NCBI): domain Eukaryota; kingdom Viridiplantae; phylum Streptophyta; class Magnoliopsida; order Fabales; family Fabaceae; genus Arachis; species Arachis hypogaea. The sequence goes on along the minus strand of NC_092047.1, from coordinate 33,338,475 downwards.
TGAATAGTTAGGTATTAGCATAGCCAAGGTCAAGTTAGGTTAGAACTTGAGTGTGAAAGGATTGGGTCAATCCTGAGTTATTGGTGTATGTAATACTGTTAACTATAGTGAAATTCTTCCATAGTTGTGGAGGAGACTGGATGTAGGTTGCATAGCACAAGGCAACCGAACCAGGATACATGCTGGTGTTAGCTTTTCTCTTCTCTACTGTGTTCTGTTTTCTGATATTCATGAGACCAAAATAAATTGTCTCATAAATTTCCGCTGCTGAGTTCAAACAGAATCAGAATTGCATATTTGTTAAAAAAGGTAATAACAGCAACTAAAAAGGAAGGCATAGATTCAACCCCCCTTCTCTAAGCCTACCACAACCTTCAATTGGTATCAGGAGCTAAGGTCTCAAGAATCAAGCTTAACCGCTTGGAGCAAAGATCCAATGGCGAACAATCTGGGCACAACCACAATTGCCTACACCCTCACTGAAGGCCAGTCAAACAACCGGCCACCTTTCTTTAACGGAAAGAACTATTCCTACTGGAAAGAAAGGATAAGGATCTTCATCCAATCCATTGACTACAACTTATGGAAGATCATTGTGAGTGGTCCCAAGATCCCAACAAAAACAAGTGCTGATGGAGTGGTGACTCCGAAAGAAGAAGCTGAATGGAATGAAGATGACAAGAAGAAGATAGAGCTGAACGCTAAAGCAATCAACCTTCTTCACTGTGCTATCAGCTTTGAAGAGTACCGGAAGGTGTCTAGATGCAAGACAGCCAAAGAAATCTGGGAAAAACTCCAGGTTACACACGAAGGCACTAAACAAGTCAAAGAAACGAGGATTGATATGCTGCGAAAAGAGTATGAGATGTTTAGCATGAAGGATAGAGAAAGCATTGATGAAGCATTTGAGAGATTCTCAATCATAATCAACAACCTTGATGCTATGGGTACAAACTATGCAGAACAAACCTTGGTGAGAAAACTCCTTAGAAGCCTCACAAAAGAGTGGGAAAGCACTGCCACTGTCCTAACCGAGAGTAACAACATAAGTCCCATAACCTATGATGAGCTGAGAGGAAAACTCCTTGCCTATGAAGCCACACACATAAACACAGACTCAAAGAAAAAGGGAATAGCCCTCAAGTCACAAATAGAACCAAAAGAGAGTGAGTCTAGTGATGGTATTTCAGATGACGAACTTTTGTTTTTTGCTAGGAGATTTAGAAGGATGATGAAAAGCAAGGGCAAATACAAGGGTTCAAGTTCAAAGGAGCAAAAGATGGACTTGAGCAAGGTGACATGCCATCATTGCAAGGAGGCTGGACACTTCAAATCAAACTGTCCAAAGCTCAAAAAGGAGGACAAAGGCAAGAGGGAAAGGAAGAGAGTACTCATGGCAGCTTGGGAGGATCTTGAGAATGACTCAAATGAAGAAGAAGAATCTGAAGGAGATGACAAAGACTGCTTCATGGCTGGAAACAACAATCTTGATGAGGTAAACTATTATGATTTGACCATTGAGGATTTGCATGTTATTATTGATGATCTCACTTTAAACACATCAAAACTGCTTGATAAATATAATAAATGCAGATCTGAAAGAGATGTGTTAAGAGCTGAAAATGACTTTTTAAAAGAAAAAGTGAAGGAAACTGAATGTGCTTTAGACATCATTGAAGAAAACAAATTTCTAAAATCTGAACTTGAAAAATTAAAAAGAAAGCACATTGTGGATCCTTCACATGAGTTAATTGCTAAAAATAAAAGATTAAATGATATGGTTAAAAGGCTGAATGGTGACTTAGCAAAATTTGCTCAAGGTTCTAGTAACTTGGACAAATTACTTGCAAGTCAAAGACCATTGTTTGAAAAATCTGGTTTAGGCTACATAGCCAAGGAAGATGCATTTTCTAATATTTCCTCTATAAAGTTTGTGGCTTCTTCATCAAATACCAAAACCATACCAAACAAATCTGGTATTGAAAATGCTCCTACAATTGAAGAAAAATTTGATGAAGTATACACAAGTGAAACTGACCCTTCACTAAAAACTGAACCGAGTTCAAACCGGCCAGGTTTGGGTTATATTTCGAAAAATGAGGCTGCTTTCAAGAAACCAACTTTTTACAACAAAACCTCATTCTCGAAAGGCAAAAATATTCAAAAAAATTCTGGTGAAAATGCTTTTGCAAAGAGGAATAACTTTACTAAAAATCAGTTTGTCAAAAGAAATGCATCTCCTCCAAGAACCAGAAAATTTCAAAGCTTTAATCATTTCAAGCAATATAACTCACATCAGTTTTAGCAACACACACCAGAAAATCATTGTGCTAATTGCAAGAAATTTGGTCACTCATATGCACAATGCTTCATTGAAAAGAGAGTTGTAGGAAACAAAGTCTACAATGTTGTTTGTGATATCAATGCACTTGGGCAACCAAGATGGATTAACTTCAAAGGATCCAAATTAATTTGGATACCTAAGGCTACTTGAAACTCATCATGCAGATTTGCCTAGCATCCAAGAACAAAAAGGACATGTGGTACATGGATAGTGGATGTTCAAGGCACATGACTGGAAGGTCAACCTACTTCATCAAACTAAATAAGTATGATGGAGGTTTTGTGACCTTTGGAGATGATGGTAAAGGTAAAATCATTGCTGTTGGAAAAGTAGGTAATGAGCAATCTACTTTCATTGATGATGTACTTTTGGTATGTGGTTTAAAGCACAATCTTTTAAGTATAAGTTAGCTGTGTGATTTGGGATATTTAGTTGTTTTCAAAAGGCTTGAATGCTGTGTTGTTAATGAAAAGACAAATGAAGTGATGTTTGTTGCCAAGCGTTTCAATAATATGTATGGACTTACTCTTGATGAACTAAAGAATCAAAATGTAGCTTGTCTTCACTCTAAAGAATCTGAAAAGTGGTTATGGCACAAGAGATTGGGCCATGCAAGTATGTTTCAAATAAACAAACTTGTAAAGAAAGAATTAGTAAGAGGTCTTCCTTTGATAAAGTTTGACAAAGACATCACTTGTGATGCTTGCCAAATGGGAAAACAAACAAAAAGTTCTTTTAAACCAAAGGAAGACATCTCTACTAAAAGACCACTTGAGTTGCTACACATTGATTTATTTGGTCCAACAAGAACTCAAAGCCTAGGTGGTAAACATTATGGTTTAGTAATTGTGGATGACTACACTAGGTTTGGTTGGGTTTTATTTCTTGCACACAAAAATAAAGCCTTTTCGGCCTTTGAACCTTTTTGCAAGAAAATTCAAAATGAAAAGGATTTGAAAATCTCTTCTATAAGGAGTGATCATGGAATTGAATTTGAAAATAATTTGTTTGAATCCTTTTGTGAGGAATTTGGAATATCTCACAACTTCTCTTGTCCAAGAACACCACAACAAAATGGTGTTGTGGAAAGAAGAAATAGAAGCATACAAGAGATGACAAGAGCTATGCTTTGTGAGAGCAATGTTCCAAAATTCCTTTGGGCTGAAGCGGTTAACACAGCTTGCCACATTTTAAATAGAACAATCATAAGGAAATTTTTGAAGAAAACCCCTTATGAACTTTGGAAAGGCTACCCACCAAACTTAGATTACTTGCACATCTTTGGATGCAAATGTTTTGTTTTAAATAACAAAGAAAATTTGGGAAAATTTGATCCAAAGGCTTATGAGTGTTTGTTTGTAGGATATTCCTCAACTAGTAAAGCATATAGGGTTTATCATCAAGATGCTAGAATTATTGAAGAGTCCATACATGTTACATTCTGTGATACTAACTTGGTGCAAAGCATTTTGGAAGATGGTGATGCAGGAAATCAAGCTCAAAATGAGGATGAAACTGCTCGGAATCATGGAAAAGAAAATTCTGGACAATCTGAACCAGAAACAGCTAATGCTGAAAATTCAAGAGACAATTCCATTTTGTCTCATGAATCTGAAGGAAATTCTGCAGACAACAGCACACAGAATCCCTTGGTGACTGAATCTGCCTCCAAGTCCACCAGACCTCGTGAATGGAGATTCTTGAAGAATTATCCTGAGGAATTTGTCATTGGGGACGTCTCTCATGGAGTGCAAACTAGGTCTTCCACTAGAAAGGCAAATGAAGGTTCAAACATTGCTCTTCTTTCACAAATAGAGCCTCAAAACGTCAAAGAAGCCCTTAGTGACCCCTCTTGGATTAAGGCTATGGAGGATGAGCTTCTTGAGTTTGAAAAGAACCAAGTGTGGACGTTGGTTCCAAGGCCAAGTGGAAAGAAAGTGACTGGCACCAAGTGGATATTCCGGAACAAGTTGGGAGAAGATGGTAGCATTGCAAGGAACAAGGCAAGGCTGGTGGCACAAGGATATGACCAAGAAGAAGGAATCGACTTTGATGAATCCTTTGCCCCTGTTGCCCGAATGGAAGCCATAAGACTTCTCTTAGCTTATGCTGCATTTTGTGGTTTTAAATTATACCAAATGGATGTGAAATGTGCATTTTTGAATGGAGTGATAGATAGAGAAGTGTATGTGGAGCAGCCTCCTGGTTTTGAAAATAAAGAGCATTTTGATCATGTTTTCAAACTATCTAAAGCTCTCTATGGTTTAAGACAAGCTCCTAGAGCTTGGTATGAGAGACTTAGCTCTTTTCTTTTGAAAAATGGTTTTCAAAGAGGCACCACTGACACAACTCTATTCATCAAGAACTCTAATGATTCTTTTATTCTAGTCCAAATATATGTTGATGACATTATTTTTGGATCAGCAAATGAATCCCTTTGTTCTGAATTTGGAAAACTCATGACAAGTGAATTTGACATGAGTATGATGGGTGAACTTAATTTCTTCCTTGGGCTGCAAATTAAACAAACTGAAAGAGGTATTTTCATTCATCAAGAGAAGTATGCCAAGGAATTAGTTAAGAAATTTGGTATGGAAAATACCAAACCCATGGGAACTCCCATGCATCCTAATTCTAAATTAGATAAGGGAGAAACTGAGAAAGATGTTGATGAGACTAGGTATAGAGGAATGATTGGCTCTCTTATGTACTTAACTTCCTCTAGACCCGATATTGTGCAAAGTGTTAGATTGTGTTCTAGGTTCCAATCCAAACCAAAAGAGTCACATCTTTCTGCAGTTAAAAGGATCATTAGATATGTTCATGGCACATCCAATTTTGGTCTTTGGTATCCTAAGATTGATGATTTTTCTGTAGTTGGTTATTGTGATGCAGATTTTGCTGGTGATAGAGTTGATAGAAGGAGCACTTCTGGTTTATGCTGCTTCCTTGGAAAGTCCTTAAATGTTTGGTCAAGTAAGAAGCAACAACAGTGGCTTTATCCACTGCAGAGGCTGAGTATATAGCTGCTTCTTCTTGTTGTTCTCAGCTTTTATGGTTAAAAACACAGCTTGCTGATTACAAATTAAAGGCTGAAAATATTCCCCTGCTGTGTGATAATATGAGTGCCATTAATATTTCTAAAAATCCAGTTTTGCACTCTAGGACTAAACATATTGAAGTGAAATTTCACTCAATAAGAGAACATGTCCAAAAAGGGGATATTAGTATTCAATTTGTTAAATCAGAGGAGCAATTAGCAGATATTTTTACAAAACCATTAGCTGAGGATAGATTCTGCATGCTTAGGACTTGTCTAGGAATTTTGAGTTATGATTCCTTGTTTGAAAAATGCTGATGTATTTGCTGGAGCTTTTTGTCTCATAAACAGGTATGAGACAATTCTGGGCAGATGATGAATGTTTCCCTCAAGTCAACGTGTTCTGGGCTTGCTTCAAGTGAAAAATTGATCTGGACCAACCTCAATTCGGATCTGGGTTGTCCTATATGTTTCATTAAATCCAAATCACCTCAAGGCCCTAACATGAATGTTACAATCTTGTTTGTTATTTTTGATGACTTGTGTGCTTCATAAAAGGTTTTCAATAAATGTTTTGTGGCCCAAAAGTTTTCAAATGGATTTAATTTTGGCCCAAAAGGTGTTTCAATTTAATTCTGATTGTCTTTCAAAATTTAAAATTAACTTCCTATTTTAATTTTAAATCAAATAAAATCTTTCTTGAATGAGGTCATGTCTTTTCAAGTCTTTTCAAATGGTGATGCAGTTGCATGGTTTTGGAAATCCACTTTTTGAGTACGGTTACCAATACTCCCTCTCTTCCCTCCATAACTTCTCTACACACTCTTCGGTTTCTTTCCACTCCCTTTACTGCTTCTCTTTCCTCAAAAGACTGAAACTAACCAAATGAGGAAGAAAACCATTCCTAAAAGGCCTCCTCGTGAAAAGATTTACAAGCTACCCACAAAGCCTTCCACTCGTTCTCAAGATCGCACCTTTACCCCTTCTCCTTCTCCTCCTACCTCTCCTCCTCGCTGTGACCCCATGGCTCGGACCAAAAACACTCCAAGGTTTCCTGCCTCTGCCAAGCCGACGCCACCACCAAAGGCCACACCTTCCAAGCCTGGCTCCTCAAAACCAAGTTCAGCAAAGCCTGGCTCCTCCAAAGGCAAACGTCAGGTGACTGAGGAACCCATACCCGAACCAACACAACCAAAATCCAGGTCGGTTCCAATGCGCTCTCAACGAGGTAACACTCGAGTCCTTCTCCAGAATGTTAAAGAACCAGATATTGGACCTTTTGATCACAAAGCTCACTTTTTGACTTCTCATTCGAACTATAACCCTTATAGATTCAAATCTGCCATGAACAATGATTTTTATGAGAAGGTTATCCAGTATCGTACCCTATGTTCCTCTTTTCTCGCTGATTTGCCATCTTTGAAAAGAAAAGGTTTTCCTTTTGTTGATAACTTGATTTTTCTGGACTGGAATCATCTTTTTGATATCAAAAAACCTGTTTATCCCTTGTTGGTCAAAGAGTTTTATGCAAACATGACTTATCATGAGGGCACTGCTCATTCGTATGTCAAGGGCCGAGATATCGTTTTAAACAATGAGACCATCAGTGATGCTTTGAAGTATACTGATGTTGGGCCCTGTGCCTACACGTCAGTTAAGTGGGATGAAGGAGTTGGTGTTTCTTACAATGATGCCCTGGCTAGTATTTGTGAACATATCTCTTTAATAGATGGCATTACACCCACTCACAAAGCCCTAGGATATGAGCGTGCTCAACTGCACCGAATAGTCAATCATATTATTCTGCCTCAAAGCGGCTCATATCAAAGGGTTTCCTACACTGATACTCTTGTTTTATATGCCCTTCTCACCAAAACTGAAATTTCATTTGCATATTTGATGGTTAGATACATGTTTGAATCTGTTAGAAGTGAAAAGGACAAAGCTCTTCCTTATGGCATGTTCCTAATTTGAATTTTTGAGTATTTTGGTGTTGACTTGACCAATGAGAAATATGAAAATAGACATTCATATCTAAAGGGAGGTGGTTCAGTGAAACAGCAAAAAGGACCAACTCGATCTGAGAGAGTGGTTCTAGATGATGATGATGAAGATTTCATTCCTAATGATTCTACTGCTCCTTCCACTGAGGGTACTTCCATCTCTACTGGGAAGAAATCCACTATGCTGAATGTGGTCAGGGATGTTGCTCAAGAGTTTGTCTCCCAATCAAATCACTTGATTGAATTGAGCAAAGAGAAAAGGAAGCTGGCTAGCAAGCATGAGAACTTTCTGAAGAAATCAAGGGATAGGGTGGTTGTACTGATGATCTTCATTGACAACCTTCAAAATGATGAAGACATTGCCACGGATGTTGAAGAGGAAGCCGCTTCGGAGGGGAATGGTTCTGATGCCTAGGATTTGTCTCATAAAAACTGTTATTGCTACTTTTTTTTGTCTCATGAATGCTGCTTCTTTAGTTCTTTTAAACTGTTTCATTTTGGATGACTGTAATGACTCTGGATATTACTGCACCTTTGGTAGTTTAGTTAGCACTTTGAACTGTGCTCTAACTCTTTTCTGTAGGATACAAGACTTTTTTTTTGTTGATCTTGTTTATTATCCGCCCTTGATGACAAAAGGGGGAGTAATAGCAATAGGACCCTAGTAATTTTTTTGGGATTTTTGCTGCATCTATACTTGAGTTTACATGTTGAATAATCTTTGCTGCATTAATACTTGTTTTCACATGCTGAATCTGTTTGCTGATGGTAATAGCTTGATGTTGGGCTGATTATGATATGTTGCTATCTGATTCTGACCCTGATGTATTAAAGCTCTATTTTGGCCATTTAAACTATCACTGTTTGCTATACTTTTGGTTAGTACATAGCATCTGTTTAGTTCCATATAAGTATATGTAAACAGGAAAGAAGAGAAGAGCATAAATTCAGGGGGAGCTAACCTTGAAAAGGAAAGGGGGAGCAACATAAAAGCAAATGACAAAAATCAAAGGGAGTTTTCTAAACCTGACTCAAACTCATTTCCTTTTTGATTATTGCTTAAATCATGTTTGTCATCAAGGGGGAGATTGTTGAGTTAAGAAATTAACTAAATTAATTAGTGATGACAAACATTATTTTTGGGCAAAATAAATAATTAGTGTTGATTAATTATATTTACTTATTAACTAATTGTTTATTATTGCAGGCCAAATGTTAATAGCCCAAATGAAATAAAAAGAAATCAGCAAAGAATATTGGGCTGAAAGAAAAAATTAAAAGCCCAAGCAAAAGCAAAGAAAGAAGCCTAAGAAATCAAATCGGGCCAAATGGGTTACATAATCCAAACCCGTATCCATCCCACAAAGCTTCTCTTGTAAGATTGAATTCTTCACTCCTCCAAAGTGAGCAACGTTCCTCTCCTCTCTAATCAAGTCAAATCATGGCATCAGAAAAGTAAGAAAGAGAAAGAGAGAAAAAGCTTTCTCCCTAAGCCAGTAACCAAAGAAGCAAGAAAGAGAGAGTTAAAGCTTGAAGCACAGAAGCTAAAACAGAAAATCCAAACTAAATCAAGCTTAAGAAAGGTAATCCATCTCATCTTGCATGCATCAGATCTTCATCCCTTCTTCCCAACTCTCTGCACTACCCGAAAATGGCATTCAAGGAAAAGTTGTTCTCTGCCCTATTCTGCTTCACATCTACGGTCACAAGTGATACTTGGGGACCAAGTAGTTTTTCAATGGCTAAGATCAAGTTGACCATAAGAAGATTTCTATTGTTACTGTTTTGTGGCTTTCGTTCAAGTTGGAGAAGTCAGAAGCAAAGGTTCTACTTTGATGCTTGAGAAGAAAAAGTAAGCTTGTGGGTTGGTGAAGCTCAAGGCTCAAGGTGTTAACCTTGGAAGAAGAACTCAGCCACATGCAAGGAGATATAAGAAGCTTGCTGTTCATTCAGAAAGCAAGGAGAGAAAACCAGTGAATAGAGGTTATTGTTCTAAGAGAGTTCTTTGAAGAAGTTCAACTAACTGGACAGTGTAACCTAATCAAAGGTGCATTCCGCCAGTATGAAGAACTGAATCAGATGCTTGCTAATCTGGTTTTTCGCATAGCACAGAGGCTGTTGATGAAGTCAATCTCCTTCATGTTTTACTGATTGTAATGTTCTTTTCAATGTTTATCATTCTGTAATTTCTAGTGAGAAAAGGCATTGTGAGAAAACTCAAGTAAAAAAGCCATGAGTGGAAAAAGGCTGAGTGAAACACTTGAGAGAAAAGCCTAGAGTTATTTTCAGATTTCTTTAGGTGTGTTTATGTCTTGTATCTTGTACCTGTGAGGTATCCCTTTCTTAGTTGGGTTAGCACTAAGAGTGAATAGTTAGGTATTAGCATAGCCAAGGTCAAGTTAGGTTAGAACTTGAGTGTGAAAGGATTGGGTCAATCTTGAGTTATTGGTGTATGTAATACTGTTAACTATAGTGAAATTCTTCCATAGTTGTGGAGGAGACTGGATGTAGGTTGCATAGCACAAGGCAACCGAACCAGGATACATGCTGGTGTTAGCTTTTCTCTTCTCTGCTGTGTTCTGTTTTCTGATATTCATGAGACCAAAATAAATTGTCTCATAAATTTCCGCTGCTGAGTTCAAACAGAATCAGAATTGCATATTTGTTAAAAAAGGTAATAACAGCAACTAAAAAGGAAGGCATAGATTCAACCCCCCTTCTCTAAGCCTACCACAACCTTCAAATGTTGTTCCTGTTAGTAGCACAAATACCTTGCCAGTTATCTACGACCGTGGATTGATGGGAGTTATGCATGACTGGTATTTAACAAAACTTACTTAAGATATATTAAATACAAATGTTCACCTTGTGGTACTGAGGTTTCCCAATTCCATGTACTGAAAGAGCCTCTATATCAATTCCCCCAAATTACTTTTGCGATCTTGTTAGTGTTTTGTAATATTCTGCAATTTTTATAATTTAGGTGTGAAGCATTTGACACCTACCCAAGAACCTATGATTTTCTGCATGCTGCCAACCTTCTTTCTGCAGAGCGCAAAAGGTACCTTTTTCTTTTCTTATCAAGCTTGTATCTTTCCTCCTGGCTTATAATCATTACACTATTTCTGTTAATAATGAGAAAAATGAGAATTGTGGTTTGAATATCCAATCCGATATTCATCTTTCGTAATAGTAGCTTAGGAAATAACTATTTTATGATCGCTCTGCTCGACTGCAAAGTCCAGTATTGATAATGTCTATGTGTTGGATTTCTCTCTTATCAGATGCAATGTGTCATCTATTATGCTTGAGATGGACCGAATACTAAGACCAGGAGGACGGGTATACATCCGCGATTCTATTGCCATCATGGATGAAATTCAAGACATTGCCAAGGCAATGGGGTGGCAAGTCACATTGAGAGATACATCTGAGGGGCCTCATGCTAGTTATAGAGTATTGGTGTGTGACAAGCACCTGCTACATGCTTGAAACAAAATGGGAAGGTATGCATAAACATGAAATGGAACACATGTTTTGCTTTGATCCTACAAATAGTGGAAGTGAAGTCATACAACATGAAATCCTGTTTGTCATTTCAGAAATATAGGAAGATTTTAAGTGGCTAGTATCACTCACTTGTTACTTAAAGAGGTCAAAAAGTGATGAGTGTTGGAAGCATTTTTTTGGTTGATACTAGGCATGAGATGCGCGATCCCGAAAAGCTGGGTAAGTCAGGTGCATCATCTAACTTAGTTGTAACATTCAATTTATTTGTATATTACAAAGCTATTCCACATATATTCATTGTTGATTATTCCAAATAGAACAAATCATCTATGTACGATTTTGATACATTTTTCCCATTGATTTATAAGTAGTTTCCAAATAAGGTATACATTTTCTTCTTGATTGAAGAAAAATCATGCTCTAGGGTCAGCTTCGCAGAGAGAGAGATGAGAGAAAGTGAGAAGAGAGAGAGACTAATGGGAGTAAGGGAGTGAGAAAGGAAAGAAGACGCGAAAAGAGAGGAAGGAGGAGGTCGCCAGCGTTGATGGTGGCTGACGGAGGTGCCGCTGTGCGGCAGTGATGAAGGCAGGAAGAATGGAAGGGAAAAAGAACGAAGGAAAAAGAAAAGGCAGAGAAATTCGAAACAGGATTGGGGGAGGTTACAAAAACGGTGTCGTTTTTGTCTCCAAGGACTTATATGTCCTGTTACGAAATGCTCCATGCCACCTGGCCTTCGTTACGGCCACCTCAGTGCCACCTCTGCCAGCTCATCCTTTTCCGTCCAATGCAAACGGCTGAATTCAACGGAAGGATATAAATGTCTACGTTTTTCAGGGGTCAGGGACTTGAATGTATTTTCCATTCCTTGAGGACAAAAATGTCCGCAAAAAAAAAAGTCAGGGACGAAAATATCCTTTACTCTATAATTTTTTTGTTAAAAAGCATAAAAATTTTAAACATAGCATGTTTTATTGATCTTGTTTTTATTCTTTTATCATGTTTACAACAAGAGATATCTACATCTTGTCTTATATCATCTGTTTATATTCTCACTATTCCATCAAAGAGTTTCATTTAGTAAGTGGAGAGAAACTCTTCCATTTTCAAATTTCAATAATTATTGAGACTTCAAAGTAATTTTTTAATTCAATAATTACTCATATTTCTGATTTTGGGTGGTGGATATATATGGGCACTAAGAAATTTGAATTAGGGTTTATATAGTTAAAAAATTTGAGGCTTTTGTCAAATTGTGCGAGATTATGTTAAATTGATAACATTATTAGCTTACATATATTATCGTTGTCTTTTTCCTTTTCTCTTTAAGCTGTCTTCAATTTAGAAAGAAAATCTTACGAGATCAAAACAAATTTCGTTAGCTTCAGTCACCTGATACATTTCAAATATGGATCTTCAATGAAACCTTCTATGGCTTTAAAGAGGATCTCACATTTTAAATTTTCAATAGTTCAAACACAGTAGTAAAAATTCTCAAAAAGTTCAAACACAGTAGTAAAAATTCTCAAAAAATTTATTATAACGTAGTAACGCAATTATCATCCCACATAATACAATCTAACAAGCAAGCGAATGTCAAAAATATAAGATTAACGACGGTGCACAACAGGCATGAGATGCGCAATTTCTGTTGAGAGCTTGAAGAAACTCCAAAGTCAGTTCATATCAAACTGCTACAGGATATTTTCCTAGTCAGCTACACTAAATGCAACTAATATGAATCATGAAGTCACCATCTACATATACTGCTTGAACACATACCTGCGATTAAAATGTAACTACACAATTTGGTCAAACTGGTGGAGCAAGAGCAATCTTTCTAGTACTGAAGAAAGTAGCAAAAGATTGCTAGCATTGTTACCAAAAACAGTTTATGTATAGCTTCAGCAATAAAATCATTTTGAAGAGCATTTTAAATGTAATTCTATATTAAAAGGGCTTCAGGGGTTGCTTTACAAAGAATCCACATTTACTTGCGAATTTGGCGAAAGACATGTGAAAAATGGATACTAACTTGCTAAATTTTTAATAAAAGGCTATCTCGCAATGCTAGGTAAATTTACAATAATTAAAATACATATTAGAAGGGAGGAAATGGATTGCACTCACCTCCTGAAGAACTCAGTAACATATCGTATCACGAACCACATTAATACAATCAGCAAAATATCTGGAAAAGTTTAGGAACATATACAAGCAGTACCACAACAGACAAGATTGCACATGAATTCAAGGAACTCAACTTTGCGCTTTTTGTCGAATAATGTTCTGAAATAACTTTTGGAAAGAAAAAAAATTATCTAAATTAAAATGATCCAAAATGGTAAAGTATCTCCAATATGGTTTCATTTATCTTTTCTTGGCATAAAAGACACACATTTCTCGCACATAAATATCTAGAAATGATTTGAGTTTTAGATCAGTTGAAAAAAGAAAAAGAAAAAATGTAAATGAGGTAAAAGCCATGTAGAAGAGACTGCAATAGAGGATACTAAAAGTACAGCGTTCCCACCAATCCAACATATAAAGGCCAAAAGTAACATTGTAGAGGAAGATCTTACGCTGAATCCAATTCATTTCTCCCATGGCTGCAAAAAGAATAATAGTAATTTTGTTCAGAATGTACTCAACAGCAATAAAACTTATTTCGAAATACTTTTCAGCATATATCATGCTCACCAGAGCAAAGAAGTGCCTCACTGAGTCCAACTTAATATGCCCAACAAGGTTTTCAAGGGCGAGCTCCTACACAACCACGAGAGAGTGTTGCAAGAACGTAAAAACGTAGCTAAGAACGGAAGTTTCTACTAGAATGTACAATATTTTATTATACAAATACATACATGCGCAAATTAGTGACATTAACACAATTATACTTGTATTGACAATGGATAATGTCATAATTCACAAATTAGATGAGTTTGGTTGCGTGATTTTAACAAATAGATGGCATGCAATCATCAAACGAGCAAACAAATCAACCAGATCAACAACAAATGGGTACGGATAGCAGTGGACCATATTGGAAAATATGAAATTTGCAGGTAAAATATTAGAGCTTTCATGAATGCATATGTTAAGACAGCAAAATTGAAATCAAAGAAGAAAACCAGAGAGCATATGAATCAAGACAGAGGCACTTGAGAGAGAGGGGAATGGATATTGAAGTGAATACCTTTGGCCTATGGATCCAGATAGAAATGGAGGGGAAGAGAGAAGAGAGACAAGACATCCTACGAAGACAAACTATGTATCAAGTAATGAATCGATGAAAATAACAAAATTATTATTATCAAGCCTTCAAACCTGGGGCTACCAACATCACTTTTCACTTAGCCGGATCAAAATTACAAAAATAACCATGTCTTAATTTTCTTATTACTAATGAATCTGCCTCCATAAATCATGTTGAATTGTTATTCAATTCAATCAACTCGGAATGCCACATTTCTTTTTTGAGTAAAGTATCGTTTTTGTTCCTAACGTTTGGGGTAAGTCTTATTTGTGTTCCTAACGTTTAAATCGTCCTATTTGTATCCCTAACGTTTATAAAAGTGATTCAATGTTATCCTACTATTAATAGAATTTACCCCAAACGTTGGGGATAAAAACGATACTTTACTCTTCTTTTTTTTTTGGTCAATGTCATGGGCTAGGCCTGTCCAACCCACAATACAAAGAAATAGCTGGGCACATAGAAAAAAGAAAAATGGGAGACGGCAAAACAAAGCTGTTTCAAGTTAATTACCAAAAAACTAATTACCAAAGCTTCCACTTCAAACTCCTGCGCTGCCTCCGAGACTGCTGCATATATCCTTCATGCTTCCCAACAGTTCTAAGCTAATATATAATAAGCCTTTAGCTTGGGCCATTCTATTCTTATTAGTAAAAACAAAAACTTCCTTTTTTGGTAGACAAAGGGACCAAAGGCCCAACAAGTAATTACCACATACAACTACCACGAGTGTTGGGCCAAGTTAATCATAAGAAGATTCTTAGACTCATTCCTGTTCCTTCTAAAGCCCTTGCTGAAGCCCAAATATGTACCCATACCACTTCATTCCAAAATTATTGACCAAAAATTAAGAAATGTATTTTTTTAGCTAGATTGAAACATCCAATGTATAACCTAATATTATAGTGGTAAAAAAAAAAAAACTAATACTATAACCATGGTTAGAGACTTGTACTAAACTACTAAACTACTAATGACATATCTGGTGCTTCCGAAATGACCACCCAACCCATGTTTTAGAGCGGTTGAATTCAGTTGTGGATGTGAACTTTGTACGTGAATATGTAGTGTGAGTGAGTGTTGTAATATAAAAAGAAAAAAATAGTTCTAATACTATGACTAGTACCCAAAAGAAAAACAAAACCAAATGTATATGTAGTTATGTACCAAAAGAAATAAAGCTTCTCTACCAAAATAAATAAATAAATAAAAGTATAAAAACAGAATAACAATGATTACATGCATAGATCCAAATTTCATGTTATATATTCAATGGCGAAAGTATGCTATGTACGTCAAAATCTTATCTTTATTTTTAAACAAATATGTGTACTTACAAGCCTATTAAACATATATATAGTAAGTAAATTTCATATAAGAATATTACCATCGTAGTAGAGCTTACTGAAAAGAGCTTACTGAAAAGAATAATGCATCGATAACTAAAGTTCATATACTACCACAAAAATAGGATTTAGCAACCAAATTTTAACTACGAACATTAAATCATGATAAAAATAAATGAACGTATCTTCTATTTATTATGTCATAGTAGCTAAAATCTAACTTTTTGTCACAAATAATATTTTTCGTAATTGTACTTCTTGCTTAATTAACGTGTCATAGCTATCCTGTCTTAAATAAATTAATTTTTTAAACAAATTTATTAATGTATAGTATCATTTTTTTAAATATTCTGACATTAACATATATTTATGAAATTAAATCTAAAAATATAAAACAATGAATTTAGATAAAATAAAAAATTATAAAAATAAAGATAATATTCTAATATTTGAGTTAATTATAAAGATAAAATTTATTTAGCTAAAATAATATAATTTGAATAGATAATAAAAAGTTCAATAATTTTTAAGTATAAAAAAATTTTTAGTTTTTATTAAAAATAAATTATTTTATTATTTTTTGAATTTAAAAACATGAGAATAAATTAAAAGAAATTTAGTTTTTATTTACATAGTTTAGTACTCACTATATATTTTTGTGAGTACTATATTTTTATTATATACATAATTATCTTTTTAAAAATTATGAATTAAATTTTTTATTTATACTATTATTTAATTGATATATTCCATTAATTAATTATTTTATAATTATTTTTAGTTATAAAAAAATTAATACTAATTAATTTATGAGTCACTTATATAAAAATTTGCAATTTTATTAAGTAACAAAGAAATTGATTTATAAAATTTTTTATAACATTTTTATGTGATAATTAATTTGTCTAATGTAATAGAATTTTAGTAACTAATTTAGTAATTAAAATTTATTAAACATTAAATTCTTCAAGTAAAAATATTTGTAAAACTTACTTAATTTATAACTCTTATTGTATTGTTTTGTGTATAATAAGTAAAAAATTAAATGATAGTGCATTGTTTGAATCATCAACTATCAATTGCATGAAATGAAAGATTGTGAGAGTCATATATTTATTAAAGTAGTTTTTTGGTTATTTATTGTTATTATAATAAAAATTAAGGATAAAAATATTACAGATTCAAAATTTAAATTTAAATTTAAATTTTTAATCATATTTGACCATTAAAAAAAGAAATAAATAACTATTGTATTAAAAATAAAATACTTTAAAATATATTTAGTAGATAATAAACAGTAAGATAGAAAGAAATATTCTTAAGATTAAAGAAAGTTAAAAAACGATCTAAACAACAATGACGAATTTTTAAGATTTAAAATTTTAATGTACGAGATAGTTTTTGGCGGAAAGTTAAAGTAATCACAGACAAATTCCAATATAACTTCTCATCATTCATGTAGCACTCTCTTTAACCATACTATATGAACCATATCATATGATAGGGTATTCTCTAAACTCAAAATACCGATTTTTTCTTTCTTAATTTTGATGTTATTTGTTGGTTTTTTTAAGCAGATTTTTTCGTGAAGCAAAAACGTAATAATTCAGGAGAGGTCCTTCTAGTAGAACTACGATAACCACAGAATATCAATAACAATAAAGAATTTGCAGAAGGTTTGAACGAAATAAGTCTACCTACCAGAAAAGATTATAATGACCTTTTAATGGTGAATGTCAAAGGTATATGAAATTTCAATTTTTTCATGTGATTTATTTCTTTTATTCAATTTTGTATTCAGTTGTAGACACTTTTACAGGAGAAATCACAACTGGCGAAAGGATATTGGTACGATTTTTGGGTGTAATGGCCCGTAGAGCAACACTGTAAATTGAAAAGGTCTTTGGTCTTGAAAATGTAGGACGCGTGATAAATTTAGAGAAGCTGGTTGAAACTTTAGAGAAAAAAGTATGGATATGAAGAAACTAAAATTCAGTTGGTCGTTGTTGTTATTATTATTATTATTATTCTTATTATTCTTATTCTTATTCTTGTTATTATTGTTATTATTATTATTGTTATTATTATTATTATACTTGAATCCTTATTAGTATTTTTTTTATGAAAAATGTTAGATATTATATATTTACAAAGTTTGATTTTTGTTATTAATGTTATATATATAAATATAATTTTAATTTAATAAAATTGTTCAATTAGAGCAAATTAGTACAAATTAGTCACAGATTGTATGTAAAAAACAGAATGAGTTAGCCACGAAAATAGTGTGATTAAATAACCCAACGTTAGGCACAAAAATTCTGACTGAAAAACTCGGCCTGCACAAATTAGCTACGGATGAAGTGTGGTAAAATTATACTTTTCGATTTGATTATTCTTATTTAGCCACGCCATTATACGTGAACAATGATATACAAATTGTGGCTCTTTGAAGGTCTTCACGATGTTTAAAACTGTGGCTAATAACGCTAAAATCGTGGCAAATTGAAAATGCAATTCCCCAATTAGTCACAAATATTCTTTTATGATTGCTACAGTTATCTTAGAGTTTAGCTATGATTTTTTTTGTGGCTAAACCCCTTATTTCTTGTAGTTATAATCACCAATCCGACACAAATTGCAATCCTGAAATAAATCCAAACATGTACAATCCAAGCCAGGTACTGACCTATAATCAATAAACGATAACATTTACCAATAATGCAATCAAGTGGGATTGTACAAGACTCAGTGAATACTATATACACTATATTATTATTATTATTATTATTATTTATTAAGCAAACTTTTGCATAGGCACAAAAATAAAATAAGGAAAAAATATATCCAAAGAAACACTGCAAGACACTTATATAGATACATATCATTTTTACACATTAGTAGACAAAATTCATCCTATTAATTTGACCAAAGTCTTGAGTGAACTCATTCCTTTTCTCTCTTATTGCTTTTAAAATTGAACATGAGCTGCTAGTATCAAATTTTAGCTCTCAATCTAGAAGTATTTAATTTCTTCTATAAAAACATAAGATCCAAGTCACGTGAGTTAGCTTAAAGGCTCAAAACAGGCATCATAACCAAAAGAAGAAGAAAGACAACATGATGAAAAGTGAAATTTTTGCTTTTATTTTCAGAGTTGGAGGGCCATAGTGATTGTGAAAAATTCAAGGTTTTGAGAACCGGACCGATCATCAAACCGCTCTAATCACTGATTTATTGGTCCAACCGGTTCAATCATGGTTCAATTGGAAAAATGGTTTTAAAATAAAATAATAAATAAATTATAAATAAACATTCTAAAATATAATTATAGTCTAATATAAATCTTAAAATATCTTACAAATTTAAAACACTACAGCAAGATTTTCAAATTTATCGACATTTCAGGATTTCAGGATTCATATACAAGACAACAAGACTAAAATCCTGTAATCATTCTCATACACAGGTGCATGGCAATTAAAGTAACAATAGCTGATAAACTCGACTTATATGAGTTACGACACATCAACTAGGTTGAAACAGCAGCATGATTTAGTATGTGAACATTATAAAGATAATGAAGAAGTTATGCATAACCAATTAATCTCAATTGGAAAATGCTCCAAATCCTTTAGTAAATAAACAGGCAAGCAACTCTACCACAGTCAACAAGAAGTAAAAAAGAGGAGAGAACAGAGAGATAATCAACATATATCACACATTCATATGTACAATAATTGAAAGTAGAGGCGGGTACTATAGAAACAAATTGGAGGCTTGCTGATAAACATAAATGAAATATAAATCAACAATTAATTGAATTTAGATGATAAACATAACAACTACCTAAGTGAAAAACTAATTTAGATTCATATCATGAAATAGGAACAAATTATTAAAAATAAAACAAATACTTAAAAATGAGGCCAATAAAACCATTCCTAAACATGAAGCGGTGAAATAAACAAGTATGCAGCAGGACACAACACAAGTTATCAACAGGCACAAAACCTCACAATCAAAGCACAATTAAATCACAAAACAGTGAAACATAACACAGCAAAACCAGCAGAACATCACTAATAATGATCAATAATCAGAAGACATTCAATAATCAATTATCCAATAATCAGCGAAATCAAAACAAGAACACAGCAGAACCAGAGCTCATCAGTAATCAAATAATCATTCAAAAAAATTTAACACAACACATTCAAATAATTAGTAATCAAATAATCATTGAACAGGGCATTAAAAAAACGCAGAAGAAGTGGGCAGTGAACTGACCTTCGAAGTCTAATTATTTGAAGAAGAGAGCAGGGGTTGGAGACTTCTACACAGGACGAAGAGAGAAGCCCTGCGTGCGACGGACGGCGGCAGTGGCTCCACGAACAGACGGCAGCAGTGTCTCGACGGACAGATGAACGGCGACTGAGGCTAGGGTTTTTAACTTTTTTCTTTGGTTTATATTTCAGATTTAATATATTTCATTATTAATATATTACAATTTAAATACACAATATTGAATTTAAAATTTTGAATTTAAAATTCTAAAATAAATCTTAAATCATCTTAAATTCTAGTAAAATCCATAAAGATCCAGAGCTGCAGCACCTCCCCCTCCTCATCTATGGCCGCCAGGCGTCTTCTCCCGCGTGCGCATTCCTCTGCGACGATCTCCTCCTTCGACGACGCGCACTTCCCCTAAGCACATCCCGCGCCTCCTCCATCGATGGACTCCTCCCCGTCCCTGGTCTCCTCCCTCGCGCCACGCACAACCGCCCCCTTCTTCCGCGCCTACCACTGTCTCCTCCCCCACGTCGCATTCTTTCTGTCCCTGATAGTTCTGACTTGCAAAATTCTAAAAAAAATTTGTTGAATTTATTCATGAAGATATGTTATCCCTTTTTTTCGCTTAATAAAAAGTTCTATTTTTTTAAATTTATGTATAATATTGGATTTTTTTCTTTTTTTTTTAAATGTATTTGTGATTATAATATTTTTTTTGCACTCATATGTTTGATTTGGGAGTTGTGATGTTAACCTAATTTGGATGTGTCAATACTTAATTTTGGATATGTTTATGTTGTTCATTATGTTCTTATGTACATATATAAGTTTTTTTAAATGAATTTTGGATGTGTTGATAAAATATTAAGAGTGCATTCTTATAATTTTGGATGTGTATTTGAGTTTAATTTTTTTCTGTGTTCAATATGTAATTTAGAACTACAATAACAATAATTTAGATCTGTTAATACATAATTTTGAATGTGTTTATGTTATTTATTTAATTTTAGATGTGTTTTTGACATATGTTTTGAATAAAAAAAATAATTGAAGTAAGTTTAATTGATTTTGAAAAATTCACTGATTTTTAAAAAATTAGTACACGAAAAGTTGTTACAAATTTTATGGTTTGGTTTGCAAAAAATTAATGTATTGCAAGTGATTACAAATTTTACGGTGATAATTATTTAAAAAAAAAGGAAAAGTATATGGAACCAAAATGTGACCAGACAAAAAGTAAACAAAACCGTTTAATTAAAATCACTTTTTGAATAATATGTTTGAAAACCGCTCCTGAGATCACGGAACACAAACCAAAACCCGATTTTTCATGAAATCCAAACACATTTTGGCTGATTTTTAGCTGATATGCTTTTGATTCCCTAGTTGTTCTCTTAAAAAAATAAAAGTAGTTCCTTAAAAATAAGAAATATGATTAATTAAAAAATTAAAATAATAAAATATTAAATTTAAAAACTGAATAAAGACTGAATTTTATTATACAAGTAACATTTTTCTTTTTAGATTGGTTTCAAATTTATGTTTTCATTGTCAGTTTTCGATTAAAGCCAGTTTGACCGACCAATTTCAGTCCGATTTCAGTCCGATTTTCAGAACCATAAAAAAATCACATGCATATGTGCAGATAGAATTGCTGATGAAGCAAAGCAAAGTTAAAAACTAGAGAGGCATGCATTCTCCTGAGAAAAGCAAGCTATGTTTATTATGTGCATTCATCTGATTCTATCCTATTATGTTGGGACTCAGAAATAAACTCTGATTTCAAATTAATTGCTTCGTGCATCGACCACACTTGCGCATGGCAGTATAATTGTACTTTCCTGTGACTAAATTATATTATTTTTTATTATTTTAAATATTAATTATATAATAAAAATGTATAATAAACTTTTTAAATATTATTTTAATTTTATATTTATTTATATTTAAATTAATTATATTTTTTATTATTATGTATAAATAAAAAATATCAAATATTTGTATTAATTATAATATAATTATTTTTTAATAATTATATGATATTTATTAATATTTTTTTCAATAAATATATATAATATATAACAATATAATAAATATAAATTAATTAATTAGTTATTAAAATAAAAAATATTTACTTTAATATAAAAATAAAATTAAAAAATTTTTTTATAAAAAATATTAAAATTTTATATACTTATTTAACAGATTATAATTGGTTGATTATAATTTATTGAAATTTAATTATTTTTAAAATATTAATAAAAATATCTATTTTAAATTTAATTTTAGATTTTATATTATTTTATATTTTTTATTTATGTGTCACGAATTCTATCGATTTAACTAGTATAAATCAGTAGCCTAATTGATTCGAATATTGGTTTAGTTCTGTCAACTATGCATGATAGGGTCTTATTATGTCTCTTTCTATCTTCTTTTATGTGGTCACAAATTTCAATACATACATGTTAATAATTTATGCTATTCTCTTCAATTCCCTTTTAATTTCTTCCTCCCTTTATAATCATGCATCCAAAGAACTTACACGGGAATGGACCTGATGGTGGCGGAAATCGACCAGTTAAAAAATTTAATAAATAAAATGCGTTGCAAGTACAGTTTTTAACCAATTAAGATCCGCCTTCTCAATTTAAAAGGGGTTATCACAAAAATTAAAATTTAAAATACTGAGAGTATGAGTCACAGGTCATCTTTCAACGAGTTGCAGAAAAGAATGCTAATTTATTAATTAAAAATTTTTCAGAAGGTTTGAATTGGATAATGAGTAATTAAAATAATTGTAAATTAAAGCAATAAAACTAAGAATTATTATTAATATAAAAAGCCTTGACTGAGGAGTTAATTAATCGGAAGTTCTATCTTTGTTGGAATCTTCTCAAGTGTAATGTAAAGCGGTTGTTGTTTTCACTTAGTTAACCCTTACTGAGTAAAGGAAAGTCAAGTGATGGACTGATTCTTATCCGCAGATCCTAGTCCTTTCCCTTGGGAAGGTCTAGCATTAGTAGATATAAAATTAGCCAACAAAGTTCAAATTAACTAAGCACTTGAGCATTCCAAATCAAGTGTCACCTCTTAATCAACTCCCATGTTAAGTAGAGAATCTACTCCATTGACATGGAATTAATATTCATAAAAATATAAGAAGACATAATAAATTGAATAAAATAAAATAGATAATTAAAATTAATTAAAAAAAAGTAACTATTAATAAATTCAAAATGCAACATACTTATTTGAATAGGGTCAATGAGCAATGAATAAAAGTAAGGGAATAAGGAAACAAACTAAAGTAATGTCTTCACAGAGGTAATGATTCTTCAGCATCCAAAAATTCAAAGCGAAAGCATAAACTACTAATGTAAAGCTAATCTAGATTCAGATCTGAAACTGAAAGTAATCCTAATATCGATGTATCTGAATGTGTGTGGATGCGTGTTGAGTTTCTGCATGTTCCCTAACTTTAGTCTGTGTTTTTGGGCCAAAAACTGGGTAAGAATGTGGCCCGAAATCGCCCCAGCGTATTCTGTTATTTTTGCAGATCGCGCAGGTCACGCGTACGCGTCGTCCATGCGTTCGCGTCATTCAACGATTTTCCTTGTCACGCGTTCGCGTCGTCCACGCGTTTGCGTCATTCGTGCAGACTTCAATCCACGCGTTTGTGCCAGGCACGCGTTTGCGTCGCTGCGATTTCTTCTTTTCGCGCGCTCGCGTTAGCCATGCGCTCGCGTCATTGTTCGCTGGTCATCTCCTTGGTTTCTTGTGTTCCTTCCATTTTTGCAAGCTTCCTCTCCATTCTCTAAGCCATTCCTGCACTATGAAGCCTGAAACACTTAACACACGGAACACGGTATCGAATGGGATAAAAGAGAGTTAAAATGTATAATTAAAAGATCTCTAGGAAGTAAGTTTTCAACCATGGAACAATTTTGGGAAGGAATTGTAATATCATGCTAATCATATGAATAAGTGGGTAAAGACTTGATAAAACCACTCAATTAAACACAATATAAATCATAAAATAATGGTTTATCAACCTCCCCACACTTAAACATTAGCATGTCCTCATGCTTAGCTTAAGGAGATAAAATAAATGAGTAGGGAAATGTAAAACTCATGCAATGCAATTCAACCTATATATATGAATGCAACTATATGATTCTTGTCTACTTGGTTAAAATAAATAAGCTCTTCAAGACAAACATAAATTGAATTTTACTAATTCAATTTATATAGTAAAAACAGGTAACATTGTAAGAAGACAGCTCATGAAAGCAGGGAACATAGAATCGAGCACTGAACCCTCACTGATGGTGTATATGCACTCTAGTCTCTCAAGTGTATAGGGTAATCACTCTACTCTTCTCTAATCATGCTTTCTAAACTTTGTTTTTTACCTAATCAATTTAATGTACCAATGCAACATCATGAGGTCTTTTTCAAGGTTGTAATGGGGCTAAGGTAAGGGTAAGGGTATACATATGGCTAAGTGAGCTATAAATTGAATCTTTGACTAACCTAAGCTCTTATCTAGCATACATACACTCCATATAACTCTAGAATCATGCCTAGCTACCCATAATTTTCACTTTTGCATTATATACTCATGTATTAACTTTTTCTTAAATTTTTATCACATATGCATTGATCTTTGAACTTAACTTAACTTAGAATTGGAGTAATTTTGTCCCCTTATTTATTTACTTAATTACTACTATATATATATATATATACACACATTTTTTTACTAGGAAAATAAATATAGCTTATCAATGCACATGAATTTTTATTTTTTATTTTTTTTTGTAGTTTCACATAAGTAGGTACCCAAATTCCCATTATTTTATCATGACACATTCCCTTATTAACCCATGTTCCCACAATTTTCCCATGCTTAATTAACATACAATTTCTATCTTAAGCTAACCAAAGATTCAATTGGGATATTTAATTGTTTTTTCGCTTAAGGCTAGTAATGTGGTAAAATATAGAACAAATGGGATTAAAAGGCTCAAAGTGGCTAACAAAGGTAATTGAAGGGTAGGCTTATTTGGGATAAGTGAGCTAAACAATTAATGGCCTCAATCATATGCATGCATATAAATACATTAAACATTGGACATATAGGATAGAACAAAATAAAGATTACAAACATAAAGAAGTAAACACACAAGAATAAAATATTTATGGTTAAAAAATGTAACCATGTAATTAGGCTCAAAATCTCACGATTTGTGTGTTCTTAGCTTTTTTAAACTATGTTCCAATTACAACTTCAAACAAATTTAACACAAAAGATTTATTTTAGATTAGTGAAATTTTTCAAAAATAGGGTCTTAAAAAGAAACTTATTATTTTTCAATCAAGTAGAACATGCATGCAATTA
Source organism: Arachis hypogaea (assembly GCF_003086295.3). NCBI lineage: Eukaryota > Viridiplantae > Streptophyta > Magnoliopsida > Fabales > Fabaceae > Arachis > Arachis hypogaea. Next base: position 33,313,282 of record NC_092047.1, on the reverse strand, counting down.
ACCTATTATTATGCAATTTATCCTATTCTACAAAAGAAAAATTAACTAAATATCCTATTTTATTGGTGTTTAAAGAAGAAAAAATTACCTCCGGAAGTCAGGTACTGACCGACCTTTCCACACTTAAGGCTTTGCATCGTCCTCGGTGCCATCTGTCAGGAACAGAAGGGGGATGGTAGCAATATCTCCATCATCGGGACCGTCGTGGCTCCCTGTGCTTGTAAATGAAGTGGAGTCCGGGGTGTCTGGGTCATCTCTAGGTGGTTGGTTACCAACAAGTAGCTCCTTGAGAAATGTAAATCTGCGCTTGTTACGGCGATCTCTTTGCTTTCCTTTTCGGTCAAGCCGGTCTAGCCTCTCAAGTATCTGATTGAGCAGTTGGTTTATTGAAGGTGCTTGTGGTGTGGAAGAAGAAGGAATATCTTCTGCTGGTTCTGTGCTCCGGTTGATAGTTGCTGCTGGAGGTCTGATATACTTCCCGTTAGGGACGTATTGATCATCTCGTGGAATCATGGCTTTGGTATCCCCAGCTTTGTAGGAGACTCTGGCTGCGAAGACGAGATCTGAAACCAAGGCGGAGAAAGGTAAGTTGTCCGCAATCTGTACGTGTCCCATAGCATGCCGAATGTGTCTTGGTAAATTGAGGTGCTGGTCTGTAAGGATACACCAGAGTAAAACAGCCATGTCTGCAGTGAAGGAGGACTCGTGAGTGCTTGGAAAGACGTAATGGGACATGATTTGTGCCCATACTCGAGCTTCCAAAGTAAGTGCTGAAGCTGAGATGCCCTTAGGTCGAGATCGATGGTATCCGTAGATCCATCTGCTGCCAGGTTGTGCGATAATTTTGAGAACGGCGTCCTAGTCAAATTGGTATGTCTGGCGCTTGAGTGAGGCTTCTTGGAATGCATCCAATCCTTCTGGAGCAGGGGGAAGATCTAAAGCTCGTTGAATGGCTTCTTCTGTTATAGGGACTTGCTTCTGACGGACATAGACAGACTGCATGGTTGGCATGTAAAAATTTGAGTAGAACTCTACTACCCATGATAGATTAACCTGCCATGGCAGTCTCCGTAGGAATTTCCATTGTCTTCGCTCAATGCGGGGCTCAACAATGTCAACAATGTGGGTTGGGAGGATGAGAAGGTGCTCATTGTTATAGTTCCTTGCTGCCAGGATGGAAAACATCTGTTCACAGTAGCGGTTAGTGAACCGCACAGTGTCCTTTGCTGGGAAGGCTTTTTCTTTTTCATCGACCTTGATGATCCTCTTGATTCGTTTTGTTGAGGGTTTCACCGCTGTTGAAGATGGCTCTTCCACTAATGCTCGTTTTGTTCCTCTTCTTGCTGGTGGTTTGGGGATAGCTTTCTCTTTGCCTCTCTTGGTGGCCATCCTGAAAAAGGAAAGAGAAAGTAAATTGTAAAGCTAAGGGTTCGAGCAAGGGAGCGAATATGAAGGGTGATAATCAATGCACGGTAAAGAAGGATGTCGTTAACACATGGTCTAGACTACATGTGAAAAGTTTATCAAAGGTAATATAGCAGGTGCATGTGATGGCAATTAAATGCAAGATGTTTATTGGCATGCTGGCAAAGGCATGAGTAGCATAGATCAAGCATTCAATGTCCAAGTTAGATTACCAAGCCTTTCAAACTAATAATCTGTTTGTATTGACAATTATATTTAATTAATAAAATATAAAAGGGATTTTGTGAAAAACATGCATTAGAATAGTAGAATAGAGTAATATAAAAATAATGCACAATGCCATACGGGCTTTTTCACAAACACATAGCATGCATGGTAAATATGTTATTGAAAATATAAAGTAGAACATGCAAGCAATCCCTTATAAAAAGTAATATATAATTATCAAACAATTCCACAATAACTCACAAGCAAAAATTATAAAAGAAAATAATCACCTAGTTAAATTGCTAACACCAATTAAAGGAATAAAAAGAAAGAAAAGAAAATATAGATAATGAAAGTGAAAAGAAAAAGAAAACATAAATAAAAATAATAAAGAAAAAGTAAAAAGTAAAGAAAGAAAGAAAAGAACCTTGATAATGGATGTGAAAAATAAGGAAGAAGAAAGTAAAAAGTGAGAATGAGTAGAGAAGGAAGAAGGGGGAAGAAAGAAATAGTAAGGGAAAAGAAAAACTAGTATTTGGGGAAGAAAAGATAAGATATTTTGGCTGATGTGGATAATCTGTGCGCCACATGTGACGTGGACGCGCAAATCACGCGGTCGCGTGGTGTGTGATTTTTGTCAAGTGACGCGGACGCGTGGGTCACACGGTCGCGTGACTTGATTTATGCGAATGGCGCGAGGGCAGCCATGCGTTCGCGCAACTCTCTGTTTAAAACCCATTTTGCCAAATTTTAGGGTGACGCGATTGCGGGGTTGACGTGATAAAGCCCAGCTCCATCATAACTTGCTGCCATACACCTCTTTTATGTCGATTTTTAGGGGCACGCGGTCGCGTGGATGACGGGACGCATGGGAGGCTATTTTTCCAAAATGACGCGGCCGCGTGTGTCACGCGGTCGCGTGGGCATGTTTGTGCCTAAGGCACGCCTCCAGCCACGCTTTCGCGTGACTTTCTGTTCAATTTTCTTTTCTTTGGAACGCACATATGATGCGGATGCGTCAGCGACGCTTACGCGTCGCGTGCGTGCTTTTTTTTTTGTTATGTAGAATGCAAAATGAAGATACTGATGCAAATATTATGAATGACACTAATAAACATAAAGTAGAATAAAATAAAATAAATTAAAACTAAGACTGAAAAGGAACGATCATACCATGGTGGGTTGTCTCCCACCTAGCACTTTGCTTTTACGTCCTTTAAGTTGGACGCTCGTTAGGCTCATTCTGCTTCTGTTGGTGGGTCTTCCAAGAGGAAAACCTCTAGCTCTTTGTTATTCTTCATCTTCTCACCATGATAAAGCTTCAGGCGATGTCCATTGACCTTTAAGAATTTGGAGCTAGAAGGATGACGCAGGTGGAAAACTCCGTATGGCTCTACCTTTTCTACTCTGTATGGACCTTCCCATCTTGATCTCAGTTTACCTGGCATAAGCCTCAGTCTGGAGTTATAAAGAAGAACTGACTCCCCTGGTCTGAATTCTCTCCTTTTTATGTGCTTGTCATGGACAGCCTTCATCTTTTCTTTGTATCTTCTGGAGTTGTCATATGCTTCTAGGTGAAGATTCTCCAATTCTGCTAGTTGTAGCTTTCTTTCAGCACCAGCTTTCTCAAGATTCATGTTGCACTCCCTCACAGCCCAGAAAGCCTTGTGTTCCACCTCTACTGGAAGGTGGCAAGCCTTTCTGTATACTAAGTAGAAGGGGCTCATCCCAATGGGTGTCTTGTAAGCTGTTCTATATGCCCAGAGTGCATCTTGTAGCCTGGCACTCCAGTCCCTCCTATGAGGTTTTACTATCTTCTTCAGAATACACTTTATCTCTCTGTTAGAGACTTCTGCTTGTCCATTGGTTTGGGGATGGTAAGCTGTTGCTACTTTGTGAATTATCCCATGCCTCTTCAGTAATCCTGTTAGTCTCCTATTACAAAAGTGAGTGCCTTGATCACTCATGATTGCTTGTGGGGATCCAAAACGGCAAATAATATGGTTTTTAACAAAGGAAACAACAGTGTTAGCATCATCAGTACGGGTAGGAATTGCTTCCACCCATTTAGAAACATAATCTACAGCTAACAGTATATAAAAGTAACCATTAGAATTTGGAAATGGACCCATGAAGTCAATGCCCCTGACGTTGGGATTTTTGCCAGTAAAGAAGTTCATAAAAATAGTCGCGTTGTAGATATAGTCTCTAAACCAACAGAAATCCCTTCGTACAAACGTTTTAGTTGTCACAAGTAACAAACCCCTTAAAAATTGTTAACCGAGTATTCAAACCTCGGGTTGTCTTCTCAAGGAACTGTAGGGAAGTATGTTCTTATTATTGGTTATGGAGGTTGTAAAATCGGGGTTGAGAGTGAAGAGTAGATATGACAAATAATTTAAATGGCAATTCAAATAAATAAATACTGTAAAGCAATCTTTTGGCAAGGTAAGAGAAATTGGAAGTCCAACTTAGTTATCTCTCTCAACAATAATGAAAGTTGAATCTAAATTCCACTTAGTTAACCTTTACTAAAGTAAAGGAAAGTCAAGGGACTAATTAGTTTGACATTCGAATCCTATTTATTTCCTAAGAAAAAGTTGGGATTATTGAAGTTCAGTTCAATTAGCAAGATAACGATTATCAATTATGCTGACTTTAATAATGTTGAGTTACTGATTTCTGAACCAAGACCAAAAGGGAAAAAGCAAAATTGTTGGAAAAAATATCCTTAGATGGAAAGCAATGGCAACACAAATTAAGGAGAAAGCAATCAATAACTGAAATACCTCAAATAATCATTAATTCAAATCATAACATGGAAAGGGTTCATAAGTCAAGTTGGCAAAATTTATAGGTACGAATAAAAGCATTAAAGTAAATATTAAACCTGGATCGAGAGTCATTCTTACAAATTAAGAGAAGTCCTAAATCCTAATCCTAATCCTAAGAGAGAAAGGAGAGAACCTCTCTCAAACTAAATCTAAATCATGGAAAGTGAAAATTGGCGAGCTCCCCCTGAATGGATGCGTTCCCCCACTTTATAGCCTCCAATCTGTGCTTTCTGGGCCGAAAACTGGGTCAGAAACAGCCCAGAAATCACCCCCTGCATATTCTGGTACGTTCAGGTCGCGGACAAGTGACGCGGAGGCGTCGTCCACGCGGCCGCACGGATTGAAGTTCGCAGATGCGATGCGTCCGCGTGGATCACATGTTCGCGTCACCTAGCGTCAGGGAGACTAAGGCATATTATATATGAAATTGAAGCCCCGGATGTTAGCTTTCCAACGCAATTGGAACCGCGTCGTTTGTACCTCTGTAGCTAAAGTTATAGCTGTTTGAGTGCGAAGAGGTCAGGCTGGACAGCTTAGCAGTTTCTCCAACTTCTTGTATTCCTTCCACTTTTGCATGCTTCCTTTCCATCCTCTGAGCCATTCCTGCCCTGTAATCTCTGAAAACACTTAACACACATATCAAGGCATCTAATGGTAATAAGAGAGGATTAATAATAAGCAAATATAAGATCAAAGAAGCATGTTTTCAATCATAGCACAAAATCAGGAAGGAAATATAAAACCATGCAAATATTATGAATAAGTGGGTAAAGAGTTGATAAAATCCACTCAATTGAGCACAAGATAAACCATAAAATAGTGGTTTATCAACCTCCCCACACTTAAACATTAGCATGTCCTCATGCTAAGCTCAAGAGAAGCTATAAAGATGAAGAGGAATGGTAGAATGCATGAAATGCAACCTATCTGTATGAATGCAACTACATGCAAAATGTTTCTACCTACTTGGTTAAAAATAAATAAGTTCTCCAAGACAAACATAAATCAGATTTCACTAATTCAAATTATACAATAAAGGACAAGTAAACTTTTAAGAAGATAGCTAATGAAAGCAAGGAACATAGAATCAAGCACTGAACCCTCACTGGTAGTGTATATCACTCTTACTCTAAGGTGTCTAGGGTCAATCACTCTACTCTTCTCTAGTCATGCTTTCTAAACCTTGTTTTTCATCTAACTAATCAACAATATTTAATATACCAATGCAAACATCATGAGGTCTTTTTCAAGGTTGTAATGGGGCTAAGGTACAGGTAAAGGTATATATATGGCTAAGTGAGCTTTATAAATTGAATCTTTAATTAACCTAAGCTCTCACCTAATATACATATACTCTATATACTTTTAAATTCATGCCTAGCTACCCATAATTCTCACTTTTGTATAATTCCCATACTCATGTACCAAATTTTTCTTTAATTTTTATCACATGTGCATTGATCTTTTATTAAACTTAATATTGGGGTAATTTGTCCCCTTATTTACTTATTTATTGAGTATTTTTGGATTTTTCTCTTTTTTTTTTCTTTTTTTTATAGAGAAACAAACAGAACTTATCAATGCACATGGATTTTCTATTATTTTTCTATTTTGGTTTTTCATGAGTAGGTTCTCAAATTCCTGATATTCAAATAAATTAGAAACATTATACTTTTCCTTTATTAACCCATGTTCTCACAGTTTCTCCACACTTAATTAACACACTATCTTAAGCTAACCAAAGATTCAATTAGGATAATTAATTTGTTTTCCGCTTAAGGCTAGTGATGTGGTAAGATATAGAACAAATGGGGATTTCAAGGCTCAAAGTGGCTGACAAGGGTGATTTAAAGGGTAGACTTATTTGAGATAAGTGAGCTAAAATCAAATAATGGCCTCAATCATATGCAAGCATGTAAATAAACTAAATATTGGACATATAGACTGAAACAAAGTAAAGATCACAATTATAGAGAAGTAAACACACAAGAATAAAATATTTATGGTTAAATAATGTAACCATGTAAATAAGCTCAAAATCTCACAGGTTATGTGTTCTTTGGCTCAAAAACCATGTTCCAAATACAACTTTAAACAAATTTAACAAAAAAATTTTCAATTTAAATTAGTGAAATTTTTCAAAAATAGGGTCTTTAGAAGAATTTTATTACTTTAACCAAGTAGTAACTAGATGCATAAAATCAAACAAATATGCAAATGCAACAACTAATTTAACAAAGAAAATTAAATATTGGTGCTAAAATATGAAGTGACTAACCCATGGAAGTCGGTATCGACCTCCCCACACTTAAAGATTGCACCATCCTCGGTGCATGCTGAGATGTGCAGGTGGACGGGCTGTTCCAACTGATGCTTTTCTTCAAGGATTGTGCTGATGTACTTGTTTGTCTCCCCATGTAAACGTCTTCCGGTTCCCTTCCGGGTGGCCATCCTGAAAGAAAAAGGGAAGAAGAGTAACCTAGAAATAGAGATAAGAAAATAAAAGTGGGTTAATACCAAATGATAAGGGTCTCATTTACATGGAAGCTTCAACATATAAGTGAGAAAACAATAGAAGCCATGGCATACCAGTGGTGCAAAATTGCAACAATGGAGAAGAGAGTGGAGAAAGAGAGATAATATAAATTCATGTCAATGCAAAAAGTAATACAGGTATAAAAGATTGGCATTGATTTAAATAATATTACCTAACCAGAATAAAACAAGTCATAAGCACCAAGATAATACCAGAAAAGATATAACAGTTGAATAAGAACATTTGAACACCAATAGAAAAATAAAAATATGCAATGAATGAAAGTATGCAAATAAATAAAATAAAATAAAATAAAAGATAAGAAGAATGAGAAGGGAAAGAAGGGAGGAAAAATTAGGATTGGGAGAGAAAAGATAAGATATTTGGCAAATTAGGATAAGCTGTGCGGCGCAAGCGACGCGGTCGCGTGGGGCACGCGGTCGCACGGCTTACGCTTAAACTGATTGACGTGGTCGCGTGACCCGTTTTATGCTACTGGTGCGAGGGCAGCCTCGCTCTCGCACAACTCTCTATTCAAAAATCATTAATTGCCAAATATTGGGTGACGCGATCGCATGGGACATGCGATCGCATGAGTGGGCTTTCAGAAGGATATGACATGGCCGCGTGGGGAACGCGGTCGTGTGAGATGGACTGCGCGTCCAGCGCCAGTCCAGCACCACTCTAGCACAACTTTCGGCTGTGCACCATTATTACATCGAAATCTTGGTCACGCGACCGCGTGGGGCACGCGGTCGCGTGGGAGACCATTATTCCCATATGACGCGGCCGTGTGGGACGATTTGTGCCATTGGCACGCCTCCAGCCACGCTCCAGCGTGACTCTCTGTTCGTTTTTATTTTCTTCCCTCTCCTTGCGACGCGGACGCGTCGCAGATGCGGTCGCGTCGCAGATGCGGTCGCGTCGCGTGGCTTTTTTTTTTTTTTACGCATGAAAAATGCAGAATGCAATGATTAATGTGAATGCTATGCATGATCCCAGGTTTAATAAAACAAAATAAAACTCAAAAACAAAACTAGATAAAATTAAAAGTGTAATAAGAAGGATCATACCATGGTGGGTTGTCTCCCACCTAGCACTTTTGGTTAAAGTCCTTAAGTTGGACATTGGAAGGGCTTCCTGTTATGGTGGCTTGTGTTTAAATTCATCCAGAAATCTCCACCAATGCTTGGAATGCCAATAGCCTCCGGGGTCCCATGCTAGGCATGTAAAGCTTCTGAGCAGCTTCAGACAAATTTTTAGGCTCCCGGGGTGACGAATGTCAGAATAGATTCCAGGATCCCAAGCTTTGCTATTAAATCCGCCTCCGTCTTGATCTATATGTTTCCATCCGGGTGGTTTAAAAAGTAAAATCTCACCATAGTGACCAAATGTTCTCCGTGATCCATGCAATTGAGCATGATACCAATCCGTGTACTTTGAGGTGAAGCGTGGAATCTTATTGAACCTTGTGCACCAGCTCTGAGTACGAGCCATTTTCCTCTTACTCTTAAAGCCGCAAAGAGCTCTAAGCTGGCCATCTGTTTCAAGTAAACCATATTCAAGTGAATAAGTAAAGTTAAAGGTTAAGGATTGTACCCACTTGAAGCTTGTATTAGGTGGTAATGGCCTTGGGATAGGTTTTTCCGATGGTTCTGTAAGTTCTTTTCCCTTGTGCTCTTCTATGAATTCCTCCACTTCCTTGCAAGGTTCTACAATTGTATCTGTACCCTGGTCAAAGTCTTCTATGTCTTCCTCATCACTTGAGTCATAGATTGGAGGTTGAGAGAAATCTACCTCCGCATCATCTTCATATTCACTTGGAAAAGATTCTTCGATCTCAGAGAATTCATTTGCGGATGCAAGTTTGTTACTAAGAGAAATTGACTTGTGACTATCATCATCAAGGGAATTTGTGTCCTGGGTTATTCCGTCTGATTCTTCATAAATAACTTGCCTTGGAGGTTGTACAATATCCTCCTTAGCATCAATTGTAGCGTCCCTGACGGAGTTCTCCTCAGTTCTGGATTCCCATGGAGGTTCAGCATCTCCTAGATCTTCAACCAACTCTTCTTCTTGAACAATGACAGCTTCTTCTACTTGTTCTAGTACGAATTCATTCTCTGTCTTGTCCACTGGAGTTTCTGGTATCTCCTTCATGCTACGCTCTTTGTTAGACTGTTCACATGGGGCTGTGGTTGATCCTTGTGTATTTGAGCGTCTAGAAACCCATTGAATTACTACTTGCTCCAGTTGTCGAACGGTTGTTTGAAATTTATTTACTGTTTCCTTTAGGCGAACCTCTGCTTCTCGGGTTGCCGGACTTGGACATGATACAAAGGAAAGTGGTGGTGACTGGGAGTGATTGGATTGGTACTGGGGTAAGGAAGGATCATATGGTGGCGAATGGTGAAGAGAAGCTTGTGAGTGTGGTGGTTCGAGGTTATGTTGAAAGGATGGTTTATATGCACGGGGTTGGGCTTGTTGGTTGTTACAAGGTTGTCCACCATATCTTTTAGCTGGGTATGCACGGTAGAATGGTCTTTGTCCAGGATATCTCGGAAGGTGTTGCTGCCTAAAGGGTTGATTAGATCCTCTTGGCTCCATCCATCCTTGATTGGTCTGACCTTGATGCATATTCCTGCTATAACTTCTATTTCCTTCAACAAAGTTAGAACCAAACTCAAAGCGAAAGGGGTGAGAATTCATGGTAGCAAATAAAGATGAAAAAGGAAAAACAAAAATAAATAAACAAGCAAAAGAAAAATATTTACAATAACCAATAATAAGGCACACGTTAGCAGTTCTCCGGCAATGGTGCCATTTTGACGTTGGGATTTTTGCCAGTAAAGAAGTTCATAAAAATAGTCGCGTTGTAGATATAGTCTCTAAACCAACAGAAATCCCTTCGTACAAACGTTTTGGTTGTCACAAGTAACAAACCCCTTAAAAATTGTTAACCGAGTATTCAAACCTCGGGTCGTCTTCTCAAGGAACTGCAGGGAAGTATGTTTTTATTATTGGTTATGGAGGTTGTAAAATCGGGGTTGAGAGTGAAGAGTAGATATGACAAATAATTTAAATGGCAATTCAAATAAATAAATACTGTAAAGCAATCTTTTGGCAAGGTAAGAGAAATTGGAAGTCCAACTTAGTTATCTCTCTTAACAATAATGAAAGTTGAATCTAAATTCCACTTAGTTAACCTTTACTAAAGTAAAGGAAAGTCAAGGGACTAATTAGTTTGACCTTCGAATCCTATTTATTTACTAAGAAAAAGTTGGGATTATTGAAGTTCAGTTCAATTAGCAAGATAACGATTATCAATTATGCTGAGTTTAATAATGTTGAGTTACTGATCTCTTAACCAAGACCAAAAGGGAAAAAGCAAAATTGTTGGAAAAAAATATCCTTAGATGGAAAGCAATGGCAACACAAATTAAGGAGAAAGCAATCAATAACTGAAATACCTCAAATAATCATTAATTCAAATCATAATATGGAAAGGGTTCATAAGTCAAGTTGGCAAAATTTATAGGTACGAATAAAAGCATTAAAGTAAATATTAAACCTGGATCGAGAGTCACTCTTACAAACTAAGAGAAGTCCTAAATCCTAATCCTAATCCTAAGAGAGAGAGGAGAGAACCTCTCTCAAACTAAATCTAAATCATGGAAAGTGAAAATTGGCGAGCTCCCCCTGAATGGATGCGTTCCCCCACTTTATAGCCTCCAATCTGTGCTTTCTGGGCCGAAAACTGGGTCAGAAACAGCCCAGAAATCGCCCCCTGCGTATTCTGGAACGTTCAGGTCGCGGATAAGTGACACGGAGGCGTCGTCCACATGGCCGCGCGGATTGAAGTTCGCAGATACGATGCGTCCGCGTGGATCACGCGTTCGCGTCGCCTAGCGTCAGGGCGATGGTGCACGAAATTGTGATCTCAGGCAACGGCGCCAAAAACTCTGTACGCACGTCTTAATAAATCGTTTTTCATTCACAACTTCGATACAACTAATCAGCAAGTGCACTGGGTCGTCCAAGTAATAAACCTTACGTGAGTAAGGGTCGATCCCACGGAGATTGTTGGTATGAAGCAAGCTATGGTCATCTTGTAAATCTCAGTCAGGCGGATAATAATTGATTATGGAGTTTTTGAAAATAAATAATAGATAGACAGAAAATAAAGATAGAAATACTTATGTATATCATTGGTGAGAATTTCAGATAGGCGTATAGAGATGCTTTCATCCCTCTGAACTTCTACTTTCCTGCTGTCTTCATCCAATCAGTCATACTCCTTTCCATGGTTGGCTTTATGTAAGGACATCACCATTGTCAATGGCTACTTTTCATCCTCTTTGGAAAATGGTCCGATGCGCTGTCACTGCATGGCTAATCATCTGGAGGCATCACCATGGTCAATGGCTGCATCCTATCCTCTTGTGAAAATGGTCCAAATGCTCTGTCACAGCACGGCTAATCATCTGAGGTTCTCGATCATACTGGAATAGGATTCACCCTCCTTTTGCGTCTGTCACTACGCCCAGCACTCGCGAGTTTGAAGTTCGTCACAGTCATTCAATCCCAGAATCCTACTCGGAATACCACAGACAAGGTTTAGACTTTCTGGATTCTCATGAATGCCGCCATCAATCTAGCTTATACCACGAAGATTCTGATTAAGAGATCCAAGAGATAATCATTCAATCGAAGGTAGAAAGGAAGTGGTTGTCAGGCACGCGTTCATAGGGAATGATGATGATTGTCACGTTCATCACATTCATGTTGAAGTGAGAATGAATATCTTAGAAGCGGAATAAGTTTAATTGAATAGAGAAACAGTAGTACTTTGCATTAATTCATGAGGAACAGCAGAGCTCCACACCTTAATCTATGGAGTGTAGAAACTCTACCGTTGAAAAATACATAAGTAAAAGGTTCAGGCATGGCCGAATGGCCAGCCCCCAAAACGTGATCAATATAATCCGAAGATGAACTAAAAATCATAAGATGTCCAATACACTAGTAAAAAGTCCTATTTATACTAAACTAGTTACTAGGGTTTACAGAAGTAAGTAATTGATGCATAAATCCACTTCCGGGGCCCACTTGGTGTGTGCTTGGGCTGATCTTGAAGTTTACACGTGGAAAGGTCATTCCTGGAGTTGAACGCCAGTTTGTAACGTATTTCTGGCGTTCAACTCTGGCTTGTAACGTGTTTCTGGCGTTTAACTCCAGACTACAGCGTAGAACTGGCGTTCAACGCCCTTTTGCATCATCTAAACTTGGCCAAAGTATGGACTATTATATGTTGCTGGAAATCCCTGGATGTCTACTTTCCGACGCAATTAGAAGCGCGCCATTTTGAGTTCTGTAGCTCTAGAAAATCCACTTTGAGTGAAGAGAGGTCAGAATCCAACAGCATCAGCCGTCCTTCTTCAACCTCTGAATCTGATTTTTGCTCAAGTCCCTCAATTTCAGCCAGAAAATACCTGAAATCATAAAAAAAATACACAAACTCATAGTAAAGTCCAGAAATGTGAATTTAACATAAAAACTAATGAAAACATCCCTAAAAGTAACTAGATCCTACTAAAAACATACTAAAAACAATGCCAAAAAGTGTATAAATTATCCGCTCATCAGGGGACTATGGCATATTATATATCAAATCGAAGCCCCGGACGTTAACTTTCCAACGCAATTGGAATCGCGTCGTTTGGACCTCTGTAGCTAAAGTTATAGCTATTTGAGTGCGAAGAGGTCAGGCTGGACAGCTTAGCAGTTTCTCCAACTTCTTGTATTCCTTCCACTTTTGCATGCTTCCTTTCCATCCTCTGAGCCATTCCTCCCCTGTAATCTCTGAAAACACTTAACAACACACATATCAAAGCATCTAATGATAATAAGAGAGGATTAATAATAAGCAAATATAAGATCAAAGAAGCATGTTTTCAATCATAGCACAAAATCAGGAAGAAAATATAAAACCATGCAAATATTATGAATAAGTGGGTAAAGAGTTGATAAAATTCACTCAATTGAGCACAAGATAAACTATAAAATAGTGGTTTATCAACCTCCCCACACTTAAACATTAGCATGTCCTCATGCTAAGTTCAAGAGAAGCTATAAAGATGAAGAGGAATGGTAGAATGCATGAAATGCAACCTATCTGTATGAATGCAACTACATGCAAAATGTTTCTACCTACTTGGTTAAAAATAAATAAGTTCTCCAAGACAAACATAAATCAGATTTTACTAATTCAAATTATACAATAAAGGACAAGTAAACTTGTAAGAAGATAGCTAATGAAAGCAGGGAACATAGAATCAAGCACTGAACCCTCACTGGTAGTGTATATCACTCTTACTCTAAGGTGTCTAGGGTCAATCACTCTACTCTTCTCTAGTCATGCTTTCTAAACCTTGTTTTTCATCTAACTAATCAACAATATTTAATATACCAATGCAAACATCATGAGGTCTTTTTCAAGGTTGTAATGGGGCTAAGGTACGGGTAAAGGTATATATACGGCTAAGTGAGCTTTATAAATTGAATCTTTAATTAACCTAAGCTCTCACCTAATATACATATACTCTATATACTTTTAAATTCATGCCTAGCTACCCATAATTCTCACTTTTGTATAATTCCCATACTCATGTACCAAATTTTTCTTTAATTTTTATCACATGTGCATTGATCTTTTATTAAACTTAATATTGGGGTAATTTGTCCCCTTATTTACTTATTTATTGAGTATTTTTGGATTTTTCTCTTTTTCTCTTTTTTTTATAGAGAAAGAAACATAACTTATCAATGCACATGGATTTTCTATTATTTTTCTATTTTGGTTTTTCATGAGTAGGTTCCCAAATTCCTGATATTCAAATAAATTAGAAACATTATACTTTTCCTTTATTAACACATGTTCCCACAGTTTCCCCACACTTAATTAACACACTATCTTAAGCTAACCAAAGATTCAATTAGGATAATTAATTTATTTTCCGCTTAAGGCTAGTGATGTGGTAAGATATAGAACAAATGGGGATTTCAAGGCTCAAAGTGGCTGACATGGGTGATTTAAAGGGTAGGCTTATTTGAGATAAGTGAGCTAAAATCAAATAATGGCCTCAATCATATGCAAGCATGTAAATAAACTAAATATTGGACATATAGACTGAAACAAAGTAAAGATCACAATTATAGAGAAGTAAACACACAAGAATAAAATATTTATGGTTAAATAATGTAACCATGTAAATAAGCTCAAAATCTCACATGTTGTGTGTTCTTTGGCTCAAAAACCATGTTCCAAATACAACTTTAAACAAATTTAACAAAAAAATTTTTCAATTTAAATTAGTGAAAATTTTCAAAAATAGGGTCTTTAGAAGAATTTTATTACTTTAACCAAGTAGTAACTAGATGCATAAAATCAAACAAATATGCAAATGCAACAACTAATTTAACAAAGAAAATTAAACATTGGTGCTAAAATATGAAGTGACTAACCCATGGAAGTCGGTATCGACCTCCCCACACTTAAAGATTGCACCGTCCTCGGTGCATGCTGAGATGTGCAGGTGGACGGGCTGTTCCAACTGATGCTTTTTTTCAAGGATTGTGCTGATGTACTTGTTTGTCTCCCCATGTAAATGTCTTCCGGTTCCCTTCCGGGTGGCCATCCTGAAAGAAAAAGGGAAGAAGAGTAACCCAGAAATAGAGATAAGAAAATAAAAGTGGGTTAATGCCAAATGATAAGGGTCTCATTTACATGGAAGCTTCAACATGTAAGTGAGAAAACAATAGAAGCCATGGCATACCAGTGGTGCAAAATTGCAACAATGGAGAAGAGAGTGGAGAAAGTGAGATAATATAAATTCATGTCAATGCAAAAAGTAATACAGGTATAAAAGATTGGCATTGATTTAAATAATATTACATAACCAGAATAAAACAAGTCATAAGCACCAAGATAATACCAGAAAAGATATAACAGTTGAATAAGAATATTTGAACACCAATAGAAAAAAAAAATATGCAATGAATGGAAGTATGCAAATAAATAAAATAAAATAAAATAAAAGATAAGAAGAATGAGAAGGGAAAGAAGGGAAGAAGAAGTAAGTAAGAAAGGAGGGAGGAAAAATTAGGATTGGAAGAGAAAAGATAAGATATTTGGCAAATTAGGATAAGCTGTGCGGCGCAAGCGACGCGGTCGCGTGGGGCACGCTGTCGCGTGGCTTGCGCTTAAACTGATTGACGCGGTCGCGTCGGTCACGCGGTCGCGTAACCCGTTTTATGCTACTGGCGCGAGGGCAGCCTCGCTCTCGCACAACTCTCTGTTCAAAAATCATTAATTGCCAAATATTGGGTGACGCGATCGCATGGGGCATGCGATCGCGTGAGTGGGCTTTCAGAAGGATATGACGTGGCCGCGTGGGGCACGCGGTCGCGTGAGATGGACTGCGCGTCCAGCGCCAGTCCAGCACCATTCTAGCACAACTTTCGGCTGTGCACCATTATTACGTCGAAATCTTGGTCACGCGGCCGCGTGGGGCACGCGGTCGCGTGAGAGACCATTATTCCCATATGACGCGGTCGCGTGGGACGATTTGTGCCATTGGCACGCCTCCAGCCACACTCCAGCGTGACTCTCTGTTCGTTTTTATTTTTTCCCCTCTCCTTACGACGCGGACGCGGCGCTGATGCGGTCGCGTCGCGTGGCTTTTTTTTTTTTGCGCATGAAAAATGCAGAATGCAATGATTAATGTGAATGCTATGCATGATCCCAGGTTTAATAAAACAAAATAAAACTCAAAAACAAAACTAGATAAAATTAAAAGTGTAATAAGAAGGATCATACCATGGTGGGTTGTCTCCCACCTAGAACTTTTGGTTAAAGTCCTTAAGTTGGACATTGGAAGGGCTTCCTGTTATGGTGGCTTGTGTTTAAATTCATCCAGAAATCTCCACTAATGATTGGAATGCCAATAGCCTCCGGGGTCCCATACTAGGCATGTAAAGCTTCTGAGCAGCTTCAGACAAATTTTTAGGCTCCCGGGATGATGAATGTCAGAATAGATTCCAAGATCCCAAGCTTTGCTATTAAATCCACCTCCGTCTTGATCTATATGTTTCCATCCGGGTGGTTTAAAAAGTAAAATCTTACCATAGTGACCAAACGTTCTCCGTGATCCATGCAATTGAGCATGATACCAATCCGTGTACTTTGAGGTGAAGCGTGGAACCTTATTGAACCTTGTGCACCAGCTCTGAGTACGAGCCATTTCCCTCTTACTCTTAAAGCCGCAAAGAGCTCTAAGCTGGCCATCTGTTTCAAGTAAACCATATTCAAGTGAATAAGTAAAGTTAATGGTTAAGAATTGTACCCACTTGAAGCTTGTATTAGGTGGTAATGGCCTTGTGATAGGTGTTTCCGATGGTTCTGTAAGTTCTACTCCCTTGTGCTCTTCTGTGAATTCCTCCACTTCCTTGCAAGGTTCTACAATTGTATCTGTGCTCGGGTCAAGGTCTTCTATGTCTTCCTCATCACTTGAGTCATAGATTGGAGGTTGAGAGAAATCTACCTCCGCATCATCTTCATATTCACTTGGGAAAGATTCTTCGATCTCAGAGAATTCACTTGCGGATGTAAGTTCGTTACTAAGAGAAATTGACTTGTGACTACCATCATCAAGGGAATTTGTGTCCTGGGTTATTCTGTCTGATTCTTCATAAACAACTTGCCTTGGAGGTTGTACAATATCCTCCTTAGCATTAACTGTAGCGTCCCTGACGGAGTTCTTCTCAGTTTTGGATTCCCATGGAGGTTCAGCATCTCCTAGATCTTCAACCAACTCTTCTTCTTGAACAATGACAGCTTCTTCTACTTGTTCTAGTACGAATTCATTCTCTGTCTTGTCCACTGGAGTTTCTGGTATCTCCTTCATGCTACGCTCTTTGTTAGACTATTCACATGGGGCTGTGGCTGATCCTTGTGTATTTGAGCGTCTAGAAACCCATTGAATTACTACTTGCTCCAATTGTCGAACGGTTGTTTGAAATTTATTTACTGTTTCCTTTAGGCGAACCTCTGCTTCTCGGGTTGCCGGACTTGGACATGATACAAAGGAAAGTGGTGGTGATTGGGAGTGATTGGATTGGTACTGGGGTAAGGAAGGATCATATGGTGGCGAATGGTGAAGAGAAGCTTGTGAGTGTGGTGGTTTGAGGTTATGTTGAAAGGATGGTTTATATGCACGGGGTGGGGCTTGTTGGTAGTTACAAGGTTGGCCACCATATCTTTCAGCTGGGTATGCACGGTAGAATGGTCTTTGTCCAGGATATCTCGGAAGGTGTTGCTGCCTAAAGGGTTGATTAGATCCTCTTGGCTCCATCCATCCTTGATTGGTCTGACCTTGATGCATATTCCTGCTGTAACTTCTATTTCCTTCAACAAAGTTAGAACCAAACTCAAAGCGAGAGGGGTAAGAATTCATGGTAGCAAATAAAGATGAAAAAGGAAAAACAAAAATAAATAAACAAGCAAAAGAAAAATATTTACAGTAACCAATAATAAGGTACACGTTAGGAGTTCCCCGGCAACGGCACCATTTTGACGTTGGGATTTTTGCCAGTAAAGAAGTTCATAAAACAGTCGCGTTATAGATACAGTCTCTAAACCAACAGAAATCCCTTCGTACAAACGTTTTGGTTGTCACAAGTAACAAACCCCTTAAAAATTGTTAACCGAGTATTCAAACCTCGGGTCGTCTTCTCAAGGAACTGCAGGGAAGTATGTTCTTATTATTGGTTATGGAGGTTGTAAAATCGGGGTTGAGAGTGAAGAGTAGATATGACAAATAATTTAAATGGCAATTCAAATAAATAAATACTGTAAAGCAATCTTTTGGCAAGGTAAGAGAAATTGGAAGTCCAACTTAGTTATCTCTCTCAACAATAATGAAAGTTGAATCTAAATTCCACTTAGTTAACCTTTACTAAAGTAAAGGAAAGTCAAGGGACTAATTAGTTTGACCTTCGAATCCTATTTATTTCCTAAGAAAAAATTGGGATTATTGAAGTTCAGTTCAATTAGCAAGATAACGATTATCAATTATGCTGAGTTTAATAATGTTGAGTTACTGATTTCTTAACCAAGACCAAAAGGGAAAAAGCAAAATTGTTGGAAAAAAAATATCCTTAGATGGAAAGCAATGGCAACACAAATTAAGGAGAAAGCAATCAATAACTGAAATACCTCAAATAATCATTAATTCAAATCATAACATGGAAAGGGTTCATAAGTCAAGTTGGCAAAATTTATAGGTACGAATAAAAGCATTAAAGTAAATATTAAACCTGGATCGAGAGTCACTCTTACAAACTAAGAGAAGTCCTAAATCCTAATCCTAATCCTAAGAGAGAGAGAGGAGAGAACCTCTCTCAAACTTAATTTAAATCATGGAAAGTGAAAATTGGCGAGCTCCCCCTGAATGGATGCGTTCCCCCACTTTATAGCCTCAAATCTGTGCTTCATGGGCCAAAAACTGGGTCAGAAATAGCCCAGAAATCGCCCGCTGCGTATTCTGGTACGTTCAGGTCGCGGACAAGTGACGCGGAGGCGTCGTCCACGCGGCCGCGCGGATTGAAGTTCGCAGATGCGACGCGTCCGCGTGGATCACGTGTTCGCGTTTTCTAGCGTCAGGGCGACTATGACATATTATATATCAAATCGAAGCCCCGGACGTTAGCTTTTCAACGCAATTGGAACCGCGTCGTTTGGACCTTTGTAGCTAAAGTTATAGCTGTTTGAATGCAAAGAGGTCAGGCTGGACAGCTTAGCAGTTTCTCCAACTTCTTGTATTCCTTCCACTTTTGCATGCTTCCTTTCCATCCTCTGAGCCATTCCTGCCCTGTAATCTCTGAAAACACTTAACACACATATCAAGGCATCTAATGGTAATAAGAAAGGATTAATAATAAGCAAATATAAGATCAAAGAAGCATGTTTTCAATCATAGCACAAAATCAGGAAGGAAATATAAAACATGCAAATATTATGAATATGTGGGTAAAGAGTTGATAAAATCCACTCAATTGAGCATAAGATAAACCATAAAATAGTGGTTTATCAGCCGCAAACATAAAAAATTTCACAGAAAAGCATAATCTGTTGAGGCATCTCATCCCTCTTGGATATATTACCAAACCTTTGGCATGGAGAACAAAATTTACAAAATTCAGCAACGTCTTTAAAAACAGTAGGCCACCAGAATCCACAGTCTAGAATTTTTCTAGCTGTTCTTTGAGGGCCAAAATGTCCTCCACTCTCAGATGATTAGCAGGCCTCTAAAATGGACTGGAATTCTGATTGAGGCACACACTGTCTAATTACCTGGTCAGCACCACACCTCCACAAATATGGATCATCCCATATAAAATATTTAGACTCACTTTTCAGCTTGTCTCTTTGATGCTTAGTGAAATTTGGAGGAAAAGTGTGGCTAACTAGATAATTAGCTACAGGTGCATACCAAGGAACTATCTCAGATACCGCATGTAAGCTATCAAATGAGAAATTATCATTTATAGGAGTGGAATCATCCTTAATGTCCTCAAGGCGACTCAAGTGGTCAGCTACTAGATTCTGGTTACCACTTCTATCCTTGATTTCTAAATTAAATTCTTGCAGCAACAGTATCCAACGTATTAGTCTTGGTTTGGACTCCTTTTTAGCTAATAGATATTTTAGAACTACATGGTCTGAGTACACTACTACCTTAGTACCAAGTAAATAGGCTCAAAATTTATCCAGATAAAAAACAATAGCAAGAAGCTCTTTTTCAGTAGTAGTGTAATTAGATTTAGCAGCATCTAAAGTCTTGGATGCATAAGCAGTTACAAAAGGATCCTTACCTTCGCGCTGAGCCAGCGCCGCTCCTACTGCATGATTGGAAGCATCACACATGATTTCAAATGGCTGGCTCCAGTCTGGTCCTCTTATAATTGGAGCTTGAGTTAGAGCGATCTTCAGCTTATCAAATGCCTGCATACAATCCTTACTGAACTCGAACTCAATATCTTTCTGTAGCAATCTGGATAAAGGCACTGCTACCTTACTGAAGTCCTTAATGAATCTCCTGTAAAAACCTGCGTGGCCAAGGAACGAACGGACTTCCCTCATGGAGGAGGGGTAAGGTAAACTAGAAATGACATTCACCTTTGCTGGATCTACAGAAATACCAGTATTAGACACAACATGTCCTAGTACAATTCTTTGTTTTACCATAAAGTGACATTTTTCAAAATTTAACACAAAGTTTGTACTAACACACCTGTCTACTACTTTAGATAAACTATCCAAGCAAAGGATAAATGAATCACCATATATGCTAAAGTCATCCATAAAAACTTCCATACAGTTCTCAATGAGATCAGAGAAAAGACTCATCATGCATCTTTGAAAAATAGCAGGTGCATTACACAAGTCGAAAGGCATTCTTTTATAAGCATAAGTTCCAAAGGGGCATATAAAAGTGGTATTCTTTTGATCTTCAGGAGCTATATGAATTTGAAAGTAGCCTGTATAGCCATCTAAAAAACAATAATGAGATTTACCTGACAGGCGATCAAGCATTTGATCAATGAATGGCAAGGGGTAATGATCCTTGCGAGTGGCTTGGTTGAGACGCCTATAGTCAATGAAAACTCTCCATGAATTCTACACTCTAGTTGTCAGGAGCTCTCCGTGCTCATTCTTTATTGTTGTGACTCCAGACTTCTTAGGCACTACTTGTAATGGGCTAACTCATTCACTGTCTGAGATGGGGTAAATGATATCTGCTTCAAGTAGCCTGGTCACTTCCTTCTTGACAACTTCCAAGATGGTGGGATTCAATCTTCTTTGTGGCTGACGGATAGGCTTTGCTTCCTCTTCTAAGAATATTCTATGCTCACAAACTTGGAGACTGATGCCTACTATATCCGCCAAACTCCATCCAATTGCTTTCTTATGTTTTCTCAGCACACTGAGCAGTTGCTCCTCTTGTTGAGAGGTAAGTTCCTTTGCAATGATAACTGGAAACTTCTGCTCGTCCTCAAGGTAAGCATACTTGAGGTGTGGTGGGAGGGGCTTTAATTCTAATTTCTACTCATAGCTAGGCTCTGGATCATCCGAGGCTGGTGATAATGGTAAAGGGTTCTTATTATTTTCAGAAAGTGTCCCCACACTTGGACCTTGCTCCATGTGCTTCTCTTCCATTTCTTCTTGGTGAACTTCAGCTACAGTTTCATCAATAATGTCGCACTGGAAGATAGAATGATCTTCCAGAGGGTGCTTCATAGCTTCATTTAAACTGAAACTTACTGTTCTGCCATCTATCTCAAAGGAGTAAGTTCCTGAGAATGCATCCAGCTTGAACTTTGAGGTCTTCAGGGATGGTCTTCCAAGCAGGATTGATGATGGTCTTCCTGAGTCATTAAGGGGCATTTCCAGGATATAGAAGTCAATGGGAAATGTGAGCCCCTTAATGCTCACTAATACATCTTCAGCAATTCCGACTACTGTAATAATGCTTTTATCTGCTAACACAAAACGAGCTGCCGACCTTTTTAAGGGAGGGAGCCTCAAAGTATCATATATAGACAAAGGCATTATACTAACACACGCTCTTAAGTCACACATGCAGTTAGAAAATATTACACCTCCAATGGTACAGTTAACCATACATGGACCTAGATCACTACATTTTTCAGGTATACCCCCCATTAAAGAAGATATAGAACTACATAAAAGAATAGTTTCTAATTCATTAATTTTATCTTTATGTATGCACAAATCTTTTAGAAACTTCGCATATTTAGGTACCTGCTGAATAACATCAAAAAGGGAAATAATTACCTCGACCTTTTTGAATATCTCTACCATTTTGGGATCAAGTTCCATATGCTTTCTGGGCTTCTTTGCAATGTGTGGAAATGGGATAGGAGGGGTGTTACTTGCAGCTTTTGTATCCTTTGATGTTTCATTCTGTGGTGGAGCTGCTTCTTCTTAAACTATGTTTTGCAGGTCCTCTTCCTCTTCAGCATCTTCCACTTCCACCATATCCCCAGCTGGGACGTGTTTTGGTGAGCTTGGCTTCTCATGGTTCCATTCTTACAGTGTGGTTTTGGACCTTAAAGTGATGGCATTGATGCCACCTTTTGGATTAGGTAGGGGTTGAGAAGGAATTCCACTGGAGTTTGAAGGTTGGTTAGTGAAATTATGTGATGAATCTAATCGGGAGACGAGAGCTTGTAAAGTGGCAGTCATACCATTTAAAGTAGAGTTCAGCTGCGCTTGCATGTCTTGTTGCCCTTGTGCAAGAGAACTGAGCATCTTGTCATTTGATAAGGAATTGGAGTAAGTGATCTGAGGAACCTGCTGTTGGTTTTGCTGGGGTCCTTGGGGCTGTCTTAGGTGAGGTGCTCTGTAAGGTTGGTTCTGATTCTGCTGTCTGTTGTTATTATTGTTATTCCACCTCTGGTTTCCATTGTTGTCTCTGCCTCCTCTATTATAGTTGTCCCTCCAACCTTGGTTGGAGTTGTCTTGCCATCCTTGGTTATAGTTTCCACCTTGGTTGTAGTTGCCACCCTGTTGATTGTATCCTTGATTTGGGTGGTCATAGAAGTTATGTGATGCGCATAAACTAGTTATGCTACGATTTAGGAAATTGCACGATCGGCAAAATTCCTTCCGGCAAGTGCACCGGTTATCGTCAAGTAAAAACTCACAATAGAGTGAGGTCGAATCCCACAAGGATTGGTTGAGTGAGCAATTCGGATTAGAAGTGTGTTCTAGTTGAGCGGAATCAAGATTTAGATGAGAATTGCGGAATGTAAAATTGGCGGGAAACGTCAATGACAAGAAATTTAAATGGCGGAATCTTAAATTGCATGAAGTAAAGAGCAGAAGCTAAATTGCTGAAATTAAAGGGAATGGGGGTGATTGCATGAATTTAATTGCAGAATGTAAAGAGAAAGTGGTAAATCAGAAATGGGGAATTCATTGGGTTATAGGAGATATTGAGATCTCCGAATCAAAACATGTTTATCTCTTCCTCAACCAATGCGTTCATTGAATTTTGCTTGGCAATCTTATATGATTGGATCCCAATCCCTTGGCTCACCAATTCTCTCTAAAAACAAACAAATTCCCAATCCCTTGGTTTAAATGTTCATAAGAAGAGATGATGCTCGATCACTGATTTTACCACACAGTTTCATGAACCACAATTTGGTAGGATTACATGTCACAATATCCATCCAAACCCCAATCCAATTCACTGTGAGAAAGCTTCTCTAGCATGAATCCTCCATTCCTTTCCCAAGGTTCCGAAGGATTCCAATTATGGGTAATTTCTTTCCCAAGACAACTACCCAATGGAATTAGATCGAGAAGCTTTCTAACAAAATTCAAGAGAAAAGATTGAAGAAGAAGATAAACTATTATTGATTCATTGAATTACAATAGAGCTCCCTAACCCAATGAAAGGGGTTTAGTGAGTCATAGCTCTGAATTCAATTACAAAACTAAAAGAAAATGATTTCCAGTTCTCTCCCCCTCAGGGGCTGGATTCCCCTTCAATCCCCCTTTCAAATGCAGAAACTAAGGCCTTTAAATAGGCTCCCTAAATTACAAAATGAAAATGAAATTCAAAGCAAATTACAATCAAATGAAAATAAACTATTCTAGATGATTCTTGTGGCCTTGATTTGGTGTTGTTGATGGGCCTTGCTTGCTTGAAGGGTAGAGTGACATAATTGATCCAAAAAGGATAATGATCCATTAAACTACACTCAAACGTTGCACCCCCCTTTCTTGAGTCGTCACTTTGTTCTCTTGTCAACCTTGCCAATTTGATGCCAAATATAGACTATTATACCTCGTTGGAAAGCTATGGATGTCAGCTTTCTAAGGCAACTGGAAGCACCTCAATTGGATTTCTACAACTCGAGTTATACTCCATGGAAGGTGAAGAGGTCAGCTGGCCTGATTGCATGTTGGTACTATGCTCTTCTATGCATATTACGGGGCTGTTTTCTCCCTCAATTTTTAGTATCCACCATGCATGCCATATATGCTTGGAAAGCTCTAGATGTCTTCTTTCCAATGCATTTTAAATCACCTCATTTGGAGTTTTGTAGCTCAAGTTATTTATGTTTGAAGAAGGCATGGTCAAGCTGTTCCATATAACACGTTTAAGCTCCAGTTTAAGCTTAAACTGGAGCTTAAACGCTGGCACTCCCTGGAGGCACAAGCTCGAGCACGTTTAAGCTTCAGTTTAAGGTTAAACTGAAGCTTAAACGTGGAAATGAGAAAGCAACCCTGGAGGAGAAAAATAGTCGAACACGTTTAAGCTCCAGTTTAAGGTTAAACTGGAGCTTAAACGTGGAATGCTCCTGGTGCCTTTCTTACTTCTGGCGTTTAACCTCCAGTTTAAGGTTAAACTGGAGGTTAAACTTGGAAATGCTCCCCTGGTGAGATTCTCACTTCTGGCGTTTAACCTCCAGTTTAAGGTTAAAATGGAGGTTAAACTTCAATTCCAGCATTATATGGCTTGGTAGTTTAAGTTCCAGTTTAAGCTTAAACTGGAGCTTAAACTCCACATGTGATATTCAAGCTTCCTTTATTGATTTTGTTGCTTCCTTGCCTAGCCTCTTCTTCCCTGAAATCATCCAAACAATTGCATAAAAGTCTTGCAAAATTTCATGAGAAATCTTCCATTCATAGCATTCAAGTAATATAACTAAAAACTCATGGAATTTGCATCAAAATCTTCATGTTTGGATGATTTAAGACAAGCATGACTATTTGGCCCAAATGATTACTTAAGGCTCAAGAAAATGCATAAAACAACTAAAAATAAAAGAAAAAGGCTAGTGAAAGTAGCCTAAGATGCCTTGGCATCACAACACCAAACTTAATCCTTGCTTGTCCCCAAGCAAGTTCTGAATTATTGAGAAGAAAGAATGAAACAGAAAGTAAATTCATTAGCCATATCAGTAAGTAATTAACATTGATTAATGGGGTGTTCATGCAGAAAGTTGTTGCAGCATCACTTTATTGTTTTTTAGGTAAGAATGTCACTTTTTATGTTTCCACTAAAACACTGCTTATGGCCTCTTGTTATTCACATATCCTTGGCAAGTTTCTTTTCTTTGTTTTTCTTTTTCTTTGAGCTTATTTGCTCCTTGTTGCTCAGTGTCATGTGTTGCTCAAGCCTTTGGCATTTTCTTTTTCTTATTAGTGCACTACACATATCCACTACAGGCATTTTAGTTCACATTTCTTCTTGAGACATTGGTGCCCAGCACCTCTTTGTGTGACTAAATGTTTTGTATTTAGGTTGCTCTTGATAATGGACTTTTGGTTGATAATCCCGGGTTAGTTAACCCAAGTTACCAAGTGTTGAAACACTCCTCAGAACCTATTCATCCAAGCATATCCTTAATACATAAACACCACAGGCATTTGTCTCAGAAGTTCAAACCATTGGTGCCTAGCTTATTTTCTCAATTTTTTTGCTTTTTGGTTGCCCTTTTTCAGTGGCTTTTTCCTCTTCTTTTTCTTTCTTTTTCATGGCCAAAGACATTTATTCATCAAGATCCATAGACAGCATCCTAATTTCCACTAAAAGTGACAATTCTAACTTTATTTCTTAGTGAGCTGACTATTCAATCAAACATGCATACCACCACTTAATCTTATTTGATTTCTTACCAAATGGAATTGAGTTACTTTTGTTCAAACATTTCTTTTATTTTATGGAAACAGAACAAGCATGGCAAGTATTTGTTTAAGAAGATGAAGTTATCCAGACACTTAGACTATCACTTATTTGAAAATTAAACAAACAGACAAACAAAAACTGCAATGACTCAAACTTAAAGCAGGGGTGCATGCAAACTTCAAATATCAGCAATTCAAAGTACAAGCAATTAAGTGACAATACAACCTTTTAGCATCTTCTTTGTTGTTCATCATCCTTCCTAGCCTTGGTGTTCTCTTTGATGATGATGTATATTCCTTCCATGAGATTGATTGTCTTCCTGCAAAGCTATTAGAAGTTGCTTGTTCCCCAAGCACCTTGAGAATTGGTTAGCATGCATGGATGTTTGTAGGCCTCTGAACTTAGATTGGTGTGTGAACACGAAACTTAGTTCCTTGCCATATGCAGCAATTGGGATCATATGCAGAAAACCTCATGTGCTTTTATTAAGAAAATAACTATGAACTAGAAAAAGAAACTATGAACTAGAAATTAAACTATTGTTTAAGTAGTTTCCCTGATTGGTTGGAGCTAGTGACTAGTCATGCTGAGGTAGAAATGTGCTTTTAATGAAGTTTTTGGTGGAACACCAAACTTAGAATCTCACATTCACCCTTGAATTGTTTTGGTGTGCAACACCAAACTTAGCTCCTTGCAATACAGATAAATCTACTTAACTCTTTTATTGAAATAACTAGAAAAGAAAAACTACCTTTGGTTGGGTTGCCTCCCAACAAGCGCTTCTTTAACGTCATTAGCTTGACATGCTGTTCCTGACTTTCTTCCTCTTCCTCCAGTTTGTTAAGAGGAATGACTTCAAGTGGATAAAGGAGCTAGTTAGTGCCCCTTGTTGTGAATGCTTCTTTTCAGCAAGCTTTCCCTTGTGATTGGCTTGAGTGAACTTGCTTGTTGGCTCAGGAGTTGGATTGTTCTTCGACCTTCTCTTCTTCATGGATATGGTCCTTTGTTTCTCGGTCACAAT
Organism: Arachis hypogaea; assembly: GCF_003086295.3. Lineage (NCBI taxonomy): Eukaryota > Viridiplantae > Streptophyta > Magnoliopsida > Fabales > Fabaceae > Arachis > Arachis hypogaea. The sequence goes on along the minus strand of NC_092047.1, from coordinate 33,286,471 downwards.
CCTCATTTTGGTGCTTGTTTCTACTGCCTTCACATCCTTGATCTCAGAACTTGGTTGTTGTTGGACATTTGGAGTATCCTGTTCATCAAAAGCTTCCTGAATTTGTGGTTCAATGAACCCTTCCTCTTTGCAACTCTCTGTTTCATTGGAGTGTGATCTCCCTTGATTGACTTTCTCCCTTTCTTGTTCTTCTGATTCCTCCCTTGGGTTTGCCATGGTATCACTAGAAGAATTGTGGGTAGGGATTTGCTTTGATAGATATCCAATTTGTGCTTCTAGCTTTTGAATGGCAGCACCTTGATTTTGTAAGTTGGATATCACTTCTTCCTTAAAGCCTTTCAAATCGGCCACATCTCTGCCCATAGTTGCAATCATTCCTTCTATCCTGTTTAATTGATCTTGAAATTGTTGGTTCGGATTGGGTTGATGAGGTTGATTATCTTGGCTATGATATGGTGGCTGGGAGTATGTGTTTTGTGTGGGCTGATAGAGTCTTTGGTTGGAGTGTTGGTAGTGGTATGACTCTTGTGTGTAGTGGAATGAGTCTTGTGGATAGTGGAATGAATTGTATGAATTTGAGAAGGAATTTTGTGCTGAGAAATGCTCAAGTGATGAAGAAATTGGATATGTAAAACTAGGAGGTGAGGTTGGATAATTCAGAGGTGATGGCTCTTGATGAATGGGGTGTGAATAAGTGAAATCTCTTTGGTTTTGATCTTCCCAGCCACAACTTGAGTAGTGATCAAATTCACCAAAACATGGACCATTTTGTGGCTCTGGGAAGTACCCCGTTTCCTGTTCCTGATACTCCCACCCACCATGAGCATAATAACATGAATCATTCTGTGGTGGTGGAGAGTTTCTCATGAATTTTGATTGACCAAAAGATGATGGATACTCCTTTCTTTTTTGCAATGTGCTCAGTCTCAAACAATACTCATCCAAAGATAGTGGAAATTCCATAGTGAGGCAATATCACAAACAGCTAGTGGTTAGTATGCTAACAAGTGAATAAGCAAAGAAAACAAATTAAAATTTGCAGAAATTAGCAGTAATAAACTGAAACAAAAACTATTAACAAAAGAAAAGAAAAATTGCTCAATCTAGTTAACTTCCAATTGGAGAATTGTCAATCGAAAACCAATCCCCGGCAACGGCGCCATAAACTTGATGCGCATAAACTAGTTATGCTACGATTTAGGAAATTGCACGATCGGCAAAATTCCTTCCGGCAAGTGCACCGGTTATCGTCAAGTAAAAACTCACAATAGAGTGAGGTCGAATCCCACAAGGATTGGTTGAGTGAGCAATTCGGATTAGAAGTGTGTTCTAGTTGAGCGGAATCAAGATTTAGATGAGAATTGCGGAATGTAAAATTGGCGGGAAACGTCAATGACAAGAAATTTAAATGGCGGAATCTTAAATTGCATGAAGTAAAGAGCAGAAGCTAAATTGCTGAAATTAAAGGGAATGGGGGTGATTGCATGAATTTAATTGCAGAATGTAAAGAGAAAGTGGTAAATCAGAAATGGGGAATTCATTGGGTTATAGGAGATATTGAGATCTCCGAATCAAAACATGTTTATCTCTTCCTCAACCAATGCGTTCATTGAATTTTGCTTGGCAATCTTATATGATTGGATCCCAATCCCTTGGCTCACCAATTCTCTCTAAAAACAAACAAATTCCCAATCCCTTGGTTTAAATGTTCATAAGAAGAGATGATGCTCGATCACTGATTTTACCACACAGTTTCATGAACCACAATTTGGTAGGATTACATGTCACAATATCCATCCAAACCCCAATCCAATTCACTGTGAGAAAGCTTCTCTAGCATGAATCCTCCATTCCTTTCCCAAGGTTCCGAAGGATTCCAATTATGGGTAATTTCTTTCCCAAGACAACTACCCAATGGAATTAGATCGAGAAGCTTTCTAACAAAATTCAAGAGAAAAGATTGAAGAAGAAGATAAACTATTATTGATTCATTGAATTACAATAGAGCTCCCTAACCCAATGAAAGGGGTTTAGTGAGTCATAGCTCTGAATTCAATTACAAAACTAAAAGAAAATGATTTCCAGTTCTCTCCCCCTCAGGGGCTGGATTCCCCTTCAATCCCCCCTTTCAAATGCAGAAACTAAGGCCTTTAAATAGGCTCCCTAAATTACAAAATGAAAATGAAATTCAAAGCAAATTACAATCAAATGAAAATAAACTATTCTAGATGATTCTTGTGGCCTTGATTTGGTGTTGTTGATGGGCCTTGCTTGCTTGAAGGGTAGAGTGACATAATTGATCCAAAAAGGATAATGATCCATTAAACTACACTCAAACGTTGCACCCCCCTTTCTTGAGTCGTCACTTTGTTCTCTTGTCAACCTTGCCAATTTGATGCCAAATATAGACTATTATACCTCGTTGGAAAGCTATGGATGTCAGCTTTCTAACGCAACTGGAAGCACCTCAATTGGATTTCTACAACTCGAGTTATACTCCATGGAAGGTGAAGAGGTCAGCTGGCCTGATTGCATGTTGGTACTATGCTCTTCTATGCATATTACGGGGCTGTTTTCTCCCTCAATTTTTAGTATCCACCATGCATTCCATATATGCTTGGAAAGCTCTAGATGTCTTCTTTCCAATGCATTTTGAATCACCTCATTTGGAGTTTTGTAGCTCAAGTTATTTATGTTTGAAGAAGGCATGGTCAAGCTGTTCCATATAACACGTTTAAGCTCCAGTTTAAGCTTAAACTGGAGCTTAAACGCTGGCACTCCCTGGAGGCACAAGCTCGAGCACGTTTAAGCTTCAGTTTAAGGTTAAACTGAAGCTTAAACGTGGAAATGAGAAAGCAACCCTGGAGGAGAAAAATAGTCGAACACGTTTAAGCTCCAGTTTAAGGTTAAACTGGAGCTTAAACGTGGAATGCTCCTGGTGCCTTTCTTACTTCTGGCGTTTAACCTCCAGTTTAAGGTTAAACTGGAGGTTAAACTTGGAAATGCTCCCCTGGTGAGATTCTCACTTCTGGCGTTTAACCTCCAGTTTAAGGTTAAACTGGAGGTTAAACTTCAATTCCAGCATTATATGGCTTGGTAGTTTAAGTTCCAGTTTAAGCTTAAACTGGAGCTTAAACTCCACATGTGATATTCAAGCTTCCTTTATTGATTTTGTTGCTTCCTTGCCTAGCCTCTTCTTCCCTAAAATCATCCAAACAATTGCATAAAAGTCTTGCAAAATTTCATGAGAAATCTTCCATTCATAGCATTCAAGTAATATAACTAAAAACTCATGGAATTTGCATCAAAATCTTCATGTTTGGATGATTTAAGACAAGCATGACTATTTGGCCCAAATGATTACTTAAGGCTCAAGAAAATGCATAAAACAACTAAAAATAAAAGAAAAAGGCTAGTGAAACTAGCCTAAGATGCCTTGGCATCATTATGAGTGGCTGCCACAGTGTTGTCTTCCTATTGGAGCTGCAGACATTCATCAGTATAATGACTATAATCAGCACAGATCCCGCACACTCTTTGTGGAACCAACTGTTGGCTTTGCTGTGGTGGGGAAGGCTGAGCTTTATGTGTTTGTTGTTGGTTTAACTGCATCTGTTTCAGTAGGTTGGTCATTTCACATATACTTTGGGTAAGAGCAGTAGTTTTAACACTAGAGGAAATCTCTGCAACAGCTTTTGAGTGGCTACGCCTCTGCATGTGATTCCTAGTGGACTCAGCTAAGTCGCTGATCAGTTGCCATGCTTCATCTGCGGTCCTGTACTTTTTCAGGGAACCATTACTAGCACCATCCAGTGTAGTCTTATCCTGGGGGTTCATGCCTTGAGTGAAGTAGCTGATCAATACTAGTCTATCAATCATGTGATGGGGGCATGCGTCCAGTAGATTCTTGAAGTGCTCCCAGTATTCGTAGAGAGTCTCAGATTCGCCCTAAACAATCATTGAAATCTCTTTCCTCAATCTATCAGTAACTTCAGCTGGAAAGTGTTTTTCCAAAAATTCTCTTCTAAGCGTATCCTAGTTAGTAACATTTGCTTCAGGTTGGGTGTAGTACCATTCCCTCGCTTTTCCCTCAAGAGAAAACGGGAAAGCGGTTAATAGAATAGAGGTTTCATCTGCACCATGACGCCTAACAGTAGAACAGGCTATTTGGAAATCCCTAAGGTGCTTAATAGGCTCTTGATTAGGTAAGCCATGAAACTTGGGCATCAAGTTGATTAGTGCAGTCTTCAGTTCAAAATCTGCAGCCAGATTTGGACGACGCACTTGATATGGTTGCAGTGTAAAATCTGGAGCTCCAGCTTCTTGGAGAGTAATCCTCCTAAGTGCTGCCATGTTACCTGCACGTGAATCAACTGAATCAGTAGTAAATGAGCTTGTCTCGCTCTCAGATGGCGGTTCAGATTCACCCTCAGATGAGACTGGTGAATTGATAACAATCACTTCACCACCCTCAGAGGCTAACCGACGTCGAGCTCGCCTAATACGTGAAAGAGTTCTTTCAATTTCAGGATCAAAAGCGGCTAAGCTCGGATCAGGAAATGAACGCGTCATTCAATGAGAAAGACATATAGCTCATGGTAGCAAAATAAAAAAAATTAAAATATGCAAATAAAATAAAAATATGTACACTAATTAATAATCTAGCACACTATTGCAACTCCTCGGCAACGGCGCCAAAAATTGATGGTGGAGGAAATCGACGAGTTAAGAAATTTAATATACAAAATGCGTTGCAAGTACAGTTCTTAACCAACTGAGATCCGCCTTCTCAATTTAAAAGGGGTTGTCACAAAAATTAAAATTAAAAATACTGGGAGTATGAGTCCCAGGTCGTCTCCCAACGAGTTGCAGGAAAGAATGCTAATTTATTAATTAGAAATTTTTCAGAAGGTTTGAATTGGATAATGAGTAATTAAAATAATTGTAAATTAAAGCGGTTGTTATTTTCACTTAGTTAACCCTTACTGAGTAAAAAAAAGTCAAGTGATGGACTGATTCTATAGATCCTAGTCCTTTCCTTTGGGAAGGTCTAGCGTTAGTAGATATAGAATTAGCCAACGAAGTTCAAATTAACTAAGCACTTGAGCATTCCAACTCAAGTGTCACCTCTTAATCAACTCCCATGTCAAGTAGAGAATCTACTCCATTGACATGGAATTAATATTTATAAAAATATAAGAAGACATAATAAATTTAATAAAATAAAATAGAGAATTAAAATTAATTAAAAATAAAAGTAACTCTATATATTAATAAATTCAAAATGAAACATACTTATTTGAATAGGGTCAATGAGCAATGAATAAAAGTAAGGGAATAAGAAAACAAACTAAAGTAATGTCTTCACAGAGGTAATGATTCTTCAGCATCCAAAAATTCAAAGCAAAAACATAAACTACTAATGTAAAGCTAATCTAGATTCAGATCTGAAACTGAAAGTAATCCTAATATCGATGTATCTGAATGTGTGTGGATGCGTGTTGAGTTTTTGCATGTTCTCTAACTTTAGTCTGTGTTTCTGGGCCGAAAACTGGGTCAGAATGTGGCCGAAATCGCCCCAGCGTATTCTGTTATTTTTTGCAGATCCGCAGGTCATGTGTACGCGTCGTCTACGCGTTCGTGTCATTCAGCAATTTTCCTTGTCACGCGTTCGCATCGTCCACGCGTTCGCGTCATTTGTGCAGACTTCAATCCACGCATTTACGTCAGGCACGCGTTCGCGTCGTTGCGATTTCTTCTTTTTGCGCGCTTGCGTGAGCCATGCGCTCGCGTCATTGTTCGCTGGTCATCTCCTTGGTTTCTTGTGTTCCTTCTATTTTTGCAAGCTTCCTCTCCATTCTCTAAGCCATTCCTGCCCTATGAAGCCTGAAACACTTAACACATGGATCACGGCATCGAATGGGATAAAGGAGAGTTAAAATGTATAATTAAAAGATCTCTAGGAAGCAAGTTTTCAACCATGGAACAATTTTGGAAAGGAATTGTAATATCATGCTAATTATATGAATAAGTGGGTAAAGACTTGATAAAATCACTCAATTAAACACAATATAAATCATAAAATAATGGTTTATCAGGACCCTCTCAATTGTTAAAAAAAATTGAGAGTATAAAGTGTGATCTCTAACCCTTCTTACTCTCTTTTTTATATTTATTTTTGGTCCCATTTATAAAATTAATGATAGGATATCACACTTTACTCCCTCAATTGTTAAAAAAATTGAGAGGATCCATTTCTGAACTTACACCTCCCCAATGGAAAATGAAATGAATCTTTCAAAAGTACAATTATGTGTAGCTCAACATCATGCTCCAATGTGTTACACTGTCTCCATGATTTTTTTATTGGATTTTTTATTTAAATAAATTAAATAAGTATTTTATTATTGAAATAAATACTTATAAAAATTATTACAAAAATACGTCTCCTAATCTTATTTCGTTTACACTGTAAATGAGATACGTGTTAAATTAATGTGTTTACAGTGTAAACAAGATACTTAAGACAAATTTCCAACTGTTATAGAAGGATGTGCAACTCTTGGCATTCTCCACATACATTTTATATCTTATTCTCCTCTATTTTTCTTCCAAAAATAGGCAAAAATATCCAGTAGTAGCGGATATGTGGTTGTCTGTATGTACCCCAAAAAAAATTTATTATCCAAAAAATTAAATATTAAAAATTATTTTAAATATTTTAAAATTTAAAATTTAAAATTTAAAGTGTCTAATTTTAAAATTTTCAAAAGATTAATTTGGTACACTTCCTGAAGTCATGAACGCGTCGACGCTTGCCTGGGTCAAAGGTCCGACTTGAACTATACATATACATAGATTACAGCTGTACATAGTTGTATTGTATTGTATGACGTGTAAATTACTTCACTTAATAGGACCCGACCCGTATGAAAGTTTAATCACTTGTGCCTCCTTCCGGTCCAAAATTGTCCATTTATTAAATTTAATTTGATCTAAAATAATTATTTATTTTAAAAATATCATTAAGTTAACATTAATTTTTTAAATTTTACGGGTAATTATAATTGATGAAGTATTGAACAATTATTTTTGGGTCCGAAGGAGTATAAGTCACACCTTATATAATATTTAATAAATCTCACTAAAAAATTAATAGAATATTTGTACAATGTGTATAATGGACTATTTATTTAATTTAATATAAATTAAAAAATGAACATCCAAAATAAAATATTACTAATTTCACAAATACAATACATTTATATTATCCAAAATAATCATCTAGATACCAAAAATAATAAACATTTGATATCCTATTAAATCGAACATTTCTATATCCCTATTATACATATTGTATCTATTGATTCCCTATATTTTCTCATATTTAATTTGTTCATATTTTATGTCACCTTATTTAAATACACAATTATTAAGAAACATACAATCTAAGGATAACATTATTCGCCAATTCTAAATGAATGAAGAAAGAGAAACGTAAAATAATTTTAATATTTTTATATGTTAATAATATATTGATAATTCAACAATAAATGTTGTATAAAGAAATAGAGAAATAACAAATATCTTTAAAAAAATGCCAAAATGATAGATTAAATAAATGGAGGAAGTATTCTATAACTATATTATAAAGGAGGATTGGATTTGGGACTAAAATCAAGCGGAAATAATTCATCCTCTCTTAACTAATAAGTGTAAAAAATTCCAAGTTTGACGATAATGAGTACCTTGGTCATGGACCAAAAAAAAGAGGGATTGATTGTTTTACGTTGAAAGTTCTTGATGGCTTAGAGAACGAGAGTTAAGTCTATGGTTTTTTTTTTTAAGTTAATTGATTAATTCTTAAAACTAAAAAATAAAATTTTGGTTTTATTTGTCTGTGTGATGAATTATACCGGAGATAATTTAGTTTTGTCTTATAAATCGCAGGGAGACAATAATAATGCAGAGAAAAAAAAGATGGCACCAACATATATTTTGATTCAGTTGCTTTGTATAATGCAACTTACATCTAGTCTCCATCATAATTTTGATGGAATTTTTACTATACTTTCAAGTGTTATAGACACTAATTCCCTAGAGCTCAACATAATTCTATTTGGGATAAACCAAACTTCAACATCAGCCTAATTTGGCTAGGCAACATCTTAGATTCTCAATACACTAAATGCTTACCCAACTTAGTAAGGGATACATTAGATACAAGAGGCGAAACAGAAATACAAACAAATAAAAATCTGAAATCAACTTTGCCTTTTTTCTCCAAATTCCTCTCATTGTCTTTTCTCTTTATTTGACTTTTTCAAATGCCTCATCTTTATGCTTTTTTTTCACTCAAGAGAAAACAAAGAAAGATAAACATTAAAACAAAATAATAAAACAATAAACTTGAAGGAGATAATGATTCACAGTTTTGACTCTATGAGCTGAACCAGATTTAGCATTCTCTAATGAAGCTCTTCATCTTGGCAGAATGTTTTTTTGATATAGAAATACTGTCCAAAACGTTGAACTCTTACAGGGAAGTTCTCTATGAAACTCAGATTCTGGTTCTCTCTCCTTAAGCTCTAATGAGAATCATTTTTCTTTTTGTAACTTTCTCTTAGCCACAGTTAGGGTTTCTCCACAAAAGATAACTTCTTGATCTTTGGGCTTGCCGAACTCTTCTCTTCTCTTTCTTCAATCAACCCCAAAAATTAGGGATTTGAAATCTGGATATTGTACCATAGCAGACACAGCAGTAGCTCTATTCAACTTTTTTAACAAGCTTAGCAACATCCAAATCTTTAGATTTGTGCTTTGCCTCCAAGAAACAATTGTAGCCATTCATTCACAACAGAGGTAGGATGAATTTATTTTCTTTTCGTATGCCCAAAAATGATATGTATAGAAGAAGGTAGGTTTCAATCAAGTTATCAACATGCATATAAGTGAAAACAATCTACCTTTATCTTCTAATCAAGTTAGAGGATCCCTTTGCTTTTGACTTCATTGATTTGACCTCTTCATCAAGAAGCTTCTTCCCCCCATTTTTCTTTGTGTATTATCCGAAAGACAAAGTTTATAATGAAGAACTCTCTTTTTCTTACCTGTGTTATACCCGTAGAACATCTAGCATTCCAGCTGTTGATTTATTGCTTTTGATTTGAATGGCATTGGGTTGGGTTGGATTCAAATTTCTTTAGCAACCTTGAGATCATTTGAATTTATTTGTTTGGGCTTCACAATAATCTTGGCTTTGCTTTGCTGTCCAAGGTGCAAGCTTTATGGGCTTTTTATTCAGACTTGGGCCTATATCACTTAATAAACCAATGAAACCCAATTTGGACTTTTAGCCCAACTTCAATATGTTTGTCATCATCGATTATTTGTTATTATTTACTAAACTTAACAATCTTTCCTTTGATGACAAACATAATATACGAGGTAATAATCAAAGGAATTGAAATAGGCAAGATTAAGACACTTTTCTTTGATGATACCAAGAAGTTTTGGTGTACTCCCCCTTTCTTTCATAAGGGTTGCTCCCCTTTACTGTATGCTTATCGCTTAACATGAGGATACAATCAATAATGCCTGCAAAATAATCCAATATATATACATGTTTATCTAGAATTCTATGGTTGCACAAAAGCATAATAATCCACACAAGCAAATATTGCAAACTATTAAAAATTATCTTAATATTTCATGAAGTTCAAATGACTTAAAGTCAAACAGGTTTTCAATTCACAAACATAAGTCACAAATACAAGACTAATCAAACTAATATCCAATAATCTCAATAAGACTTATGTCTTATCAAACCTCGTATATACATTTTTTTTCTTTTTGTCATCAAGGTAGGAAAAATAAAACAAAACAGAACTTGAAAAATAGTGTGTTAGAGGCATGTAAAAGCTATATGTTGCATCTTGAAATATTAAGAAAAAATTCAGAAGAGAAATGAAGATAATATTTCAACTAACAACACTATAGTTATGAAAAAGTAGTACTTTCAGTACTAAAATAAGTGGTTAAATAAAAAAATCATGATGTGCAAAAACTAATTCTTGGTAAAAACTCATATGGACCAAAAAGAGAGTTTCAGAAAATAAAAGTAACCACATGTGTAATAAGATTCAAGCATGGTCCATGTCCTTTTTTACACTTTAAAATTCATATCACTCATTTCTTATTTAACAAATGTCTCTTTGATCTGCGAAACAAAACTCTCAAACAAGACATTAGGACAATTAAAATAGGAATTATAGTTTTTCAAAAAATTGAAACGATGATAACAAAAAATTTAAAAAGACATGCATAATGCATGAATAGGTTTGCAATTGTAGCAAGTTAAGAGTGTTCTTGAAAAAAAAAGAAGTTCAGAACCTTATGACAACTATAATTTGAAAAAGATTTGACCTTAAAGTTGAAAAGAATTTTTATTAAAAGAAATAAATTTAAGTGCAGTAAAGACAGGTTTGAAAAAGATTTTTCATTTTATGATAAAACCAGTGAGGCCCACTTGAAATTAATTCAAAACTAAAGACCAGATGCAACGTTTCAAGATAAAAGCTCTTCCTCCCCCTAAAAATGTCTCTTTCCGACATGAGAGACAAACCTCAAACAACACATTATCAAAGTTAAAACAAAGAATCATAACTCAGAATGCCTAAACTTGTCTTTAATTTATAAAACATGTCTTCAGCCAGAGATTTAGTGAATATATTAGCCAATTGTTCCTTTGATTTAACAAAATGAACGCTTATATTTTCTTTTTGAACATATTCCCTAATTGAGTGAAACCTCACTTTAATATGTTTTGTTCTAGAGTGCAAAATAGAAATTTTAGAAACATTAATAGCACTCATGTTATCACAAAACAAGAAAATATTATTAGCATTCAATTTATAATAAGCTAATTGTATTTTCAACCACAACAATTGGGAACAACAAGAAGATGCAGCAATGTATTCGGCTTCTGTAGTGGAGAGAGTCACTGTGGACTGCTTCTTACTTGACCATACATTTAATGAACTGCCCATAAAACAGCATATACCAGAAGTACTTCTCCTATTCACTCTATCACCAGCAAAATCTGCATCACAATACCCAACTACAAAAAATTTATCAGACCTAAGATACCATAAATCATAGTTAGATGTGCCATGTATATATCTAATTATTCTTTTTACTGCAGAAAGATGTGATTCTTTAGGTTGTGATTGGAATGTAGAACAAACTCCAACACTTTGCATAATATCAGGTCTAGAAGATGTAAGATACATGAGAGAACCTATCATGCCTCTATACCTGGTCTCATCAACATCTTTCTCAGTTTCACCCTTTTCCAACTTTGAGTTAGGGTGCATGGGAGTGCCCATGGGTTTGGCATTTTCCATGCCAAACTTCTTAACTAGTTCCTTGACATACTTTTCTTAGTGAATAAAAGTTCCATTTGGTGTTTGTTTAATTTGAAGCCCAAAAAAAAAAGTTAAGTTCACCCATCACACCCATGTCAAATTCACTTGTCATGAGTTTACAAAAATCAGAACAAAGTGATTCATTGGCTGAGTCAAAGATTATGTCATCAACATAAATTTGAACTAGAATAAAAGAATCATTAGAATTCTTAATGAATAGAGTAGTGGCTATTGTGCCTCTTTGAAAATCGTTTTTCAAAAGAAAAGAACTAAGTCTTTCATACCAAGCTCTAGGAGCTTGCCTTAAACCATAAAGTGCTTTGGAAAGCTTGAAAACATTATTTGGAAATTCTTTATTTTCAAAACTAGGGGGTGCACCACATACACTTCTCTATCAATCACACCATTTAAGAAAGCACATTTCACATCCATTTGAAAAAGTTTAAAACCACAATGGGCAGCATAAGCAAGGAGAAGTCTTATAGCTTCTATTCGGGCCACAGGAGCAAATGATTCATCAAAATCTATCCCTTCCTATTGATCATATCCTTGTGCCACCAATCTAGCTTTGTTCCTTGCTGTGCTTCCATCCTCATTCAGTTTGTTCCTAAAAATCCATTTAGTACCCATTACTTTCTTTTCAATTAGATCTGGTACAAGAGTCCACACTTGATTCTTCTCAAATTCCTACAGCTCTTCCTCAATGGCTTTGATCCAAGAAGGATCACCTAGAGCCTCTTTGTCAGTTTGAGGTTCAATTTGAGAGAGAAGTGCCAAATTATTTTCTTTCAGTGCTCTTCTTATTGGGGATCTTGTAGTGACACCTTGAGAGGAATCCCCAATGATGAATTCTTGAGGATAGTTCTTTAGAAATCTCCATTCACGGGGCCTTGATGATTTAGGAATAGATTCAGCTTGAGATGGTACCGTCTGGTTGACATTCCCAAGAATTTCATCAATTGCAGGAGATAAAATCAGATTATTTCTTGTAGAATCGTCTGCATTAGCTGAGACAGGGGTAGATTGCACAGATTTAGATTGATCTTGATTAAGGGTTTCACCCATGTTATTTTCCACTTGATTTCTTGCATCACAATCTTCTAAAACACTTGGAATAACATTAGAATCACAAAATGTAATATGTATGGATTCCTTAATGATTCTAGCCTTTTGATGATAAACTCTATAGGCTTTGCTAGTTGTGTAATAACCAACAAAAATACATTCATAAGCCATTGGATCAAATCTTTCTAAATTATTTTTGGTATTTAAAACAAAGCACTTACATCCAAAGATATAAAAATATTTTTGATTTGGTGGATTTCCTTTCAATAGTTCATAAAGGGGTTTTCTTTAAAAACTTCCTAATAATGGTTCTATTCAAAATATAGCATGCCGTATTTATGGCTTTAGCCCAAAGAACTTAGGAACTTCATTTTCACATAACATGGCCCTTGCCATTTCTTGACGACTTCGATTCCTTCTCTCAACAATACTATTTTGTTGTGGTATTCTTAGACAAGAAAAAATATGTGAAATTTCAAGTTCATCACAAAAGGATTCAAAAAATTGATTTTCAAACTCTTTACCATGATCACTTCTAATAGAGGCAATCTTTAAATCCTTTTCATTTTGAATTCTTTTGCAAAATACTTCAAAGGTTGAAAAAGCATCATTTTTGTGTGCTAGAAAAGAATTCAACTAAATCTTGTATAGTCATCCACAATCACTAAACCATGATATTTATCGCTCAAACTTTGAGTTCTAGTTGGACCAAAGAGATCAATATATAGCAATTCAAGGGGTCTTTTAGTAGAAATATTTTCCTTTGGTTTAAAAGAGCTCTTTATTTGTTTTCCCATTTGATATGCATCACAAGTGATGTCTTTGTCAAATCTAATTTTAGGAAGACCTTTCATTAAATTCCTTTTAACAAGCTTGTTAATCTGAAATATGCTAGCATGACCCAATCTTTTGTGCCATAGCCACTTTTCAGAATCTTTTGAGTGAAAGCAAGCTACATTTTGGCTCTTTAATTCATCAAGAGTGAGTCCATACACATTATCACACCGTTTAGCTAAAAACAACACTTCATTTGATTTTTCACACATAACTTGGCATTCTAATTTTTTGAAAATAACTAAATAACCAAGATCAGACAGTTGACTTACGCTCAAAAGATTATGTTTCAGTCTATCAACTAAGAAAATATTATCAATGAAGGTAGAAAGATTTTTGCCCACTTTTCCAATTGTAATTTTTTGGGTTAAGTACTGTTTTGGTCCCTAAAGTTGAGCGTGAAAATCGAAACCGCCCCTCATCTAATTTTCGATTTAGAATCGTCTTTAACATTTTTTTCGTATTAAAATCGTCCTTTTTAATAAAATTTTTTATGTTATTCCTAAATTACCCCTATTCCTATTTTAATAATAAAAGTTATAAAATTAAAAAATAAAAAAGAAAACGCGTGTTGGGGAGGGGGAAGAAAATGCATGGGAGGGGGGAAGAAAAGGGTATACAAAGGGGGAGGGGAGGGGGAAGAAGAAAGGGGGAGGGAGACAGTGCCGGCGCCGGCGAAGCTTGAAGCTGCCGTCGCCGACAGAAAGGAGAGAAAGGGATACAGAGAAGCGGGGGGTGGGGAGGGAAAGAAAAGAGGGGGGGGGGAACGGGGAGGAGGGGGGAGAGAAGGGGTCCTCGCCGCCGCCGCTCCTCGTCGCTCCTCGCCGACGCCACTTCTCGCCCTCGTCGTCACCGCCTCGCCTTCGCGCCGCCGCCATGCCCTCACGCCTCGCCCTCCTCGTCGAGCCGTTTCTACTCCTCCTCCTCGTCCTCGTCGTCGCCGCCTCGCCCTCGTCGTCGCCGCCGCCTCCTCCAGAACTCTGATGATGATGATGATTTTCTGAGTTCTGGGTTCTGATGATGATGATGATTTTCTGAGTTGAGTTCTTGTTTTTTGAGTTTGAGTTCTGGGTTTGTTTTTATGAGTTTGATTTCTAGATCTGAGCTCTGAGTTTTGATGAGGATAACGATGATGATGTTGATTTTCTGAGTTTTGGTTGGTGTGATGCAGATGGTGATAGAGTGGCAGTGGGTGGGGGGCGTGGTGTTGGTGTTGGTGTTGGTGTTGGTGGTGGTGCTGGTGGTGCTGGTGGTGGTTGTTGTTGCAGTGGTGTTGGTGTTGGTGGTGGTGGTGGTGGAGGAGGTAATTGTGTTGGTAGTGGTGAGGGTATTTTTGTCCAAAAAAATTAAAAGGACGATTTTAATACGAAAAAAAAAAACGTTAAGGACGATTCTAAATCGAAAATTAAATGAAGGACGGTTTCGATTTTCACGCTCAATTTTAGGAACCAAAATAGTACTTACCCCTAATTTTTTCCTTTACCGTCATCCCCAAAGGTCACAAAGTTACCATCATAGTTGTTGAGACTGACAAAGAAGGTAGACTTCTTCGTCATGTGCTTAGAACATTCGCTGTCCACGTACCATAGATTTTTCTTCCTCTTGGACGCTAGGCAAATCTGCAATCATTCTTAAGTGGCCTTAGATATCCAAACAAGTTTGGATCTTTTGAAGTTAATCCATCTTGGTTACTCAAGTTCATTAAAATCACAAACAATCTTGTATGTTTTATTTTCCACAATTCTTTTGTCAATAAAATATTGAGGGAAAGAATGACCATTTGTATTGCAATTAGAACAATGATTTTTTATTGCATGATGCTGAAAGTGACTAATATTATGATGCTGAAATTGATTAAGGTTATGAAAATTTTCTGTTTTTGAAAAAGATGCATTTCTTTTGATGACCCGGTTCGCAACATTTGCACCTCTTTTTGCAGCATAGCTCAAATCAAAATTTTTTGACACAAAACTGTTTCTTGTACTACAAGAATATGGCCAATTAGCTACCACAAAAAGAGTCGTAAAATCATAGCTAATCTGACGTAAAATATAATTTGTGACGGATTAGCTACTGCCTAACAAATAATACTTTCCTCGCTAATTACAAGTCGCAGATCAGTGAGGCAAACACAACGGTTGCTAATTCATCGGAAAGTTTTTCAGCTACTGAATAGATAGTCGCAAATCTATCACTAAAGTAAAAGATAATTCCATAGAAGAAATAGACAAAACTGTAGTTGTAAGAACCAGATTTTTCACTTAAAATTGTTTTAATAAAATAATAGCTTTAACTACTCGGAATAGGTTTGAAAATATAGAAATGATATTTTGAAAGTATAAAGGTGAAATTTGAATTCAAAAAATTTTTTCTAAGTGGAAAAATGTATCTTTTACGAAAGTCTTTTGTAAAAATGTGTACCGGTGCTTAAGCCGGCAGTACCGGCTCTAGTTTGTCCGTTACCGTATTTTGAGAAAAGTAAGATTTTGAAAATTTAGAATGTAAAACCGGGCACTAATCTTAAAGGTTTTGGCCGAGAGTGGGCCAAACAGACAAAAATGCTAACGCGTTGGACCAGACTCAAACCGGGCCCAAGGTTCAACATATATAAGGCCATTTAATGAGCATTCAGCTCATTTCTTCCCCAAGAAAGAGTGAGGGTTCGAGAATGAGAGAAGCAGAGAGGATACTATTCACATTCTTCTTCATTTGGCCATATCTTGAGCTACGGAGCTCCGATTGACGAGCCGTTTGCGTCCACACGAAACTCTCGTCAAGCTCTTCCTTTGTAGCTAAACTTTGTTGGTAAAAAATTGAAACTCAAGCTCTAGTTTTCAGCCCTAATAATTATGCGTTTTTGGGTGTGGTTTTTGAGTAAGTTTTGTGATTTTGTTTGTTTAGGAGTGATCTAGCATTAGAATATTGTTGGGTTTTACCCCTAATCTCATTGGGTAAGGTAAGGTCTGTTGTGTTTAGTTATTTTTGTAAACCCTAAGTTTGATGTTGGTATGTTGTATAATGTTAAATTGAGTTTTGGTGTTTGTTGGAGTTGGTTTGAGGCTTTGGATCGAGCTTGGTGGCTTCATTTTGGTATTTGGTGCATTTTGAAAATCGGCCAAGGTATGATTTCGGTTTTCTTTATGTAATATGTAATGTTTTTGGACACTTAGGCTAGTGGACCTTAGGATAGGATTGAATTGTTTGTTGAAAATTATGGGTTGTTGATGAATGATGACTTTGATGAATGTGATGATTTTGATGATATTATGATGTTATGTTAATGAATGATGTTGAGGATTGATATTGGTGTTGAATGATGTAAATTATGAGGATTGAAGATGTCATAGGATGGATGAGATTTATGAATGGTTGAAGTGTGCTAATTGGTTAATATTGATATTTGATTTGGAAGTTGTGATTGTGTTGTATTTGTGGTGGGAAAAGTTGGAAGAGAATGAGTGTAATAGGTGTCAAAATTGAAGGAAATGCTATGAAATGGTAAATTGATGTAGGAGGTAGTGTTTTATGATGTTTGGGTATATTTTGAGTTATTTTGGTTTTGGAAGTTTCGAAAAATTAGAGAATTGTCACTTTTGGTAAAAACTAGTTTTTGGTGAACTTTGATGGATCATAACTTGAGCCTCAGCTTTCAAAATTAGTTGAAATTTATCTTAAATTAAAGTTCATTCAAAGATCTTTTAATTGATATAAATTTTGATGAAAATGTATTTTTGTAGAGAAAGTTATGAACGTTTAAAGTTTGGTGCTTAAAACTAATTTCTGCAACTTTACAAAATTTTGTAATTCTGAGATGCCATGCGTACGCAAATACCCCATACGCGAGTGTGCCATTCTGTTTGGCACCTATGCGTATGCGAACTCTTGTATGCATACGTGAGATGGGCAAAAATTTAAGTATGCGTACGCATACATTTGGCATGCATACGCATACACTCTGTTTTGCTGAAAAATGATTTTTCTTCATTTTTAAGGGTTCTCTAGCTTTCCAAACTTTCATAACTCCTCTTTAAGACTTGTGGATAGTACTTAGGCCCTAAGACTAGTATAGATGGGTTCATGTCTGAGATTAATAGATTTATATACGTATTTTAGAAGACGGTGACTTAGGCTTGGTATTTCAGTTGGGTGGACTTGTTTTGTGATCTAATGGGGAGCTGGGTTGATGATAAACTTGAGGTATTGATCATAGATGATGAGTTTGGAATTTGAGAATGAGTTAAGATTGATCTGAGATTGATGAACTTGAGAAATACTGAATTGTTATGATTGGTAAGTCGCTGTGCGCCTTGGACAAGGCTGTGGCAATCTTCTGCTTGTTTGAGATAGCGGTGTCGGCATAGGGACAGAGGCAGTCTCCCACTTACGTTGAGATGTGAGGACTGTGGTAGTCTCCCGCTCACATAACCTTTCTGCTGCCAGAGTGAAATCGTCACTATAACTCGAAAGAGTGTGCCGGACACTATAACTCATGGCGCGCAAGAAAAAGAGCTGGGTACTAGAAATAGTGAGCAAGGCACTATAATCCTGGTCGTGGTAGAAAGGCGACATCTCTGGGATGTGTCGGGTTAGATTTTTGAACCGACAAGTGATATCACAAGCCAGGTAGGATAGGCATTCATCATATACATCTTCTATTTGAATAATATGTCTAAATGCTAATTGACTTATCTGTTATACCTGAATACTATTTGTTCTTTACTTGCTTGCATTAAATGTGTTTTACTGGTGTTGAGGAGGATCAGGAGGCGGTGGCGATGGGCTCGCACAGAGGTTAGGTTGGCAAAGGTTGTGGGATACAACGGTGTGATTAGTATTGGATAGAAATTTCCCTAAGTTTAGATAACCCTGTTTATGGTGCTTGGTTTAAGTTATTTATTTTTGGTTAAGCTTGAATATCTGTTGATACAAAGTTCTAGGATTACCTTTGGCATTCCGGAACCTTATATCTTATATATTAGGCACTGTTACCATACTGAGAACCTCCGGAACCTTTCTGTTTTAGACCTCATGGCCTTAGAGGCTTGATTTGAGAGATAAGCTGTATAAGCTGTTTTAAACTTCAAAAACTCTATTGTATTCAGTTTGACTAGCTGCCCTAAACTCCGCAGACTGTGACTAGTTCACTTTTGTATATCGTACTTTTATATATATATATATATCATGTCTTGTTTTGATCATACCTACACGTTTAGTTATCGTGTGTGAACGCTTCGCGTTTTGTAATTTTGTTTTATGTGACTTTGAGCTTTACTCCTTCATTGGGATTCTAGTTACATAAATTATTGGACATATATTATGTATTATAAGCTTTAGAACTGTCGTGGTACCTTGTTATCCTTTGTTTTTTGGCTAGAGGTAAGGCTTAGGGTAACGGGGTGTTACATTTAGTGGTATCAGAGCCTGGTTCGTCCTCGTGAGCCTGAGGGATGGACCGATTGTGCTTCGTTGCATACTCTGGGTCGTTTTTCTTTCATGCTATTTAGGTTATCTGCTTGATATGCATAGCATGCTTGTTCATGAGTGCCGTTGGGGATAATTGAAGCACTAGGCTTGAGATATTGAGACTGATCACCTCGATATCAATCGTTTGGTGTGGAAAGAAAACCCAAATGGCAACTCGCGGATGAGGTCAATCACGTTAATGGAGAGATAGTGAGGATGATTAACCTAGCCTATGCGTTACGAGCTCAGCATGTTCCGGAAAACTAGTTTGTGGAGTTTGTGCCAAATTAGTTGATGGGTGAGGTTCAGCACTGGTGGCAAGGGAAGTGCTGACTGATGCAGCTACAGACTAAGGCTAAATGCTTTTGCGGTTTTTAATTAAGATTTTCAATTTTGAACCGGTATGGATTTGAATCATGTTGAAAAAATTTTAAAGTTTAGAATGATTTTCAAATTTGTTTTGGAACTTTGGTTTAAATGATATCATTTAAAAGAAAAGTAATTTCTATGATTTTGTTAATTTGTGAATCCAGTTTGAAATTTAAGCTATGATTTAAGGGTTTTAATGAATTTAGGAATGTCATGCTTTAAAGTGATTGATTTACGAATAAATGATTTTTGACTCTTTTGAAAAAGTTTTAACAATGAACTCATTTAAATTGAAATTGTTTTAAAGGTTTTGGAAAATATTATAAAAGCGGTATTTGGTTTAAAGGAAAATTTCCGTTTGATGTAGTGGAGTAATTCGAGTTATTAGTGATAAATAATCAGAGTGACGCAGCGGAAGGTGAGAGAAAACATCGACACGGTAGTGCTATGGTGGACGAGAGGCTTTGATGACTCATTTGAAATGACAACGCTGGTAGTAGAACACTTCGAGTAGGATATATCACGCAATCCAAATTTTAGGGACAAAATTCCTAATTAGGAGGGGAGAATGTAAGAACCGGAGTTTTTCACTTAAAATTGTTTTAATAAAATAATAGCTTTAACTACCTGGAATAGGTTCAAAAATATAGAAATGATATTTTGAAAGTATATAGGTGAAATTTGAATTCAATGGATTTTTTCTGAATGGGAAAATGTATCTTTTGTGAAAGATTTTTGTAAAAATATGTACTGGTGCTTAAGCTAGCAGTACCGGCTCTAGTCTGTTCGGTACCGTATTTTGAGAAAAATAAGATTTTTAAAATTTAATTTATTGTTTTGAAAGAAAAAAAATAATTTAGAATGTAAAACCGAGAACTAATCTTAAATATTTTGGCCCAAAGTGGGCAAAACGAACCAAAAATGCTAACGGGTTGGACCGGACCCAAACTGAGCCCAAGGGCCAACATATATAAGGCCATTTAACGAGCATTCAGCTCATTTCTCCCCCAAGAAAGAGTGAGGGTTCGATCATGAGAGAAGAAGAGAGGGTACTATTCACTTTCTTCTTCATTTGGTCATATCTTGAGCTACGAGCTCCGAATGATGAGCCGTTTATGACCACACGAAACTCTCGTTGAGCTCTTCATTTCTAGCTAAGCTTTGTTGGTAAGAAATTGAAACTCGAGCTCCAGTTTCCATCCCTAATAATTCTATATTTTTGGGTTTGGTTTTTGAGTAAGTTTTGTGATTTTGTTTGTTTAAGGGTGATTTAGCATTGGAATATTGTTGGATTTTACCCTTAATCTCGTTGGGTAAGGCAAGGTCTCACTAAATCCTTGTGTTTAGTTATTTTTGTAAACACTAAGCTTGATGTTGGTATGTTGTATGATGTTAGATTGAGTTTTGGTGTTTGTTGGAGTTGGTTTGAGGCTTTGGATAAAGCTTGGTGGCTTCGTTTTGGTGTTTGGTCCATTTTGGGAATCGGCCAAGGTATGGTTTCGGTTTTCTTTATGTAATATATAATATTTTTGGACACTTAAGCTAGTGGACCTTAGGATAGGATTGAATTGGTTGTTGAAAATTGTGGGTTGTTGATGCATGATGATTTTGATGAATGTGATGATTTTGATGATAATATTATTGTTAATGAATGATGTTGAGGATTGATATTGGTGTTGAATGATGTAACTTATGAGAATTGAAGATGTCATAGGATGGATGTGATTTATGAATGGTTGAAGTGTGCTAATTGGTTAATATTGATATTTGATTTGGAAGTTGTGATTGTGTTGGATTTGTGGTGGCAAAAGTTGGAAGAGAATGAGTGTAATAGATGTCGAAATTGAAGGAAATGCTATGAAATGATGAATTGATGTAGGAGGTAGTGTTTTATGATGTTTGGGTATGTTTTGAGTTATTTTGGTTTTGGAAGTTTTGAAAAATTAGAGAATTGTCACTTTTGGTAAAAACTAGTTTTTGGTGAACTTTGATGGATCATAACTTGAGCCTCAGCTTTCAAAATTAGTTGAAATTTATCTTAAATTAAAGTTCATTCAAAGATCTTTTAATTGATATAAATTTTGATGAAAATGTATTTTTGTAGAGGAAGTTATGAACGTTTAAAGTTTGGTGCTTAAAACTGATTTCTGCAACTTTACAGAATTCTGCAATTATGGAATGGCATGCATAGCAAACCCCCCATACGCGAGCGTGCCATTCTGTTTGGTACCTATGCATACGCGAAATCTTGTATGCATGCGCCAGATGGGCAAAAATTTAAGTATGCGTACGCATACATTTGGTATGCGTATGCATATACCCTTTTTGCTGAAAAATGATTTTTCTTCATTTTTAAGGGTTCTCTAGCTTTCCAAACTTCCATAACTCATCTTTAAGACTTGTGGATAGTACTTAGGCCCTAAGACTAGTATAGATGGGTTCATGTTTGAGATTAATAGATTTATATACGTGTTTTAGAAGACGGTGACTTAGGCTTAGTATGTTAGTTGGGTGGACTTGTTTTGTGATCTAATGGGGAGCTGGGTTGATGATAAACTTGAGGTATTGATGATAGATGATGAGTTTGGAACCTAAGAATAAGTTGATATTGATTTGAGACTGATGAACTTGAGGAATATTGAATTGTTATGATTGGTAAGTCATTGTGCGCATTGGGAAAGGGCTATGGCAGTGTCCCATTTGTCTGAGGTAGCGGTGCCGGCGTAGGGGCCGAGACAATCTCCCGTCTACGTTGAGATGTGAGGATTGTGGCAATCTCCCACTCACATAACCTTTCTGCTGCCAAAGTGAACTCGGGCACTATAACTCAAAAGAGTGTGCCGGACACTATAACTCACGGGGCTCAAGATACAGTGCTGGGCACTAGAAATAGTGAGCTGGGCACTAGAAATAGTGAGCAGGGCACTATAACCCTGGTTGTGGCAGAAAGGCGACATCCCGGGGATGTGTTGGGTTGGCATTTTGAACAGACAAGTGATATCACGAGCTAAATAGGATAGGCATTCATCATATGCATCTTCTATCTGCTTGTTTGCTTTCATTACATGAGTTGTGCCTATTTGAATAATATGTCTAAATGCTGATTGACTTATCTGAACCTGAATACTATTTGTGCTTTACTTGCTTGCATTAAATGTGTTTTACTGGTGTTGAGGAGGATCAGAAAGTGGTGGCGATGGGCTCGCACGGAGGTTAGGTTGGCGAAGGTTGTGGGATACAGCGGTGTGATTAGTATTGCATAGAAATTCCCCTAAGTTTGGATAACCCTATTTATGGTGCTTGGTTTAAGTTATTTATTTTTGGTTAAGCTTGAATATCTGTTGATACGAAGTTCTAGGATTACCTTTGGCATCCCAAAACCTTATATCTTATATATTGGGCACTGTTAACATATTGAGAACCTCAAGTTCTCATACCATATGTTGTTATTGCTTTTTAGATGCAGGTCGTAACCCACCTTGGTGAGTTACGGGATGGTAACAGAGCAGAGGATCTTTTGTTATCTTTTTGGTATTTTTTATCATTTTGCTGTAGTACTTTCTCTCACCTTTCTATTTTAGACTTTATGGCCTTGGAGGCTTGATTTGAGAGATAAGTTGTATAAGCTGTTTAAACTTCAAAAATTCTGTTGTATTCAGTTTGACTAGCCGACCTAAACTCCGCAGGCTGTGACTAGTCCTCTTTTGTATATTGTACTTATATATATATCTTGGTTACTTTAATTATTATCTTGTGTATCCTGGAGCTATCTATAAGGTTATATATATATATATATATATATATATATATATATATATATATATATATATATATATATATATATATATATATATATATATATGTCTTGTTTTGATCTTACCTACACGTTTAGTTATCGTGTGTGAACGCTTTGCATTTTGTAATTTTGCTTTATGTGACTTTGAGCTTTACTCCTTTATTGGGTTTCTAGTTATATAAATTCTTGGACATATATTATGTATTATAAGCTTTAGAACTATCATGACACTTTATTATCCTTTGGTTTACGGCTAGAGGTAATACTTAAGGTAATGGGGTGCTACAGTAGTTGCTAATTAGCGATAAACTCTACTGCAGTAGAATCATCGCTAAACGCAAGCTAACTTTGTAGACAAAATAGAATGATTAGTTGACGTTAATTAGCGAGGAATTTTTTTGAACCTAACTGGTCGCAAGTTGTCCGCTAATATGATCGCAAATCTGTCACATTTTGTAGTAAATCTATAGCTAATCTTTGAAAATCCTTAATCAAATTTGTAGGAATTTTGTTGCTAAATGAAAGCTATTACTATTGCAAATGTCATTGCAAATGTCATCGCAAATTCCTTTTAAACTAGTAACAAATCGATAGGTATCTCACAAATGTTTCCGTCGCAATGGAGTTTTTAATTTGTCACCATCATCAATAGCAAGTATGTCATTAATGTTTCGCAAAATATTAGTAGAATACCAATTTCGTCGCTAAACTAAAATAAAACTTATATGATTTTTTTTTATTTTAGTCATTTAACTAAAAAATTATAACGCAAACAAATAAAATTAGTTCAAAATTATACATGTTTAAAAAAGTTCAAACCATGTTTAAAGAAATTAGGTATTGAAGCTTAACCTAATAATAACCAAGCCTTTGGGTTTGATCAAATGCCTATTCTATCTATTCTATAGCTCTAAAAATAATGACTTAATCAGTAAACTAACAAAGAAAAAGGCTCAGTTACAGTATCATGTAAAAATAAGTATTCACTCAATTCTTTAGAGATGTTTCAATATGGATGTCCAAATGTAATCCAGCTTCTATAAAATCATTATACATTACACATCTTAGTTCCTCATTACACATTGAAAAGTTTTTAAAAAAATGAAAATTACAAACACCTAAGACTTGACATATTAATTGCACAAAGAACATGTCCACCAATTCCACCTTCAGTTTCACCAAAGTTGTCACTTATACTGTGATCAAACTGTAAAAATATCACAGAAAAATAATATCAGAAGGATAAGTCAAGTGAGCATACCCAATCAAGTTCATTTTGGATTCAACTCCGACATCACTAAATTGGCATATTTTACTAATAAATCTTGAGCTGATGTATTGTTTGCAAAATTCAAAACTAGCAATTTAATCTGGCTCCACCAGAGCATTCCAATTTCCAGCCATTAAATTTGTGAGGAAATAACCCAAACATAACTCAAAAGAAAAACTTAAAGTCATAAGCTTGCTGAAAATGTTCTAGAATTTTAACTAGTTGGCAATGAAAATATCATTTTTAATTCTTCTGAGGATGTGACCTACTCTATTATGCAGAATCATTTCACCCATTGTAATAACTCAAGGCATATAGTATGATAAACTACCTCTACTCTTGATTTAATATGAGAGTCCTCATTCTTTCGTTGATTTATCACCAGCTGGTCTTCAAGCTTCCTAATTAAGTCCATATAGTCTTTTTCATATTTTGATTTTTCCTTCTGAGAAAGAAAAATGTATATCAATAGTTCATTATAGATCACGACAACATCAAGTCAGTATTTTGCAAATGGAACTTCAAAAAGTTACCATAGCCATGTATGCAACAAATTATTTTAAAGAGTAGCCACATACTATGGATGCATTGCCTGATTTATTGAATGTCTCAAGTTTTCTTTCTTGGATGAAAGGACAAAGAAACATTTTCACATAAACTGCAATAAAATGACAAGTTAAATAGAATTTATATATTTAACCAACCTCTAATAGATTAATGTAGTTCTTTTCAGCCTTAGATAACCGATCTTGTGCTTCTGTGGCCATCCTCTCAATCTCATCCTCAAATGCCTTTTGTTGCCTTTCATGTTCCATGACAAGCTTGTCTAATTCTACATCTAGCCTTCTAGCTAAGTTTTCGTAATAAAATTCTTCCTTCAACTTCACCATGTTTTCCACTTTCACAGCCTACAAGAGGCACACATATTCAGCACTTTAATGGTGATTAGAAGGCACCCAATCATATCTTATTCTATGGAATGATGAACATAGGAAATTCAGCTGCTTCAATCATTAGCCATTTGAAGTTTTTATATATGTTTGTAATTATAATGAAACTAAAATACACAGACTAAAAAAGAAATACGTCTTCTATAGCCTTGTTCTTGAGAGCATCAGTTAACTTGAAGGTCTTGATTTCACCCTGACAAGTAGCCAATTCCTTGCTCTTTTCTGCAACATTCTCTACTATTTGAGCTAAATAAAAAGTAGAAATTCAGCACATAGAAAAGTGTAACGATCCAACTTCCAATATGTCATGATCGTACCAAAAGTAAAGCATTACTAACCTGTTTTCCTTATTAACTATTTAATATTGAGCCTCTAGTTTGATATCGTGTTTCAATCTTTAATAAAATGCCAGAAAATTGTTTTCAACTCATTAAAAATCATATATCACACATCACTAAGTAATAATAATAACATAATTACTAATAATAATAAATCTTATATAAGTAAATCAAAACAAAACTCAGATACAACACCTATCCCTCTGAATAAAATAAAAATCTTAAGCTGTAGCGAGGGAACTCTATGAAAGTAACTTAACCCATAAATAAAGTCAATAATCGCCCGCAGCTTCAAACTGAGTCTTCGAACTTGTGTCACTGAAAGGGTGAAAGATTTTGGGGTGAGAACAAATCACACGTTCTCAATAGGGACGGGAATACCACCAAAGCAAAGAAATACTTGTAAATAGAATTAGTTTCATTTTAAATGTAGTTTATCCTTGAAATAACCTTTTGAAAAATGATTTATGGAAAGTATTACTTTGAAAAGCCATAAAGAAACTTCTTTAGTTTACAAAATGGTACGGTGAATAGTTTAAACTTGAAAAGGACCACAAGCGTGTCTAAAGGGCTTCCTACCCAATAACCTACTCCATTCAAATCTAAAACCGGGTATAGCTACAACATACATTCTCAAGATTTTATCCAATACTCCGTTCAGCCTATCTCTTTCTATTACCACAGTCTATCATCATATAACTCAGCAATTAAGTATTAAACTCAATATTCAGCAAACATCTCATTATCAATATCAAGTACAACCCTCAGTGTTACCACCGCCAACATGAGGGATCTCTCAGTTGTACAAACACAAGTAATGCAGACAAGTAATACACAAGTAGATTCAAGTAAGGCAAATAGCACATAATCACATAGTATGGCATATACAATTAGGAAAACCAATACAATTAAGCAAACCAAAACTATTCAAACATATGCAAATGATGTATGCCACCTCTATGGCCGATGATATCATCTGTCAGTTACATATCCAACCCGACATGTCCTGGTAGCTAACCATTGGACAGTCCCTGCGAGCTCAAAAATCATAATCAAAATAAAATATCCATGGGGGAGAGCTCATTTGGAAAGGTCTAAGTGTCTGGCCACACTTACGACGCAGGGTCAACAGAATCTCAGATCTCAACCTGGAGCGAGTGGAGCCAACCCACTGCATCTACTCAAGAAAATCTGAAACTCAGATAATTTCTCAAATACCAAGTTATTCTTGACTGGGAGCAAGTGGGGGCTAACCACTGCATCTACCCCAGGAGTCTCAAACTAAACCCGGAGCAAGTAGAACAACGCCACTGCATTTACCCATACCTGCAACCCGGAGCAAGAGAAATCACTCCACTGCATCTACCCAGGCAGGTGTATAACAATCAGAATCATATTCAATATCATTTCATAATCATAATCAATCTCATCATCGATCTCATTCTCAATCTCGTATTCAATCTCATTCTCAATCTCATATTCAATAGTATTAAACTCGCCTGTCATCATTGTAACAACCCTGCTTTTTGAGTACGCGAGATCTTTTCCAAAGACACGGATTTCTCCAGAAGACCAGTAAAGGGAACACCTATGCTGTATCATCAAGCATCTCAATCCTCATTTTCATTATGTCATCCTTAAGCTAGAACCTCTTCTGAGTCAAGCTCGATAACGCAATCACGAAGAACCTAGTTTTTGAACTGTATCGGTTAAGAGTTTTGATTCTAGTTTTTGTAAATAGTCTCTGTTTGACGAACCAGAATTGATTCATGAGAGAAGAAATATAATAGTATAATATTATCATTATATTAGTATTAGAAGATTCTTGAATGATATTATAAGGTTACCTGGTCTATTTTAGTTAAAAACAGAAAATCAGTATAACCGGGTTCACAGTTTACTGGTGCAGCTTAGCACCAGCACTCTTTGATGACTTTAGCAATGTTAATGCCTCATCATACATGTTCTATTCTCATATTAAATATGTTACTAGTGTCATTTATGCTAGTAGCTCAGAAAATAATTTTTAGAGATGTTTTTACAAGTGTTCCGATACATCTAGTTTTAGTAGTTATACACCGGAGATATTTTAATATTATTTTAATCCACCTCCAAGCCAACCAATCACAACTCATCTTACACCCCCAAGACCTCCAAGGCTGTCTCATTTCTTCATTTTGGCCAAAAATTACAAGAGAGTAAAGAGAGAAACTTTCAGGACACTTAAATCTTCAAAGCCTGATTTCTTCTGAACTAAAACTCAAATCAAAACTCTGATTTCACTAAAATGATCCTCTCTTCTTTCTCTACATAACCATGTAACTTATCAAGGCTGGAAATAAGGTTATATGGCTGTCCCTTTCCCCTTTAAATCCGGTTTTCAAGGAAGCATGCTTAAAACATGTGTTTTCTTGATGTTCTTCCTTGGATCTCTTGCTTAGCTTGACTTGTGAGCCAAGAATCTTCAATTTCCAGCACGTTTAAGGTGAGAAATCCCTTCCTAACATGTTGATTAAGGTTTGTTTAGTTTAGATTTTATGGACTCAAAGTTGTTCTTGATGTGTTTTAGGAGAAAAAAGTGCTTTAAGAACACTTCAAGGAGTAACCGAATTTGGAGCAGCAAATCAAGGTAGGGTTTGGTAAAATTAATCTTGATTAATTGTGTTTGAGTTGTGTGATTATGATATGATTTGGTTATGCTTGAAATTAATTGTTTATATGAGTGATTCTTGTTGAAATTTTGGAGAAAATTTGATAAAATTTTGGTGAAAATTTGATAAAATTTGATGATATTCAAGCTATGAATGCATGTTCTTGTGGCTGCTGGAATTTCGAACCCCAGGACTCAAATTGGGGTTGAATTTGTGTTGAAATCCAGTAGGAAATAAGGGGCTTTAGTGGCTGCAATTTTATTTTGAATTATGGTAAAAATCGGTTGCTGAAAAGATTGAAAAACGGGTGAAAACAAAGAAAGAATCTGAAGAATTTACGAAGAACACGAAGAACACTTTTAGTGTGGTGAAGAACATTGAAGAACACATTTTAGATCTTAAAAAGGGCAAGGTTGTAATTATTTTGGTGTTTGAGGGGTTATTTTTTAATTTCCAAAAGTTAGGGTGGTTAAAGTAAAAATATTAAAAGTTACCAGGGTAAAATATGAATTTTAAAGGTTAAAAGGGAAAGGTAAGGTAATTTTCGAAAATTGAATAATAAAATAATAAATAATAATAAAATATTAAATAATATTATTAAAATAAAAATAATATTTTAACAAAAATAATAAAATAATGCAGAAAGGGCAGTTCTTCATAAAAGCTTTAGAAAGACAACTTTAAGCTCAGAATCTCATAATTACCTTCATAAAATACTTAGGGTGTGGTAATAACATATTAGTGAGGAAAAGATAAAGGAAAAATAAAAAGTTAAAGAAGAAATAAAAATCGAAGAGAAAGTCTGTAAGGTTTTAATGACAGAAACAAAGAGAGATTAGCGAACGAATTAGGGCAACATAGTTAGTTCTTGAGTTGCCCCTAAGGTTAGGCATTATATGAAAAGTTAAATTGTTTCAGTATAGACTTAATGAACCTATACTTGGAGGCTAACTATTCATACTGAAATTTACATAAGCTATAAATACATACGTTAAACAGAAAAACTAAAGCAGAGTAAAGAGACAAAGAGAAAAGAGTAATCAGAGCAAAGTAAAGAGACAAAGAGAAAGGGGTAATATGATAAAGAGAATATAGAATAAGCAGAGGGCCTGTTGAAAGGTCATTTGTTGCATTAAGGCAACTCCAGAGATATTTGTATATTTGTCTGCTGCTTTTCCGTTAGCCGTAGAGGTCCTGTAGGCCCAAGTTCACCTATAGTGAATTGTTATTCCTGTAGGCCGAAGTTCACTTACAGTGAATATCAATTGTGTATCTCAGGGTGTTGCTTCTGTAGGCCAAAGTTCACCTACAAAGAGTTGTTATTCCTGTAAGCCGAAGTTCATTTATAGGGGTGCCATTTCTATAAGCCGAAGTTCACTTACAGGAGTGCCATTTCTGTAGGCCGAAGTTCACCTACAAAAAGTTGTCATGTTGTGTTTAGACTATTCCTGTAAGCCGAAGTTCACTTACATGAGTGCTATTTCTGTAGGCCGAAGTTCACCTACAGAGAATAAGCCATATCTAGGACTAGTTCCTGGGTAATGTCGGGCTGCAGGGTGTAAACCGACACGTGAGCTCATGGCCTGCATAGGATAGACATGCATCATATTTGATTGTTTATTTCCTCTATTATGATTGTTGTATGAATGTATGCTTTCCCTATTTGTATTCTACTCTTTGTGTCTATATTTTACTTTCTTGTATTCATCTGCTTGTGTTTTATTTTCTGTTTTCTCTATTTATCTATCTTCTGTTAACCGTTTCTCTATATTCTATTATTCTTCTGCCAAACAACACAGAATTAATGAACTTAACTAATAACCCCGACTCTACTAAGAACTCCCCAGTTCTTATCCCTTCTCTCTCCCTTCCCCCTCCAGATGAAAGCAAGAGTATCCTTCCGTAGTCCATTGATGATCGTTCTGCAAAAGGGTTCTGCTCTAGGTAGTCTACTTAGTCTAGAGCGAGATTCATTTTCTATTTATACGTATATACCGTGAGACCAGCCGAAATCTACACCCCGTTTATCTATGAAATTTAGCGTAAGTCCTTCGTACGATGTTGCTGTTTTGTGGCCACTCAATGAAGCACCAGAGAGATGCTCTTTGACGACGTATGATCGTGCAGAGGAGTAGTAGACGATCTTCCACCTTTTGATGATTTTCCACCTAACTTGAGTTTTGAAGACTTAAAATATACTTTCCCTCTCTTTAGTAGTTTAGAGGGACTAGGTGAGTATAGAGTCTATGCTAGCCTGGGCACCAGCTTAGGGACTTCTTGAACAGGTCAGGGTCTGGGATGTTGTATATATATATATATATGTATATAGTTATTATCTAGCTATCTAGGGGTGTTCTAACTAAAAGTCTATACTCTAAAAAAAGCTGGATCATCGAATGTTGTTAACTGCTTGAGATGTATTTATGTGTGATTGTTTATAACTGTTATATCTGTTATTATTTGTGAATTGATTATGAATAATTTTGTTTATTAATCCAAACGTTTTCAAAAAAAAGTAACTACACTTTTAACAACGAATCAGGCTCATATAATAAATAATAGATAATAATTAGGAAGACAAGTTGGTAGCGCTCAGTTTCTAGTATGATCATGACGTACCAGAAATTGGGTCGTTACAATCATCCTTCATCATCATATTCAATTACCATTCATAATCACAATCACTCTCAATGTCAAGCATAACCTTCAAACTCACACTCCTATTCCCAAACCCTTGAATTTATAATTAATTTACTTCTCAGTATCCTTAGCTTGTTAACTAAATCTCTTCTCATTATTATAAAAACCAAATAAGTTAAAATCATAAATCAACCAAATCATAAAAATCCGATCCTCTTTGAAATCCTTTAAAACATTTAAATCTTATCTCCTTTGGCAATTAATTCAAATCAAACTCGGTTTTCGAAATCATAACCAAATCAACTCCAAATTCTTAGAAAAATTTCGGCAGCACCTCCCCTAAAAACTGGAGTTTGCCACCCCACGGGTCCCCTCTTTTCAACCTCAACTCAATAAAACCAACGTTTCAAGTCAACATTTTTAAATCCATCATTTAAAACCAATCATTATCGATTTAAACCAAAGAAAACCAAAATCCAAAGATTCAATCTATTTCACCCAAAAATCCAAAAATAAACCAATTCGATAATAACACAACATATCAATCTCAACAGAAAATCATTCAAATCACAGGCATTTATCCATTTGCATTAATCTACTAAACTTATCATGTATTCAAAGCCCCAAAACATTTTCTTATTAAAACAAACCCCTACCTCAAAGTCGAACCCCTTAAAGGTTGACGCGTCAAGAGTCCTCTTTCTATTTTTAACTCGCAGCAGCAACCTCATTGATTCCCAGGCAATATCAACTGCGACAACCAAGGTTCATAGCAACGACAATTTATCTGACGTAAAATTGGAATTAACATGAAATGGATATTAAATGAAATTACAACATAATTGTTAATAGAGTATTGCGGTAAATAGGAACGAAACCAATTAGTCTCACTACAAGAAACAAAGCAAGACGACATTGCAGAAGCTTTTATTTTAATGGAATACTAATGCTTAGGGTTCAAAATAAAATATATTTATGATAACAGCAGAACGAAGCAGCCGCAATGCCAAACTGATCCGGCAGTAGCTCCGATAGTAGCCAGAAGCTCCGGTGGTTCAACTGTAACAACCACAAAGCATCAAAAATATTTCCAGAATCCAAAAGAACATAAACCAAACTTAAAAAACCCTTACTGGTAGTGTTTCCCAATGACGGCAGTGGCGTTCTCTGGCGACAGAGGCTCAGCCTCCCACCTCCACCAGTGGAGACGGGGCACGCGACGGTGGCGGCGATGGGATTCGGTGACGGCGACGCAAACAGTGTCGCCTCCTTCCTTGCGTCGCACTCCTCTGTCAGTCTCCCTCTCTTTGCGTATTCTCTCTCCTCGGCTCCCCCATGGATGAGGGCGACTCTGGCTTGCAGTGAGGACGACGATGGCGGCCTCCCTTCAGCGGTGGCTACAGGATGCGAATGGCGATTGTGACGAGGCTGGCTCCATGGCGCTGCAGCTCAGGGACGACGACTGGCCTTGGCAGCGGTGGGCTCGCAGCAGCAACGCGACATTCCTCGCGGAGCCTTCCTCCCTCGCGTGTCTCTGTTTCTCTCACCTGGGAGCTTGACAGCAGTGGCTATGGAAGCTCCTCGTACGGCGGCGGTGAGTGGGTAGGCGCAGTGACTTCCTTCCCCTCTCTTCTCCCTCGTCTTCTATTTCCCTGTCTGATCTCTGTTTCTCCCTTTCATTTTCTTTCTTCCCTGTTTTCATGCCTCCCTCTCTGTTCTTCCCTTTCTTTCTTTTTTTTTTGAATGAAGGGTGGCGGCATGGAAGGGTTAGGGTTAAAGGGATTAGGGTTTTGTGGATTTAATTTTAGGATTATGGTTTTATTTGAGGATAATGTGAAATTAGGGATTTTTGAGAAATTGAGATTTAGGTATTTTTAATCAAAGTAGGGATATTGTATTAAATTGAAATCTAATTTAATCCCTAAATATTACTTTAAAAATATTATTTAATTATTAATTTGCTAATTAACTCTTAGTCAAGTATTCTAATTTAAAATATAAGATATTATAATTAATTTTCTTTATTTATAAAATTAAAGTATTAATTTTTAAAATCTCAATTATTTAAACTAAATCATATAAAATTCTCATTCTTTTGCAACTACTAAGCTTTATAACTTAAATATAGAAAATTATTCAATAATTATAAAATTTAAGTAAAATTTCTAATTTAATTATCAAAACTTGATTTAATTATTTTTAATAAAATAATTTCTAAAAATAAAGTCCTTGATGAATAATTAAATTGAAACTAGCTCATAATAAGATTTTTTGAAAATTTTGGATCTTACAAAAAGCACTATAGTGAGCTATACATTGTCCAAACTTCAAGCCTAATTGTCTATTATAACATGCGGCGTGTCACAGAATAATTAGAAATAAATCAAGAGCATTAAAAAAAATATTAAGTTATTAAGTACAAATTAGAACAAAACAGGAAGAACAATAATCACATCAACTAAATTAAGAAAAATAATAGCATCAATTAAATTAAGAACAGATCAGAAAAAAACAAGTAATAACTAGAGCAAATATTTAGTTTACTGGTAATCAGAATAAGAATCAAAACACCAAAATAACATCACTAATGAATTTTTTAAAGAAAATAACATCACTGGTAATCAGAAGTCAGAACAATAATCAAAATACTAATCAGAAAAATAATCAAAATACTAATAAGGGCAATAATCAAAATCCCTAATCAGAAGTTCTAGTAATCAGAATATTAATTATTTACCTGAGCTTAAGAATAGAGATTAGAGAAGAGAATAAGAAGACGACCAGGGGTAGAGAAGAAGAAGACGACTGTAGGCAGTAGAGCAAAGGTGGTGGCTGATTGATGGAGTGATGGTGGCAGAGAAGAAGATGACGACAAGGAGAAGAGAAGTGCCGTCACACTTTGCAGCCACCGGTGTCATCGTCGCAGAGGCTGGTGAGTAGTGATCATAGCTGGTAGGAGACAGAGAGAGGGTTGAGAGGGAAAGGGTGGCGCGGTGCGTGAGGTGGGGGCTGAGGGTGTGTGGCTGCGTGATGGGAGAAGAGGGGGTTCAGGTCAGGGTTGTGCCTTACTGCGTGCTAGAGAAGAGGGTGCGTGACTGAGTGGCCTTGTGCGCTGCCGCTGCGTGCGCTAACTAACATTTGAAGAAGTATGAAACCTCACCGGGTTGGGCTGGGTGATTTAGCTATGGTCCGGCCTGGTTGAGGTATTTCTCCAGATTTTGTTTTTTTTTTCCCAAGACAGCCTCGAAAATATTTGAGAAGATTTTTATATTTTATAATTGGATTTTTTTATAAATAAATAATTTAAATATTTTATTTATCAATATACGTAATTTGGAGTGTATTTACAAATTTCTATTTTATTATATATCTGGTTTACAGTGTGAGCAGGGACGGATCCAAAAATGTTATCATGGGGGGGGGGGATAACATATATAAAATTAAAAAAATATGAAATAAATTATAATGTAAGATGAATTACAAAAATATACCGATAGAGAATATATATTTAAAGTACAAAAAAATATTGTACTTTTTAGTAACGAAGTGGTACACGTCAATTCTTCATATCATAAAATTCATCGATAATAGAATCTGTGTCAAATCTTTCAGCAATCTTCTTTTCAATGTAAATCAAAAGACAATTAGCAAGAAATTCATCTTCCATTTTGTTTTTGAATCTATTCTTCACAATATTCATAGATTAAAAAGATCTCTCAATTGTAGCAGTTGAAACAGGGAGAGTTAATACCAAGCGAATCAAACGATCAATTAAAAGATATGTTAAAGACTTTCTTGTCTTTGTTAATCCTTGACATAACTCCGAAATTGTGCAAAAATTAGTTAAATTAACATGATTAGGAACATCGAGTTCATAATGTTGAGCTTGCATTCTAGTGTGAAATTTTTCTTGGTCACTGAAGTCACCTGGATAAAACCGTTCTACTAATCCGCATACTTTGTTGACACTGAAGAACTTATAATTATCTCTGGGATCTAAAGTTGAACTTAAAGTAAGCAATTCTACCATATTATCGTTGAAACTTCCATTAAGCCCTTGCAATTGTGTATCAATTACAGCCAGAAATAAATTAACACGGTAATGATGCTCCACTAAAATTTGGTCAACAATTTTGCGAGTTCGACCTCTTCTAGGAATATGCAATGTATTCATATCAGGAACTTCAACTTCATGTTTCTCACAAAATAATATAACTTCTTTTATGAAAGCCTCCCAACTTGATTCTCTCATTCTTTGAATTGAAGTCTTGGTAGTAGAAACCAGAGTTAAAGCATTCAATATGTCTTGATTTTTTTGTTGCAAAGCTTGACAAAGATCATGACTAACTTCTAAAATATTTCTCATCAAATGCAAAACAAAGACAAATTTAAAGGATGTGATAGCATCATAAGCAACACTAGCATCACAACGAGTAGAGAAATTACCTTCTTCCATACTTTTTTCAAGATCTTCACAAGTAGCATCAAACATGCATAGCAAGCTACGCACAGAATTCAAATGAGACCTCCATCTCCAGCTCTTTGCAAAATACCAATTTGATTAAGTCTACTACCTGTAATAATTTGATCATTGGCAATTAAGTTTGCAACATTATTTGCTTGAGCAACCCTTAACTGATCATGACGTTTAGGAGAAACAGTCACAACATTCACAATTAGTGTAAGTTTTGAAAAACATTGTTGAACATAGCAAACTTCTTTGGCTGCAGAAACAAGTGCTAATTGTAATCGATGAGCAAGACAATGAATGTAATAAGCAAAAGGACAATCTTTCAAAAATAGATCTTGCAATCCATTCCATTCACCACGCATATTACTAGCTCCATCATACCCTTGTCCCCTAAGATTTTGAACATCAAGATTATGACGAGAAAGAACTGATGAAATTTCTGTTTTCAATGTCAAAGACCACGTATCAGAAAACATGTATAAGATCAAAAAATCTTTCTTGAACACAACCGTGCTTGTCTACAAATCTCAAAACCACAGACATTTGTTCTCGCTTTGACTCATCTCTTGCTTCATCAATAATTATACAAAATTTAGAATCACAAATTTCTTCTCAAATTGTTGCACGCACTTTTCTAGCAAAGATATGCAATATATCTTTTTGAACACTGGGAGATATATATTGAGTATTTCCAGGAGCTTTTTCAAGGACAACATTATTAACATTCTTATTACAGGAAGCTAAAAGCTTAATTAACTCAATAAAATTTTCCCTATTCAAAGATCTAGGACTTTCATTATCGCCTCTAAATGCACATGCTTGAAATGTGTTACGGACCACTACAAGTCCAGTCCAACTAGCCACCGGGTCGGGGCACCACCTTTGACTCAGGCCCAAACTATCCCCCACCAGGAAAATCCAATGGGTCGGTTCCCAATACCCGACCTAGCCGACACCCGGTCTCACCACCTGCGCAACCCAGTACACTACGCCCAGCAAACCGGTCGGGTCGGCTTCCTCGGGGCCGCACCTGAAGCCCTGACCCGAAGTCCAGGATGACCAGCTCCTCTCACGTGGACAGAGACAACTCACAAGCATCCTAGTCAGTGGGCTAGGTCATCTTTGGGCCCGCCCAGCATAGTATATAAGGGGAGAGGTCAGCACTCCCCCCAAGGTACACATCACCCTTTCCAAATCTGGCTATCATTTCGTACAGACACTGACTTGATCGTCGGAGTGTCCTTGCAGGTGGCCACCCCCCTCTCTCGTCCGTCACACCGCCAACTCCACCAGTCTCCAGTTAGAGAACAAGAACCCGCTCTGCGCTACTCCAGGGTCTCGCCCGCTCATCCTCTCGCAATCACCCGACCCGTCAAGCACTCAAGATCACCAGGTGACGAACATTGGTGCCATCTACGGGGACCCTGGAGCAGACATGGAGTGACTCCCCACTTCGAAGGAACTCCACAAAGGAGGCGGAGCTCGCCTGAGCAGGACAAGCTCGACAGCCCGTACCGGCGAACAGCCACGATCCTCTGTTCAGCCGAACCAACGAATCTACACCAAGACCCCCGAAAGACGTCCCTCCAGAGGAACGGGGGCCGACAGCGCCAAGATCATGCAAGAACTCAGGCATAGAGTACAAAACTTTGAGCGAGAGCTGGCAGCGAGGGGATAATCCCACGGAGACGCCAGCCGCTCCCACACCCGCACTCACTCCCTGGTACACGGAATCGTGATCTCACACTTTTCTGACAACTCCGTGCAACTAACCAGCAAGTGCACTGGGTCGTCCAAGTAATAAACCTTACGTGAGTAAGGGTCGATCCTACGGAGATTGTCGGCTTGAAGCAAGCTATGGTCATCTTGTAAATCTCAGTCAGGCAAATTCAAATGGTTATGAGGTTTTGATAATTAAAGTAGAAATAAAACATAAAATAAAATAAAAGTTACTTATGTAATTCATTGGTGGGAGTTTCAGATAAGCGTTTTGAGATGCTTTGTTGCTTCTGAACCTCTGCTTTCCTATTGCCTCCTTCCATCCATGCGTTACTTCCTTCCATGGCAAGCTGTAAGATCCTCTCAGTGAAAATGGTCCTCTACTGTTTCTGCATGGCTAATCAACTGTCGAATTTCTCGTCTCGGATGAAAAATACTAGGTACAGCCACCGCATGGCTAATCATCTGTCGGTTCCCACTAGCATCGGAATAGAATCCATTGATCCTTTTGCACACTGTCACTTGTGCCCAACATTCGCAGGTTTGAAGCTCGTCACAGTCATCCCTTCCCGGATCCTACTCGGAATACCACAGACAAGGTTTAGACTTTCCAGATCCCAGGAATGGCTGCCAATTATTCTAGCCTATACCATGAAGATACTAATCTCACGGACTCGGTCCGTGTATTAGATATCCAAGAGAATATACTCCGGCTGTCGTCCAATGACTACGTTGAACATGATGTAGACTGCTTTGTGGTTGTCAGGCACGCGGATCTTGGCTAAGCGAGTAACGAAGATTGGGTGATTGTCACGGGTTACCCCTTCATTCTGACTTAACTGAATTAAGAACAAGAGTATATCTTGGAGAAGAAGTAGGCGTGAATTGAATAGAAAACAGTAGTAATTGCATTAATTCATGAAGAACAACAGAGCTCCACACCTTAATCTATGGGGTGTAGAAACTCCACCGTAGAAAATACATAAGTGAAAAAGTTCTAGGCATGGCCGTGAGGCCAGCCCCCAAATGTGAAAAGATGATAAAAGACTTCCAATACAATAGTAAAAAGTGCTATTTATACTAAACTAGTAACTTAGGTTTACAGAAAATGAGTAA
The DNA here is from genome assembly GCF_003086295.3 of Arachis hypogaea. Taxonomy (NCBI): domain Eukaryota; kingdom Viridiplantae; phylum Streptophyta; class Magnoliopsida; order Fabales; family Fabaceae; genus Arachis; species Arachis hypogaea. The sequence goes on along the minus strand of NC_092047.1, from coordinate 33,248,363 downwards.
CTAAGTGCAGATAGTGTAGAAATCCATTTACGGGGCCCACATGGTGTGTTCTTGGGCTAAGCATTGAAAATTTCACGTACATAGGCTGTTTCTGGAGTTAAACGCCAGCTTTGGTGCCAGTTTGGGCATTTAACTCCAATTCTGGTGCCAGTTTGGGCGTTTTACGCTAAGATATTTTAGGTTGTCTTTGAACGCCAGTTTGGGCCATCAAATCTCGAGCAAAGTATAGATTATTATATATTGCTGGAAAGCCCAGGATGTCCACTTTCTAACGCAATTAAGAGCGCGCCAATTGGGCTTCTGTAGCTCCAGAAAATCTACTTCGAGTGCAGGAGGGTCAGAATCCAACAGCATCTGCAGTTCTTTTTCAGCCTCTGAATCAGATTTTTGCTCAGGTCCCTCAATTTCAGCCAGAAAATATCTGAAATCACAGAAAAATACACAAACTCATAGTAAAGTCCAGAAATGTGATTTTTGAATAAAAATTAATAAAAATATAATAAAAAGTAACTAAATCATGCTAAAAATTATGTAAAAATAATGCCAAAAAGGGTATAAATTATCCGCTCATCACAACACCAAACTTAAATTGTTGCTTGTCCCCAAGCAACTGAAAACAAAATAGGATAAAAAAAGAGAAAATACAATAAATTCCAAACTTATTAATGAACTTAGTTCCAATTAGATGAGCGGGACTTGTAGCCTTTTTGCTTCTGAACAGTTTTGGCATCTCACTTTATCCTTTGAAGTTTAGAATGATTGGCATCCATAGGAACTTAGAATTCAGATAGTGTTATTGATTCTCCTATTTCAATATGTTAATTCTTGAACACAGCTACTTTATGAGTCTTGGCCGTGACCCTAAGCATTTTGTTTTCCAGTATTACCACCGAATACATAAATGCCACAGACACATAACTGGGTGAACCTTTTCAGATTGTGACTCAGTTTTGCTAGAGTCCCCAGTTAGAGATGTCCAGAGCTCTTAAGCACACTCTTTTTTTTTTGCTTTGGACCTCGACTTTAACCGCTCAGTCTCAAGCTTTTCACTTGACACCTTCACACCACAAGCACATGGTTAGGGACAACTTGATTTAGCCGCTTAGGCCAGGATTTTATTCCTTTGAGCCCTCCTATCCATTAAGGCTCGAAGCCTTGGATCCTCTTTACCCTTGCCTTTTGGTTTAAAGGGTTATTGGCTTTTTCTGCTTGCTTTTTCTTTTTTTTTTCTGCCCCTTTTTTTGTCATATTTTTTTGCAAGCCTTGCTTTTCACTGCTTTTTCTTGCTTCAAGAATCAATTTTATGATTTTTCAGATTATCAATAATATTTTTCCTTTTTCATTATTCTTTCAAGAGCCAACAATTTTAACATTCATAAACAACAAATTAAAAAATATGCACTGTTCAAGCATTCATTCAGAAAATAAAAGGTATTGTCACCACATCAAAATAATTAAACTAATTTCAAGATAGAATTCGAAACCTATATACCTCTTGTTCTTTTACAATTAAAAAACATTTTTCATTTAAGAAAGGTGAAGGATTCATAGGACATTCATAGCTTTAAGACATAGACACTAGACACTAATGATCATGTAATAAAGACACAAACAGAGACAAAACATAAAGCATATAATTCGAAAAATAGAAAAATAAGAACAAGGAAATTAAAGAACGGGTCCACGTTAGTGATGGCGGCTAGTTCTTCCTCTTGAAGATCTTATGGAGTGCTTGAGCTCCTCTATGTCTCTTCCTTGCCTTTGTTGCTCCTACCTCATGGCTCTTTGGTCTTCTCTAATTTCATGGAGGAGGATGGAATTCTCTTGGTGCTCCATTCTTAGTTGCCCTATGTTGGAACTTAATTCTCCTAAGGAGGTGTTGATTTGCTCCCAATAGTTTTGTGGAGGAAAGTACATCCCTTGAGGCATCTCAGGTATTTCTTGATGACAAATTTTCTCATGCTCTTATTGAGGTCCATGAGTGGGCTCTCTTGTTTGCTCCATCCTTTTCTTAGTGATGGGCTTGTCTCCTTCAATGAGGATGTCTCCCTCTATGACAATTCCAGCTGAATTGCATAGGGTATAGATGAAATGAGGGAAGGATAACCTTGCCAAAGTAGAGGGCTTGTTCGCCACCTTGTAGAGCTCTAGGGATATGATCTCATGAACTTCTACTTCCTCTCCATTCATGATGCTATGGATCATGATAGCCCGGTCTATTGTAACTTCAGATCGGTTGCTAGTAGGAATGATAGAGCATTGGATGAACTCCAACCATCCCCTAGCCACGGACTTGAGGTCAAGCCTTCTTAGTTAAACCGGCTTGCCTCTTGAGTCTCTCTTCCATTGAGCTCCTTCCACACAAATGTCCCTAAGGACTTGGTCCAACCTTTGATCAAAGTTGACCCTTCTAGTGAAAGGATGAGGATCTCCTCTCATCATTGGCAAGTTAAATGCCAACTTTATATTTTCCGGACTGAAATCCAAGTAATTCCCCCGAACAATTGTGAGCCAATTCTTTGGGTTCAGGTTCATACTTTGATCATGGTTCTTAGTGATCCATGCATTAGCATAGAACTCTTGAACCATTAAGATTCTGACTTGTTGAATGGGGTTGGTGAGAGTTTTCCAACCTCTTCTTTGAATCTCATGTCGGATCTCCGGATATTCACTCTTTTTGAGCTTGAAGGGGACCTCGGGGATCACTTTTTTCTTGGCCACAACTTCATAGAAGTGGTCTTGATGGACCTTTGAGATGAATCTCTCCATCTCTCATGACTCAGAGGTGGAAGCAATTGCCTTCCCTTTCTTCTTTCTAGAGGTTTCTCTGGTCTTAGGTGCCATTAGTGGTTATGGAAAAACAAAAAGCAGAGCTCTTTCCACACCAAACTTAAAAGGTTTGCTCGTCCTTGAGCAAAAGAAGAAGGAAAAGAGTAGAAGAAGAAGAAATGGAGGAGATGGAGGGTAGTGGTGGTTTCGGCCAAGGGGGGTAGTAGTGTGTATGATGTGTGAAATTGAAGGTAGTGAGGAGGGGTATTTATAGGATAAGAGAGAGAGGGAATTCGGTCATGAAGGGGTGGGTTTGGGAGGGAAATGGTTTGAATTTGAATGGTGAGGTAAGTGGGATTTTATGATGGATGAATGTGAGTGGTGAAGAGATTATGGAGAAGAGGGTAAGATTTGATAGGTGAAGGGTATTTGGGGAAGAGTTATTGATGGGATTGGTCAAGGGTATTTGGGAAAGAGTGTTATGGAAAGGTGTGAAGAGGAGAGAAGAAGAGGTGGGGTAGGTGGGGATCCTGTGGGGTCCACAGATCCTGAGGTGTCAAGGAATTTTGCTCCCTGTACCATTCTGGCGTTCAAACGCCCACCATATGCTAATCCTGGCATTTAACGCCAGCTCTGCTACCTTTCCTGGCGTTAAACGCCAGTCTGCTGCCCATTTCTGGCGTTTAACGCCAGCCAGACGCCAGACAGCCCTTTCTGGCGTTAAATGCCCAGAGTGCTGCCCATTCTGGCGTTTTACGCCCAGAATGCTGCAAGGATGGGTGTTAAACGCCCATTCTGCTATCTTTACTGGTGTTTAAACGCCAGTAAGCCTGTCCTCCAGGGTGTGCTATTTTTCATGCTATTTTTGATTTTGTTTTTGATTTTTCAGTTCTTTTTGTGACTTCACATGATCATAAACCTAAGAAAAACATAAAATGACAATGGAATATAAATAAATATAATTAAATAACATTGGGTTGCCTCCCAACAAGCGCTTCTTTAATGTCAATAGCTTGACAGTGAGCTCTTAGAGAGCTTCACAGAGACTCAGAGCTTGATGATGGCCTTCCAACACCAAACTTAGAAGTTGAGTGTGGGGGCTCTGTTTGACTCTGTATTGAGAGAATCTTTTCATGCTTCCTCTCCATGGTTACAGAAGAAGATCCTTGAGCCTTAAACACAAGGTAGTCCTCATTCAATTGAAGGACTAACTCTCCTCTGTCCACATCAATCACAGCTCTTGCTGTGACTAGGAAGGGACTTCCAAGGATGATGGATTCATCTTCATCCTTCCCAGTGTCAAGGATTATGAAGTCAGCAGGGCTGTAATAGCCTTCAACCTTCACTAAAACATCCTCTACAAGTCCATAAATCTGTTTCCTTGAATTGTCTGCCATCTCTAGTGAGATTCTTGCAGCTTGTACCTCAAAGATCTCCAGTTTCTCCATTACAGAGAGTGGCATGAGATTTGTACTTGAACCAAGGTCACACAGAGCCTTCTTAAAGGTCATGGTGCCTATGATGCAAGGTATTAAGAACTTTCTGGGATCCAGTTTCTTCTGAGGTAATTTCTGTTGAACCAAGGTATTCAGTTCATTGATGAGCAATGAAGGTTCATCCTCCCAAGTCTCATTACCAAATAACTTGGCATTCAGCTTCATGATTGCTCCTAGATACTGAGCAACTTGCTCTTCAACAATATTTTCATCTTCTTCAGAGGAAGAATACTCATCAGAGCTCATGAATGGAAATAGTAAGTTCAGTGGAATCTCTATGGTCTCTGTATGAGCCTCAGATTCCTTTGGTTCCTCAATGGGGAACTCCTTAGTGGCCAGTGAACGTCCATTGAGGTCTTCCTCACTGGCATTCACTGCCTCTTCCTCCTCTGTGCATTCGGCCATGTTGGGTATATTGATGGCCTTGCACTCTCTCTTTGGATTCTCTTCTATATTGCTTGGGAGAGTACTTGGAGGAGTTTCGGCCACTCTTTTACTCAGTTGACCCACTTGTGCCTCCAAATTTCTAATGTAGGACCTTGTTTCAGTCATGAAACTGAGAGTGGTCTTAGATAGATCAGAGACGGTGGTTGCTAAGTCAGAGTAGCTCTGCTTAGAATTCTTTGTCTGTTGCTCAGAAGATGATGGAAAAGGCTTACTATTGCGAAACCTATTTCTCCCACCATTATTATTATTGAAGCCTTGATTAGTCTTCTGTTGATCCTTCTAGGAGAAATTTAGATGATTCCTCCATGAAGGATTATAGGTGTTTCCATAGGATTCTCCCATGTAATTCACCTCTTCCATTGCAGGATTCTCAGGGTCATAAGCTTCTTCTTCAGAGGAAGCTTCTTTAGAACTATCGGATGCAGCTTGCATTCCAGTCAGACTCTGAGAAATCATATTAACTTGCTGAGTCAATATTTTGTTCTGAGCCAATATGGCATTCGGAGTATCAATCTCAAGAACTCCTTTCTTCTGAGTTGTCCCATTATTCACAGGATTTCTTTCAGAAGTGTACAGGAACTAGTTATTTGTAACCATTTCAATGAGTTCCTGGGCTTCTGTAGGCATCTTCTTCAGATGAAGAGATCCACCAGCAGAGTGGTCCAATGACATCTTGGACAATTCAGACAGACCATCATAGAATATACATAAGATGCTCCATTCTGAAAACCTGTCAGAATGACACCTTCTGATCAGTTACTTGTATCTTTCCCAAGCTTCATAAAGGGATTCACCTTCCTTCTGTCTGAAGGTTTGGACTTCCACTCTAAGCTTGCTCAACTTTTGAGGTGAAAAGAATTTGGCCAAGAAAGCATTGCCCAACTTTTCCCAAGAGTTCAGGCTTTCTTTAGGTTGTGAGTCCAACCATGTCCTAACTCTGTCTCTTACAGCAAAGGAGAAAAGCATAAGTCTATAGACCTCAGAATTAACCCCATTGGTCTTAACAGTGTCACAGATTTGCAAGAATTCAGCTAAGAACTGATGAGGATCTTCCAATGGAAGTCCGTGAAACTTGCAATTCTGCTGCATTAGAGAAACTAATTGAGGCTTAAGCTCAAAGTTGTTTGCTCCAATTGTAGGAATTGAGATGCTTCTTCCATAGAAGTCAGAAGTGGGTGCAGTAAAGTCACCAAGCATCTTCCTTGCATCTCCACCATTGTTGTTATTTTCGGCTACCATGACTTCTTCTTTTTCAAAAATTTCTGTAAGGTCCTCTCCAGAGTTTTGTGCTTTAGCTTCTCTTAGTTTCCTCTTCAGAGTCCTTTTAGGTTCAGGATCAGCTTCAACAAGAATGTTCTTATCCTTGTTCCTGCTCATATGAAAAAGAAGAGAACAGAAAAGAATAGGAATCCTCTATGTCACAGTATAGAGATTCCTTTATATGAGTAGAAGAATAAAAGAAATAGAATGAAGAAGAGAGAAGAAGAATTCGAACACAGAGAGAGGGAGAGGGTTCGAATTATAAGAAGAAGAGAAGTGTTAGTAAATAAATAAAATAAATAGAAGGAGATGAGAGAGAGAAGAAATTCGAATTTTAATTATAAGAAAAGAAGAATATTTTTGTTTTTATTTTAATTATTGGTTAGTATTCAAAAATTAAGAGAAAAAAATAAAATAAAATTTGAAAACTAAATAAATTAATTAATTAAAAAGATTTTTGAAAAAAGTGGTTAGTGATTTTCAAAAATTGGAGAGAGAAAAGTAGTTAAGCGATTTTGAAAAAGATAAGAATTAGTAAAACAAACAAAAAGTCAAGTGGTTAATTGAAAAATATTTGAAAATCAATTTTGAAAAAATAAGAAGTTAGAAAAGGATTTTGAAATTCAATTTTGAAAAAGATATGATTGAAAATCATTTTGAAAAAGATTTGAATTGGAAATTAAAAAGATTTGATTTTTGAAATTAAAGTTGATTACTTGACTAACAAGAAACTAAAAGATATGATTCTAGAATTTAAAGATTGATCATTTCTTAATAGGCAAGTAACAACTTAAAAATCTTGAATCAAAACATTAATTGTTAGCAATAAATTCGAAAATATGAAATAAAAATATGAAAAAGATTTTGAAAATCACTTTTAAAATTTTCAAAAAACATGAAGGAAAAATGAAAAAGATTTTATTTTTGAAAAAGAATTGAAAAGATAGAATTTTTTTTATTGAAATTTTGACTTGACTTACAAGAAACAATAAAATTTTTAAAATTTTTTGACCAAATCAATTCAAAATTTCGAAATTTATGAGTAAAATAGGGGAAAGATATTTTTTTATTTTTGAATTTTAATGAGGAGAGAGAAAAATAACAAAAAGACACAAGACATAAGAAATTAAGATCAAAACAACTAATGCATGCAAGAATATTTTGAATGTCAAGATGAATACCAAGAACACTTTGAAGATCATGATGAACATCAAGAACATATTTTTGAAAATTTTTAAAAAATGAAACACATGCAAGACACCAAACTTAAAAATTTTTAAACTTTAGACACTAATAATTCAAGAATGCATATGAAAAACAAGAAAAGACACAAAACAAGAAAATTTAAAGATCAAACAAATAAAATCATTAAGAATAACTTGAAGATCAAGAAAGAACACATGCATGAATTTTTGAAAATTTTAAGAAAAGTTAAAACATGCAATTGACACCAAACTTAAAACTTGACACTAAACTCAAACAAGAAACAAAAAATTTTTGGTTTTTATGGTTTTATTAATTTTTTTGTATTTTTTGAAAATTATTTTTGGAAAAAGGAATACAGAGATACAAAATTTTTAATAAGAATTCCAGGAATTATGCAATGTTAGTCTAAAGCTTCGGTCCAAAAAATTTAGACATGGCCAATGGCCAGCCAAGCTTTAAGAAAAAGCTTCGGTCCAAAAGATTAGACATGGCCAAATAGCCAGCCAAGCTTTAGCATAAAACATACAAGCATGCCAATGAGAAGTGAAAGCCTCACTCCAAAAGAATTAGACATGGCTTAACAGCCAGCCAGGCTTCAACATATCTCATGAAACTCTAGAATTCATTCTTAAAAATTCTGAAGAACATATATATATTTTTTTTTTTCTGAATTTTTCGAAAATAAAAAGAAAAAGCTTAAACATAAAATAAAATTACCTAATCTAAGCAATAAGATAAACCGTCAGTTGTCCAAACTCGAACAATCCCCGACAACGGCGCCAAAAACTTGGTACACAAAATCGTGATCTCACACTTTTCTCACAACTCCGTGCAACTAACCAGCAAGTGCACTGAGTCGTCCAAGTAATAAACCTTACGTGAGTAAGGGTCGATCCCACGGAGATTGTCGGCTTGAAGCAAGCTATGGTCATCTTGTAAATCTCAGTCAGGCGAATTCAAATGGTTATGAGGTTTTGATAATTAAAGTAGAAATAAAACATAAAATAAAATAAAAGTTACTTATGTAATTCATTGGTGGGAGTTTCAGATAAGCGTCTGGAGATGCTTTGTTGCTTCTGAACCTCTGCTTTCCTATTGCCTCCTTCCAACCATGCGTTACTTCCTTCCATGGCAAGCTGTAAGATCCTCTCAGTGAAAATGGTCCTCTACGGTTTCTGCACGGCTAATCAACTATCGGATTTCTCGTCTCGGATGAAAAATACCAGGTACAGCCACCACATGGCTAATCATCTATTGGTTTCTGCTAGCGTCAAAATAGAATCCATTGATCCTTTTGCACACTGTCACTTGCGCCCAACATTCGCAGGTTTGAAGCTCGTCACAGTCATCCCTTCCCGGATCCTACTCAAAATACCACAGACAAGGTTTAGACTTTCCGGATCCCAGGAATGGCTGCCAATTATTCTAGCCTATACCACGAAGATACTAATCTTACGGACTCGGTCAGTGTATTAGATATCCAAGAGAATATACTCCGGTTGTCGTCCAATGACTACGTTGAACATCATGTAGACCGCTTTGTGGTTGTCATGTACGCGGATCTTGGCTAAGCGAGTAACGAAGATTGGGTGATTGTCACGGGTCACCCCTTCATTCTGACTTAACTGAATTAATAACAAGAGTATATCTTGGAGAAGAAGTAGGCGTGAATTGAATAGAAAACAGTAGTAATTGCATTAATTCATGAAGAACAACAGGGTGTAGAAACTCCACACCTTAATCTATGGGGTGTAGAAACTCCACTGTAGAAAATACATAAGTGAAAAAAGGTTTAGGCATGACCGTGAGGCCAGCCCCCAAACGTGAAAAGATGATAAAAGACTTCCAATATAATAGTAAAAAGTGCTATTTATACTAAACTAGTAACTTAGGTTTACAGAAAATGAGTAACTAAGTGCAGATAGTGCATAAATCCACTTCTGGGGCCCACTTGGTATGTGCATGGACTGAGCATTGAAGCTTTCACGTGCATAGGCTATTTCTGGAGTTAAACGCCAGCTTTGACGCCAGTTTGGGCGTTTAACTCCAATTCTGGTGCCAGTTTGGGCGTTTTACACCAATATGTTTTAGGCTATCTTTGAACACCAGTTTGGGCCATCAAATCTCGGGCAAAGTATGGACTATTATATATTGCTGGAAAGCCTAGGATGTCTAATTTCCAACGCAATTAAAATCGCGCTAATTGGGCTTCTGTAACTCTAGAAAATCCACTTCGAGTGCAGGAGGGTCAGAATCCAACAGTATCTGCAGTTCTTTTTCAGCCTCTGAACCAGATTTTTGCTCAGGTCCCTCAATTTCAGCCAGAAAATATCTAAAATCACAGAAAAAGCACAAAAACTCATAGTAAAGTCCAGAAATATGATTTTTGAATAAAAACTAATAAAAATATAATAAAAAGGTAACTAAATCATGCTAAAAACTATGTAAAAACAATGCCAAAAGGGTATAAATTATCCGCTCATCACTCCCCCTCCCGAAGACACGAGAGTTGAGAAAGGAGCCTAAAAGAGCACGACGAGGCACGTACCTAGGCGACCTCCCGACCTACCCAAAGCAGGTCCGAGAGCCACTGGGAGTCCCAGAAAAGGAAAGCCAAGAAACAGCAGGATCCCATTATCATGGGAGCCACTCCTTTTCATCCCTCGATCCTCAAGGTCCGGCTCCCAAAAAACTTTGACAAGCTGATGGACATGAGGTACGACGGGACTAAGGATCCCCAGGAGCACCTCACAGCCTTCGAAGCAAGAATGAACTTAGAAGGAGTAGGCGACGCGGTCAGATGCCGAGCATTCCCTGTAACGCTAGCCAGCCCAGCGATCCGATGGTTCAACGCACTCCCACAAGGATCCATCACAGCTTTTACAGATATTTCCCAAAGCTTCCTGGCTCGGTTCATGACACGCATAGCCAAGCCAAAGCACCCAATCAACTTGCTAGGGGTTACCCAAAAATCTGGGGAGCCGACCAGGAAATTCCTAGACAGATTCAACGATGAGTGCCTGGAGATTGACGGCCTTACGGACTCAGTCGCTAGTCTCTGCCTAACGAACGGCCTGCTAAACGAGGACTTTAGAAAGCACCTCACTACCAAGCATGTCTGGTCCATGTAAGAAATTCAAAGCGTGGCCAAGGAATACATCAATGATGAGGAAGTGAGTTAGGTTGTAGCAGCCAACAAACGGCAGCTCCCAAACCCCCCAGCTCGGCAGGCCCCCCAGGTCGACAGGTACAAAGAAGCTCCCAGGGACGGCACCCTAGGCAAGCATTCCAAGCAACCCCCACGGGTAGGAAGGTTCACGAACTACACGCCACTTACGGCGCCCATAGTAGAGGTTTACCAACAAATTACAGACAAGGGAATCCTATCCAGACCTAGACCATTGAAAAAAAGAATGAGAGGCAACAAAAGCCTTTACTGTGATTATCACAAGGGATTTGGTCACAAAATCCAAGACTGCTTCAATCTCAAAGATGCCTTAGAGCAGGCCATCAGAGAAGGAAAGCTAAGTGAATTCTCCCGGCTCATCAGAGAACCGAGAAGACAAGAACGAGAGCGCTCCGAAGAAGATCATAGCCGAACTATCAAACCAAGACAAGAACCCATGGAAGATGACAATAACCCCCAACCTTTGTGGTCAACATTGTGGTCGGGCGCGACAGCCCTCCTAAGTCCAAATCGGCAGCAAAAAAGGATACCCGGGTACTCTCCATCTCAACAGAAGGTCCTGTCGCCAGCAAAAGATCTCCCACGATATCCTTTGGCCCGGAAGATAAATGGTTTCACGACCTCCCCGAGAACCCCCCCATGGTGGTTACTGCGATGGTCGGGACAGGATTAGTCAGACAAATCCTCGTCGATACGGGAGCGGATTCTAATATCCTATTCAGAAATGTGTTCGACGCCATGGGGCTCTAAGAGTGTGACCTCAAGAATCACCAGCACGGAGTCATGGGACTAGGCGATAACTACATAAAACCTGACGGGATGATCTCTCTCCCAATCTGCCTGGGAACCGGTGACGCCAGGAAATCGGTTATGGCAGACTTTGTAGTCCTCAGAGACTCCACAGCCTACAATATCATCTTGGGGAGAAAGACCATCAACAAATTCTCAACCATAATATGCACTAAGTTCCTGACAATGAAGTTCATAACGGACAAGGGAACAGTTGGCTCTATAAGGGGAGACCTAGAAACGGCAGTTGCCTGCGACAGCGCCAGTCTCTCCTTAAGGAAAGAATCTAAGAGGGCAGCTTGTGTGTTCTTGGCAGACCTGGACATCAGGATAGAGGACAAGCCAAGACCAGAACCAAAGGGGGACATGGAAAAGTTTCAGATATGGAAGTCGACAGATCAGTTTACCTTTGTAAACAGGAACCTGCCCCATGAACTCAAGGGCCCCCTCATGAAGGTTGTAAGGGCAAACGGCGACCTCTTCGCGTGGACACCATCAAACATGCCGGAACTGGATCCCGAGGTCATGTCCCATCGACTAACCGTAAAACCTAATGCCAAACCAGTAGCCCAGCGGCGAAGAAAGAGGTCTCAAGAAAGGGCCGACGAAGTCGTTAGACAAACAGTAGGGTTACTAGAAGCAGGATTTATCAAAGAACTCGAGTATTCAACATGGCTGTCCAATGTTGTCCTAGTCAAGAAAGCCAGCGGGAGGTGGAGAATGTGCGTTGATTACTCTGATCTGAACAAAACATGCCCAAAAGACTCTTTCCCCCTCCCCAACATCGACACCTTGGTCGACTCGGCGGCAAGATATTATTTTCTCAGCTTCATGGATGCCTACTCGGGCTACAACCAGATCCCGATGCACCGACCTAACGAGGACAAAACGGCATTCATAACGCCAGGGGGTACTTATTGCTACAAAGTAATGCCCTTTGGGCTAAAGAACGCAGGGGCCACCTATCAAAAACTAATGAGCAAGGTCTTCCATGACCTCATTGGCAAGTCAGTAGAAGTATATGTTGATGACATCCTGGTGAAAACAGCAGAACCGAACAAGCTAATAGACGACCTCCAGGATGTCTTTAAAGCACTAAGAAAATTTAAAATGAGGCTCAACCCACTCAAATGCGCATTCGCCATGGAAGTGGAGAAATTTTTAGGTTCATGATAACACAAAGAGGGGTAGAGGCCAACCCAGACAAATGCGAAGCCGTCCTCAAAATGACAAGTCCTGGGTGCGTCAAAGATGTGCAACGACTCACCGGGAAACTTACGGCTCTATCCCGGTTCCTCGGTGCATCGGCAGAAAGGGCCATCCCATTCTTCAACCTAATGAAGAAAGGAATCACCTTCGAGTGGACTCCGACGTGCAAAGAAGCGTTCAACCACTTCAAAAAGATACTCTCAGAACCTCCCGTACTCAGCAAGCCTAGAGAAGGGAAGCCCCTGTACTTATACCTAGCTATGACCACACAGGCCATGGCGGCAGTCCTTATCCGAGAAGAGGACAAAACTCAATGCCCAATATACTTCATCAGCAAAGTACTCCAAGGAGCGGAGTTGAAGTACACTAAGTTGGAAAAGTTGGCTTACGCTCTGCTGACCTCATCCAGAAGACGAAAACAATACTTCCAAGGGCACGTGATCATCCTAAGAACCGACCAGGCTATTCGGCAAGTCCTTCAGAAACCCGACCTCGAGGGAAAAATGATGGCATGGGTAGTAGAGCTATCCCAATACGACTTGCAATACGAACCTAAGCAGGCAATTAAAGCCCAAGCCATGGCAGATTTCCTAGTAGAAGTCACAGGGGAGGCTCCCGACATAGCGAGCACATAGTGGAAACTCCATGTTGACTGATAAACCCCATTTGTAGGGTTTACTTATGTTGAATTTAGATGGTTTTATCATCTTTTCCCACATTTATTCAATGAAATAGCATGGTTTTATAACTTCTCCTTTAATTGTGCTTAAGAGTGAACACATACTTTTTAGGACTTAGAATAGCTAAATTTAATTCACCTTGATTCCATTAGATGTCTTAGTATGTTTGTTGAGTGATTTTAGATTTAGGAGGCAAAGATTGGATCAAGGGAATGAAGGAAAAGCATGTAAAAATGGAGAACTCATGAAGAAATGAAGGAATCGCAAAAACTGTCAAGCCGACCTCTTCGCACTTAATCGGCCATAAGTTGAGCTACAGAGGTCCAAATGATGTGGTTCTAGTTGAGTTGGAAATCTAACATCCGGAGCTTCGAAACGATATAAGCTTTGCCATAGTTGCTACACGTATGGTGATGCGTACGCGCACTATACGTGCATGCATCGTTGCTGCCATATGATCCACTTAAAGCAATACGTGGCCAGCGAATTCTAAAGCCTTGTGCGTCCAATCCAACTCATTTCTGATGCTATTTAAGCCAAGGATTGAAGGGAAATCAACATACTTTACATACTTTTGATCATTAGTTTAGTTTAGGTTAGTTTTAGAGAGAGAATCTCTCACTTCTCTCTAGAATTAGGAGTAGGTTAGATCTAGATTAGGAATTCTTAGATCTAGGTTAATTTCATGCTTTGATTTACTTTTCTTTTTGCAATTCTTCATCTTCTACTTCTCCTCTCTCTAGTTTTGCATTTAATTCATGTAATTCTCTACTTTTATGTTGATGCACTTTTGTTTCTTCTATTTTCCTTTAATGCAATTTATGATTCATGTTTCTTTATTGTTCATTTGATTTGTTGTTGTTTAATTCCTTGCAATTGAGTAGTGTAGATAAACATTCCTTGCAATTTTACTATGCTTTCCTTTTATGCCTTCTAAGTGTTTGACAAAATGCTTGGTTGGATTTTAGAGTAGAATTTTATGCTCTTGGCTTGGGAAGGTAACTTAGGAACTCTTGAGTTACTAATGTCCAAGTGATTGACGATTGGGAGCCATTAACGCTAGATCTCACTAATTGATTTGGTGGAGAACTAGGACTTATGCTCTTGGATTGACATAGCTCACTTGACTTTCCTTTATTAGTTAGAGGATGACTTAGTAGGGTTGATCCTTGCCAATTCTCATGTTGTGGTTAGTGATTAGAATAGAGATCCTTGACCACCAACCCTTGCCAAGGCCTTTTTAGCTATTAGTTTATTTTCATTGCCATTTACATTTCATGTCTCTTATCAAAAACCCAAAACATGCTCTATAACCAATAACAGGACATTTTATTACAATTCCTAGGGAGAATGACCCGAGGTTCAATACTTCGGTTTATAGATTTTAGGGGTTTGTTACTTGTGACAAACAAATTTTCGTATGAAAGGATTGTTTGTTGGTTTAGAAACTATATTGCAACGAGATTTCAATTGTGAATTCTAGACCACACAAAAGTCCAATCATCAAAACGGCGCTGTTGCTGGGAAATTGCAATGGTGTTATGTTATTGGTTATTGTATATATGTGAATATTGTGAATATGTTTGCCTTTTGCTTCTTTGTTAGTTCTTGCTAGTTTTAGGATTTGGTTTCCTTTGTTTCTTATTTGATTTTATTTTCATTTTCTCTTGCTATCATGAATTCTCACTTTGGCTATGAGTTTGGTTCTCACTATGTTGTAGGAAATGAGGACTATAATGAGAATGTGTATCAAGGATGGGATAACCAAAGGTGGGAGGAGCCATATGCATATGATCAATCCTCTTGGCAACAACCTCCACCAATGCACTATGAAGAAGAGCCATTCTATGATGCATACCAATCTAATGGCTATGGTGAATCCCCTTGTGACTTTTAAGAACTACCACCATATGCCTATGAGCCATATCCTCAACATGAACCTCAACCACACTCACAAGCCTCCTTTCACCAAACACCTCCATATGACCTTGATCCATATCCACCATACCAACCACCTTTTGAACCACATGAGCCATACATAGAACCACCATTCCAAGATTACTACTCCCAAGAACCACCTCAATATACACCACCACTTTACCAAGAAGAACCACCTTCCTATCATGAACCCTTTCTCCAAGACAATGAACCCTCCTATCCACTCTAATCCTCAATGGATGAAATCCTTAGCCTTATACTTCAAGGGCAAGGAGAAATGCAAAGGGAGACACTAGAATTTGTGACTACCTTGACCAAGGTAGTAAGTATTTTAGCCTCCCAATGCTTGAACACTCAAAGTACTCCCATGGTCACATGTGGAGAATTAATTGAAAAGCATAGCATGAAGGAGAGATTGGAAACTCCAGTGGAGAAAGAGGAAGGTCACTTTGTGTTAGAACAATTGGAGGAACCTATGATCATTGAAGAAGAGGAAGAAGTGGTTGAAGACTTAGGAGATGCGGAACCTCCTTGGGAACCTAGAGTTGAAGAAAACCTCTCCAAGGCGATTTAATTGGATGTTGAGGAGGAGAGTGCACAACCTCCAAAATAATTTTTGAATGAAGACTTGGAAGGAATGAAGCAATAATTGAGTTCCCTTCGTGATGAAGTTCATGCATCCAACCTTCTTGGTGGTGAATCCTTTGAATTTGAAGAACATTCTCCCAATGAGATGGAAAGCGATATGGAGGTAGATTTCTCTCAACCTCCCATTTATGATTTGAGTGATGGAGAAGAGTTAGACGAAATTGATGAACAAAGGATTGAAGTTGAAGAAGTTTGTGAAGAGGTGGAGGTAACCAAGGAAGAACACAAGGGAGTAAAGCTTGCTAGCACATTGGAGATACCTCTCCCCAAGCCACCACCATCCATTCTTTCATTCAAGTGGGTAAATTCCTTATACTCAAGCTTTATTATTCCCCTTGAATATGGTTTACTTGAGATGGATGGTCAACTTAGATATATTTGTGGCTTTAAGAGCAAAAGGAAGATGGCTAGTGGTTGGAAATATCATTCTAGGTTCATGATACCCACACGTTCAAAGCTTAATTGCAACGGTTGGTGTAGAACTAGATTGCTTGGGTCTAGGATGTTGTTTGGTTGCTTAAATGAGAATTCTAAAACTATGGCACCCACATGGATCAATGATCTTCAAGACGGGTGTCAAAACAAAGTGTGGGATCCCGGATCCCACAAGGAAAATCAAATTTAGGAGCCCATGGTTTGTGAAGAACTCCATCCAAGCTTGAAGATATTAAAATTGAAGAATGTAGCTTATTGGAGATTCAAGCATTGGTGGATGTTCAAGGATAGTTTCAAGCACAAGCCACCTTGAGAGGAGCTCCCCATAAGTGATGCCAGGGTATTTTGGCCAGTTTCACTGACCTTTTCTTTACTGTTTTTAGGGTAGTTTCATGCATTTCCTTAGGAAATAAGCTAGTTTTGGGTAGATATTCATTTACATCTTGATTCAAGCATACATTGTGCACTTTACATGATTTCATGAGGATTTTGCATGAATTTAATGACAAATTAGATGTTGCATTTCCCATGACATGGACTAGAACTTTGATGCACTTTATTGCTTGATTTCAGGACAAAGGAAGCAAAGAAGAACCACATTAGTAGCTACGTTTGTTACACTAACGTTAACACTAACGTGGAATGGGAGTAATTTGCAAAGTTAATGAGAAAAGTCATTGCCAATAACGCTCTCGAAGCCATCATTGCCCATATTAAGAGTCACGTTAACTAAGCTAACGTGAACTCTAACGTGGAAGAAAGGAAATGGAGCCAACATTAGTGACACTTAACATTATCACTAACGTTGGACCAAGCTCATAAGTGGCCACGTTAGTTGCCACGTTAACTTAGTTAACGTGGCCTCTAACGTTAAGAAGAAAAGGGGGACGCCAACGTTAGTGTCATTCAACATTCTCACTAACGTTGGCCAAGTCACAAGAAGCCACGTTAACTCCCACGTTAACCTAGTTAACGTGGAAGCTAACGTGAAGAAACTAGGTGGTCGACAACGTTAGTGACACCAAAAATTGTCACTAACGTTGGGATGAACACACAATATCCCCAAGAGGCCACGTTAACTCCCACGTTAACCTAGCTAACGTGGAAGTTAACGTGAAGAAGAAAGGTTGTCGACAACGTTAGTGACACCAAACATTGTCACTAACGTTGGAAGGAGCCAACACAAGCCACACTGAGCCACGTTAACTCCCACGTTAACTTAGTTAACGTGGAAGCTAACGTGAGGAGAGGGATGATGAGCCGACGTTAGTGACATTCAACTTTGTCACTAACGTTGGAGATGGCTAGCACAGCCACGTTAGAAGCCACGTTAACCTAGTTAACGTGGACTCTAACGTGGGAGCTAAGGGGCACATTGGAACGTTAGTGACAATGTTAAGTGTCACTAACATTCTCGAAGGTTGGCAAGCCTACGTTAAAAGAGCCACGTTAACTAAGTTAACATGGACTCTAACGTAGGGAAGGGGGAGGCTTCTCAACGTTATTGGGAAAGTTGAGTCACAATAACGTGCGCGAAGGACAAAGAGGCAACGTTAGTGGCCACGTTTGTACCACTAACGTTGAGGTTAACGTGGCTCTTACTTGGGTAAGGAACGTTAGTGAAAAAGTTGAATGTCACTAACGTTCTCGAACCCATATTTTCACTGAACGTTAACACCACTAACGTCCTGAGCTAAAGTCTCTGCCCACTTCACACTTTCTCTCTGCAAGTAAAGCCAAGCCCAATGAAGAAGATAACTGCTTCAAACTCAAGATCCAAAGGCCCAAACCCAAGACTTGAAGAATCAACTAGAAGAGTAGAAGAGTAGTATATATAGGAGTAGCTTTGAATTATTTAGGGGGGTTGGAAATTATAGGGAGCCTCTTGGCATAGAACTACTCTCTGTATTTTACTTTCTCTGCACTTCTAGTTTCATCATGTATTCTCCATCTTTATTTTCATTTTCCAGAGCTATGAACAACTAAACCCCTTTCATTGGGTTAGGGAGCTCTGTTGTAATTTGATGGATCAATACTTGTTTTCATTATTCTTCTTCTATCTTTTCTCTTGATTTTACTTGAAAGCTTTCGATCTTCATCCAATTAGGTAGTTATCTTGGAAAAGAAGCTATTCATACTTGGATCTCTTCTGAACCTTGAAAGAGGAATGAAGAGATCATGCTAGAAATGCTTTCTCATGCTGGACCAAATTGGGTTTGGATGGATATGTGACTATAATCCTCTCAACACTTGATTTGGGAAATGCATGTAGTATAATCAGTGACCATACTTCATCTCTTCTCATGAGCAATTGACCAAGAAATTGGCTATTGATCAAGATTTGAGAGATTGAATTACAAGAAATTGTAATTCAATCACTTAAGATTGCCAAGGAGATCAATGAGTGCATTGATTGAGGAAGAGATAAAAATGAAATTGATCCGGAGAATGCAACATCTCCTGAGCCCAATGAACCCCCCATTTCTGATCTTACCCATTCTCTTTAATTTCTGTTATTTACTCTTATGAGCAATTCCCCCATTCCCATTTACAATTCTGAAATTTACTTTCAGTCATTTACTTTCAGGTCTTTAATTCTAGCATTTACTTTTTCTGCCTTTTACTTTCCCGCCATTTTCATTTCTGCAATTCTCAACTCAAATTCTGATTCGCTCAACTAAAACATTCCTCTAATTACAGTTGGTTGATCAATCAATCCTTGTGGGATTCGACCTCACTCTATTGTGAGTTTTTACTTGACGACAAATTCGGTATACTTGCCGAAGGAAATTTGTTATGAGACAAGTTTTCCGTGCATCAAGTTTATGGCGCCGTTGCCGGGGATTGATTGTGCATCAACAATGATTAAATTGGAGGATAACTAGATTGGGCATTTTATTTTTTGTTTGATTTAATTTTCTGTTTGAGTCATTTACTTTCTGTTTTAGTTAATTTCTTCCCTTCCCCCTACTTTTTCTTTGTTATTCACCATTCATTTCACTAACCCACTAACTGTTAGATATATTGCATCACTCACACTAACAGTAATTCTGAATGATATACTTTCTGCACCTATTCTCTTTGCTTGTACTTATTGGTTGTATGATAGGGAGAAGAAGCGGGGCTTCAACTTCCTTTGATTCTGAACCTGAGAGAACCTTCCTTAGACTAAGGAGGGAGGCAAGAGAAAAACGTGTAGTTGGTGCTGAAGAAGAGGAGGAACACTTTGAGGAATACTTTGAACCAAACATGGAAGAAAATATAGAAAACCATCATGAAGAAGAGACTCACAACCATGGTGGAAGGGTCGAGCAAATCATGCTGGGGAGGATAGAAGAGTTCTAGGCTCTTACATCAATTCAAACCCGGGAAACTGTGGAAGTAGCATTCAAAAGCCAATCATCCATGCCAACAATTTTGAACTAAAACCACAGCTCATCACCCTTGTTCAGAACAACTGTTCGTTCGGAGGAAGTGTCCAAGAAGACCCCAATCAACATCTAACTACCTTCCTGAGAATATGTGACACAGTGAAGTCTAATGGTGTTTATCCTGACGCCTATAGACTGCTCTTATTTCCATTCTCACTCAAGGAAAAGGCAGCCAAGTGGCTGGAGTCTTTCCCAAAGGAGAGCTTAACAACTTGGGAAGATGTGGTGAACAAATTCTTAGCAAGATTTTACCCTCCTCAACGAATCAATAGGCTGAGAGCTGAGGTCCAAACTTTCAGGCAACAAGATGGTGAGACTCTATATGAAGCATGGGAGAGGTTTAAAGACCTAACAAGGAGGTGCCCACCAGATATGTTCAATGAATGGGTGCAGCTGCACATTTTCTATGAAGGGCTCTCTTATGAGTCAAAGAAGGCCGTAGACCATTCATCCGGAGGATCTTTGAACAAGAAGAAGACCATTGAGGAGGCCATAGATGTCATTGAAACTGTAGCAGAGAATGACTACTTCTATGCTTCCGAAAGAGGGAACACAAGAGGAGTAATGGAGCTAAATAATGTAGATGCTCTGCTGGCCCAAAACAAGCTCATTACCCAGCAGCTGGCTGACCTCACCAAGAAGATGGAGAGAAACCAAGTAGCAGCAATCTCTACTTCATTAACAACCCAAGAAGGAGTGAATGAAGAAGCAGAGGGTAGTCAGGAGCAAGCCAACTACATTGGGAATTCACCTAGGCAAAACCATGATCCATACTCCAAGACCTACAACCCTGGATGGAGGAATCACCCAAACTTTGGGTGGGAAAATCAACAAGACCAAAGCCTCGATCAAAGACGCCAAAATCCCAACAATGCATCCCACCAACACTTCACATCTAGACCATATCAACACCCCCATAACAATACCTCTCCACATCCATATCAAAACCAAAATAACTCACCTCATCCTTCCACCTCTAACCCCGATCTACAATCATTTGACGACAGACTCTCAAGGATTGAGAATCTACTTGAAAGCATAAGCAAGGAGATTCAAGACAACAAGGTGTTCAAGGAGGAAGTGCGAGCCAATTTCAAGAACCAAGGAGACACAATCAAGAGGTTGGAATCTCAAGTAGGGTATCTCTCTGAGCAGATTCCCAAACCCACAGATGGATTTCTAGGTGACACAGAGAAGAATCCGAGAGGTGAAACAAAGAAAGTAAGATGGGAAGATTGCAAGATGGTCACTATAAGTGATAAGGAGATTGAGGACAAGCCAAGCAAGCTGTCAGAACAACCTGAAGATACCTCAGTAGAGGAGGGGGAAAAAGATTACCAAGAACCAGAAATCTCAAAACAGGAGCTGCTGAGACTCTATGCACCTTTTCTCCAGCTATTCAATGGTGCTGTGGAAAAGAGAATATACTCAAGATTTCTTGACTTGTTTGCATCTCTGCATGTGAACATACCGTTCATCAAGACTATCCAACAAATGCCTGCATACATCAAGTATATGAAGGAGCTGCTTCCCAGAAAAAGCTCACTCAAGGGAGGCCAAACTATAGTGATGAACAAGGAGTGCAGTGCCCTTATTCAACCGCAGTTGCCTACAAAAAGAAAAGATCCAAGGAGTTTTCATGTCCCCTGTGCCATAGGAGAAATAATGTTTGATAGAGCACTCTGCGATTTGGGAGCAAGCATCAACTTAATGCCCTTATCCCTGGTGAAGAGGCTGCAGATCAATGAGATAATGCCCATAGATGTAGTCATCAGGCTGGCTGACAAAACTCAAAAACAAGCAATAGGGGTGGTGGAAAATGTATTGTTAAAGGTTGGGAAATACTTTCTTCCCACAGACTTTGTCATCTTGGACATGGAAGAGAGTAACACTCACCCAATCATATTGGGAAGACTATTCCTAGCTACAGCCAGAGCACTCATAGATGTGGAGCGAGGGGAGCTAATATTGAGGATCCATGATGAACGACTCAGCTTTAATGTCTTCAAACTCTCACAAGAAGCAGACCAAGAAAACAAAGAACCAAGCAAAGATCATAATGAAATGCTGACAGAGGAAGCAAGCACTGAAGCACAACCAGCCTATCTGGGAAAGCCCTTGGTTGATGAACAAGGAAATAAGCAGTTGTCACAACTCAAGGAAAAGCTGGAGGAACCTAAACCACCAGAGACATGTGAAGACAACAACAAAATCCCCTTAGAAGAAGAAGTCACCAAGAGCAAGGTAACATCAAAAGGGATAAAGAAGAAGGTACCAAGGGGGTGGAGGAACAAGAAGATCCCTACGGAAGACTTCTCTCTAGGAGATAAAGTGATCTCAGCTTACTTCGCAGATATCCCCCCTAATCTCCCCACTGTACCATCTCAGTTACCTAAGGTCTTCACTATCAACAGAGTTCTCTCCTTGGAACATGTAGAGATCATTGATACAACCAATGGATATAAGTCCAAGGCAAGAGGGGAGGACTTGAAGCATTATCAACCTCCCTGATGAAGGAGAAACGTCAAGCTAGTGACGCTAAAGAAGTGCTTCATGGGAGACAACCCATGTTTTATGAGCTTTTATTAGTGAATAAGTCAATATTCATGAATTCCAACCCAAACTTGACAAACACTTGGTGAAATCCTTATACTGTAGTATATAGTGAAGAACAAGTTTGGTGTTCAAAGCGTGCCAAGAAAGCATGAACACAACTGAGAACATGCTAGTCTTGGAGCTTTGAACAGAACTTTTCATCACAGTGCTCCAAACTAAGTTTGGTGTCACCCCATGGTGCCACAAATTTGCATATAAGGATACACAAGTAGTTAGTTAGTTGGAGTTCATAAATAAACAAATCCTTTTTCTCTTTTTACTATTCTAGCCGTAAAGTTTAAATTATTTTTTTTATTAATTGTTACCTTTCTTATTCTATCTTTATAGGGAAAGGGAGAGGAGTATTGAAGGGGATTGATTGGACAACTAAATGAAGAAGGGCTCGGACACCACCAAAGGAGGGACTACACACTTGTTCTAAAAAGGGAATGCATTGGAAAATGTTGACATGCAATATTGAAAAGAATGAGACCCTTGAAGACCGAGCAATCTCCATCATAAAGTGGTGATCCTTGTCCTTTATCCATGCACAACCCCAACCGTCCATCAAGCAACCACTCCATTAATCCACACCCTTCATCCACTCATCACTTCTCTATATAAGTGGATCCAATCCGCACCATCTCCACATTCGAAATTCCTATCCCTTGCACTTCACTTTCCAGCAACTAGTTCTTCAACTTCCCACTCTCTAAATCCTACATTTCTTCCCTCCACTACACCCTTTTCGCATTAACTTCATTCATGGCAGCATCAAACACCAAGAGGACAAGCAAGAAAGAGAGCATGGACATCCACAAGAGTAAAAGGTGGTGGAGTTCCTTCTTTGGTCCATCTTTTTATATGCTTTAAATAAGGAAGATCTTGTATGAAATAGAACATTCTTCCATGTTAGTTGAACTTTTTAAATTCTGTCTTTAAAGTTTTCTTTCTGAATAGGTCTATGTTTGCTAGTCTTTATGTTACTACATCATCTCCTTACTTACTTGTATGCCTGTCCCTTTGAATCAAATGAAAAGAAAATGAGTTTTTTTTTAAAGACCAGAGAGAAGTTCATATTATGGAATAAGTTCATGAGTTTATGGTATAGTCATAAGTTAGCTAAGTTGGTTCAACCACAAGGTGGGAGGACAACTATCTGTCATAAATACTATGCTTGAGACACACCCCATGAGACTAGCTAAATAAGAAGATCCTAATAAGAAAAAGGGAAAGAACAATAAAGGTTGAAAAATAAAAGAAAAAGAGTAAGCAATAAGGCTAGGCATCTATGGTTTTAATCTTGAGGCATGTGTCTGTGGTGCTCCTGTGTGAGGGATCTACTTGGATGAATAAGCTCTTAGGGGTGCCTTATCACTTGGTAACTTGGGTTAACTAACTCGGAATTATCAGCTGAAAGTCCACTATCAAGAGTAACCCTCAATACAGAGCATTTAGTAACCCAAAGAGGTGCTGGACACCAAGGTCTCAAGAAAAGAAAAGAAATAAACTATGTGCCTGTGGTGTGTATGTATGGGGGAGAGACTTGAGCAAGTAAGTCCTTAGGGGTGCTTCAACACCTAGCACCTTGAACCAACTGGTTCGGGAGTGTTGACTGAAAGCTTATTTTAAAGAGTTGCCCCCTTACAGAGCACTTAGCTTAAAAACAAAAATAAGCCCTGAAATAACAACAAAAGGATCAATGAATAAAAGTCTTATGGGATGCAACCACAGTGAGTATTCTAGGACATGATAAAGGTCTGAAAGCCAGGAATGAACCTAAGTTGCTATGCATGAAACCACCATAAAACCAGGGACATGACTTCCACAAGAATGACTCATGTCTCTTGGTATTCCATTCATCATTCTCTTGTTCCAGTACTTGCTTAGGGACAAGCAAGCTTTAAGTTTGGTGTTGTGATGCCAGGGCATTTTGGCCAGTTTCACTGACATTTTCTTTACTGTTTTTAGGGTAGTTTCACGCATTTCCTTAGGAAATAAGCTAGTTTTGGGTAGATATTCATTTACATCTTGATTCAAGCATACATTGTGCACTTTACATGATTTTATGAGAATTTTGCATGAATTTAATGACAAATTGGATGTTGCATTTCCCATGACATGGACTAGAACTTTGATGCACTTTATTGCTTGATTTCAGGACAAAGGAAGCAAAGAAGAACCACATTAGTAGCTACGTTAGTTACACTAACGTTAACACTAACGTGGAATGGGAGTAATTTGCAAAGTTAATGAGAAAAGTCATTGCCAATAACGCTCTCGAAGCCATCATTGCCCACGTTAAGAGTCACGTTAACTAAGCTAACATGAACTCTAACGTGGAAGAAAGGAAATGGAGCCAACGTTAGTGACACTTAACATTATCACTAACGTTGGACCAAGCTCATAAGTAGCCACGTTAGTTGCCACGTTAACTTAGTTAACGTGGCCTCTAACGTTAAGAAGAAAAGGGGGACGCCAACGTTAGTGTCATTCAACATTCTCACTAACGTCGGCCAAGTCAAAAGAAGCCACGTTAACTCCCACGTTAACCTAGTTAACGTGGAAGCTAACATCAAGAAACTAGGTGGTCGACAACGATAGTGACACCAAACATTGTCACTAACGTTGGGATGAACACACAATATCCCCAAGAGGCCACGTTAACTCCCACGTTAACCTAGTTAACGTGGAAGTTAACGTGAAGAAGAAAGGTTGTCGACAACGTTAGTGACACCAAACATTGTCACTAACGTTGGAAGGAGCCAACACAAGCCACACTGAGCCACGTTAACGTGGAAGCTAACGTGAGGAGAGGGATGATGAGCCAACGTTAGTGACATTCAACTTTGTCACTAACGTTGGAGATGGCTAGCACAGCCACATTAGAAGCCATGTTAACCTAGTTAACGTGGACTCTAACGTGGGAGCTAAGGGGCACATTGGAACGTTAGTGACAATGTTAAGTGTCACTAACGTTCTCGAAGGTTGGCAAGCCTACGTTAAAAGAGCCACGTTAACTAAGTTAACGTGGACTCTAACGTAGGGAAGAGGGAGGATTCTCAATGTTATTGGGAAAGTTGAGTCACAATAACGTGCGCGAAGGACAAAGAGGCAATGTTAGTGGCCACGTTTGTACCACTAACGTTGAGGTTAACGTGGCTCTTACTTGGGTAAGGAACGTTAGTGAAAAAGTTGAATGTCACTAACGTTCTCGAACCCATATTTTCACTGAACGTTAACACCACTAACGTCCTGAGCTAAAGTCTCTGCCTACTTCACACTTTCTCTCTGCAAGTAAAGCCAAGCCCAATGAAGAAGATAACTACTTCAAACTCAAGATCCAAAGGCCCAAACCCAAGACTTGAAGAACCAACTAGAAGAGTAGAAGAGTAGTATATATAGGAGTAGCTTTGAATTATTTAGGGGGGTTGGAAATTATAGGGAGCCTCTTGGCATAGAACTACTCTCTGTATTTTACTTTCTCTGCACTTCTAGTTTCATCATGTATTCTCCATCTTTATTTTCATTTTCCAGAGCTATGAACAACTAAACCCCTTTCATTGGGTTAGGGAGCTCTGTTGTAATTTGATGGATCAATACTAGTTTTCATTATTCTTCTTCTATCTTTTCTCTTGATTTTACTTGAAAGCTTTCGATCTTCATCCAATTGGGTAGTTATCTTGGAAAAGAAGCTATTCATACTTGGATCTCTTCTGAACCTTGAAAGAGGAATGAAGAGATCATGCTAGAAATGCTTTCTCATGCTGGACCAAATTGGGTTTGGATGGATATGTGACTATAATCCTCTCAACACTTGATTTGGGAAATGCATGTGGTATAATCAGTGACCATACTTCATCTCTTCTCATGAGCAATTGACCAAAAAATTGGCTATTGATCAAGATTTGAGAGATTGAATTACAAGAAATTGTAATTCAATCACTTAAGATTGCCAAGGAGATCAATGAGTGCATTAATTGAGGAAGAGATAAAAATGAAATTGATCCGAAGAATGCAACATCCCCTGAGCCCAATGAACCCCCCATTTCTGATCTTACCCATTCTCTTTAATTTCTCTTATTTACTCTTATGAGCAATTCCCCCATTCCCATTTACAATTCTACAATTTACTTT
The DNA here is from genome assembly GCF_003086295.3 of Arachis hypogaea. NCBI lineage: Eukaryota > Viridiplantae > Streptophyta > Magnoliopsida > Fabales > Fabaceae > Arachis > Arachis hypogaea. Next base: position 33,222,136 of record NC_092047.1, on the reverse strand, counting down.
CAGTCATTTACTTTCAGTTCTTTAATTCTAGCATTTACTTTTTCTGCCTTTTACTTTCTCGCCATTTTCATTTCTACAATTCTCAACTCAAATTCTGATTCGCTCAACTAAAACATTCCTCTAATTAAAGTTGCTTGATCAATCAATCCTTGTGGGATTCGACGTCACTCTATTGTGAGTTTTTACTTGACGACAAATTCGGTACACTTGCCGAAGGAAATTTGTTATGAGACAAGTTTTTCGTGCATCAATAAGTCCATCTTAAGGACAATAAACAAAAGTGCTAGGTGGGAGACACCCCACCATGGTAAAATCTTTCTTTTTTTCTCTTTTACACATATTGGTTAAAATAGTTTAATTTCATATTTTGATTGATTTTTTGAGTTTGTTTGGTAGTTTAGTATGTTAAATAAGGTTTTATGGTGTTTTGGTAGTTGTTTGGAGGTTTGGAATGCTTGGATTGGTGCAGAAACATAGAAAAATTTTGAAAAAAAAAAGCGCCATCCACGCGTACGCGCACTGCGCGCGTACGCGTGCATCAAGCATTTTCGCCTATCCGCGCGCATGCGCCATGTACGCGTACCCATGGATTGAGAAATTCCACCCCCAAGCCAAAAACCCGAGAGTTGTGCGAACGTTGCGCGCGCATTGTGCCTTTCGCACAAACCAACTCGCGCGTACGCGCACATGACGCGTACGCGTCACTCTCGAAATAAGCCATCGACGCGGACGCGCCATGTACGCGTACGCGTCGCGTCCATTGCACCACCATCCACGCATGCGTGCCATGCGCGCGTACGCCCCGATGTCCTTCCTTCAACACATCTCTTTTCTTCTCCTCTTCCCATTTCTTTCCTTCTCCTCTCTTCTTCCCTTCTTCTACCCCCCATCCAACACTCCCAAATACCATTGATAACCATTTATTTTAGTTAACTAATTAGTTAATTAGTTAGTTATTTAGTTAGTTAGTTAGTTAGTTAGTCTTAGTTTAGTTTTCATTTCATTTTCTCTTTTTCATTGTAAGTGTTGGATTGTTAATCTTGTTTACCTTTAATTGTTGCTGAGTACTAAACGAGATGTTATCTCCACATCATTATGTCTATAATCTTTGTTGGATTCTATTTTTGAGGTTATATTTTGCTACTTGGTTTTGAGTTTTTCATGCTTCACTTTTGTGAATACCAAGTACATGACATTGCCTTCAAGCTTTTAAATCCTTTTAAATTGCATGATTTTGCCACCATGTGATTTGAACCTTATTCTTTGATTAGGAAATCTCTTGATATTGTATGTTGAGCATTTACTTCAATGCATTGTGTTTCATGATTATATGCATCCATATTCTTTTAGCTTGAATGCTTTCATGCTTCTTTAATGCTTGTTTTACCTTACAAGTTTACTTAAAGAATTTTAAGCACACTAGAATGAGTAAAGTACATACTTCTTTTGTGACATAACTTTTTATGCTTATGTGTGTTCTACAAGGCGCCTAATTTGGAATTCACATCCCTATTTTCCTAATGTCACACTAATTCACTCACTCAATTCTAGTGATTAGTACCTCATTCCAACAATGAATGCTTCCTTGCTTTGTATTTTCTCATCTTATGGTGGTATACTTTTGTTTTTCAAGAACAATGCACCACAAGCAAAAATAGAAGCAGAAGAAAGAACGCGCAGCAACCGGTTGATCTACCAGCTGAAGGTAGCAATCCGGAGAGTCACCGTACCCCATTGCTCATCTTTGGATGCATCGAGGACGGTGCAAACTTTTAAGTGTGGGGAGGTCGTCTGACCGATCGGCGATTTTGGGTGACAAATTTTTAATTCCAACACTTTTGCCTTTCATTTTTTTTTTTTGGTTTTTAGGATTTTTAGTTTTATTTTCTTATTTTTGCATATATATACATAATAAGCTTAGTCAAAATAATGAAATTTTTTGAGAAATTATCTATAGGGCACCAATTGATTTGAGTGAAAACCTTTCATTGAACTTGCTTGAATCATATATATATATATTGTGGAACATGTCTTGAGCTAAGAACACAAGCAAGTAAGATTTGAGCCTAATGGTGTGGTTACATTTTATAACCACTTATTTTTCCTTCTTGTGTGCATTATCCTCTTTCTATGATTGTAATCTTTGATTTGTTTGATTCTTTATGTCCATTATTTTGTGTATCCATGCATTTATATGATTGAGGCCATCATTTCATTTAGCTCACTTACCCAAATAGCCTTACCTTCTATCATCCATTGTTAGCCAATTTGAGCCTACGATTAACCCACTTTGTTCTTAATTTTAGCACATTACAAGCCCTAAAGCGAAAAACAATAAATGTCCTCAATTTGGATCTTTGATTAGCTTAGACTAGTGTGTGTGTATCATTCAAGTGTGGGAACCTTGGGACATTGGGGGAATAAAAGGGTAATTTTGTATTTTTGTTGAAAATATTGGGAATTGGGTACATGCTCATGTATTGATTAAATGTATAGACCTTATGCATTGATGTTCTTGTATATAGTTTGAAAGAAAGAAAAAAAATGAGAAAAACAAAAAAAAAGAAAAAGAAACAAAAAGAAGAGTATGGAAAAGAAAAGAAAAGAAAAAAGATAGCAAAAGAAAGAAAAAGAAAAAGAAAGAAATAAAAAGGGTACAAAATGTCCCAAAGCAAAGTAAAGTTCAACAAAGATCAATGCATATGAGTTGTGAAATGAAAAGAAAATGCATGAGTATGTTAAAAAGTGAAAAACAAGTAGTTAGGTTAGTTTTGAATTGTATAGGATGTCATAGGTTAGGTGGGAAGTTTAAGCTTAATAAAGATTCAAATTTTAAGCTCACTTGACCATATATGCATCCTACCTTGACTCTAGCCCCATTACAACCTATGAAATGACCTCATGATTACTTGTATGCATGCATGAAATAAATGTTGATTGTTAGAAGAAAAACAAATTGGAAAGCATGATTAGGGGAGAATTGAGAGAATTAACCCTAAACACTTGAGCGAATAGAGTGCAAACACATCCGGTGAGGGTTTGATGCTCAATTATATGTTTCCACCCATAATCATCTCTTCATGCAAGTTTGTAAAAATATTTAATAACTCAATTCAATTATGGATTAGACTTGCTATTCCTTAACCCTTGTGCATATATGCTTCTTGGGAATTGATTTATTTTGACCAAGCAATTGCATTCATGTAGATAGTTGCATATAGGTAGATTGCATTTAGTTAGATTTTATTGAATAAATGTTGATACCCTTTGCTTTCTCTTGGTTTAAGCATGAGGACATGCTTGGTTTAAGTGTGGGGAGGTTGATAAACCCCATTTGTAGGGTTTATCTTGTGTTGAATTTAGAGGGTTTTATCATCTTTTCCCACATTTATTCAATGAAATAGCATGGTTTTATAACTTCTCCTTTAATTGTGCTTAAGAGTGAACACATGCTTTTTAGGACTTAGAATAGCTAAATTTAATTCACCTTGATTCCATTAGATGCCTTGATATGTTTGTTGAGTGATTTTAGATTTAGGAGGCAAAGATTGGATCAAGGGAATGAAGGAAAAGCATGTAAAAATGGAGAACTCATGAAGAAATGAAGGAATCGCAAAAGCTGTCAAGCCGACCTTTTCGCACTTAATCGGCCATAACATGAGCTACAGAGGTCCAAATGATATGGTTCTAGTTATGTTGGAAATCTAACATCCGGGGCTTCGAAACGATATAAGATTTTCCATACTTGCTACACGTATGGTAACGCGTACGCGCACTGTACGCGCACGCGTTGTTGCTGCCATATGATCCACTTAAAGCAATACGTGGCCAGCGAATTCTAAAGCCTTGTGCGCCCAATCCAACTCATTTCTGATGCTATTTAAGCCAAGGATTGAAGGGGAATCAACATGCTTTACATACTTTTGATCACTAGTTTAGTTTATGTTAGTTTTAGAGAGAGAATCTCTCACTTCTCTCTAGAATTAGGAGTAGGTTAGATCTAGATTAGGAATTCTTAGATCTAGGTTAATTTCATGCTTTGATTTACTTTTCTTTTTGCAATTCTTCTTCTTCTACTTCTCTCTCTAGTTTTGCATTTAATTCATGTAATTCTCTACTTTTATGTTGATGCACTTTTGTTTCTTCTATTTTCCTTTAATGCAATTTATGATTCATGTTTCTTTATTGTTCATTTGATTTGTTGTTGTTTAATTCCTTGAAATTGAGTAGTGTAGATTTACATTCCTTGCAATTTTACTATGCTTTCCTTTTATGCCTTTTATGTGTTTGACAAAATGCTTGATTGGATTTTAGAGTAGAATTTTATGCTCTTGGCTTGGGAAGGTAACTTAGGAAATCTTGAGATACTAATGTCCAAGTGATTGACAATTGGGAGCCATTAACGCTAGATCTCACTAATTGATTTGGTGGAGAACTAGGACTTATGGTCTTGGATTGACATAGCTCACTTGACTTTCCTTTATTAGTTAGAGGATGACTTAGTGGGGTTGATCCTTGCCAATTCTCATGTTGTGGTTAGTGATTAGGATAGAGATCCTTGACCACCAACCCTTGCCAAGGCCTTTTTAGCTATTAGTTTATTTTCATTGCCATTTACATTTCATGTCTCTTATCAAAAACCCCAAAACATGCTCCATAACCAATAACAAGACATTTTATTGCAATTCCTAGGGAGAATGACCCGAGGTTCAGTACTTCGGTTTATAGATTTTAGGGGTTTGTTACTTGTGACAAACAAATTTTTGTATGAAAGGATTGTTTGTTAGTTTAGAAACTATATTGCAACGAGATTTCATTTGTGAATTCTAGACCACACAAAAGTCCAATCATCAAAACGGCGCCGTTGCCAAGAAATTGCAATGGTGTTGTGTTATTGGTTATTGTATATATGTGAATATTGTGAATATGTTTGCCTTTGGCTTCTTTGTTAGTTCTTGCTAGTTTTAGGATTTGGTTTCCTTTGTTTCTTATTTGATTTTATTTTCATTTTCTCTTGCTATCATGAATTCTCACTTTGGCTATGAGTTTGGTTCTCACTATATTGTAGGAAATGAGGACTATAATGAGAATGTGTATCAAGGATGGGATAACCAAAGGTGGGAGGAGCCATATGCATATGATCAATCCTCTTGGCAACAACCTCCACCAATGCACTATGAAGAAGAGCCATTCTATAATGCATACCAATCTAATGGCTATGGTGAATCCCCTTGTGACTTTCAAAAACCACCACCATATTCCTATGAGCCATATCCTCAACATGAACCTCAACCACACTCACAAGCCTCTTTTCACCAAACACCTCCATATGACCTTGATCCATATCCACCATACCAACCACCTTTTGAACCACATGAGCCATACATGGAACTATCATTCCAAGATTACTACTCCCATGAACCACCTCAATATACACCACCACTTTACTAAGAAGAACTACCTTCCTATCATGAACCCTTTCTCCAAGACAATGAACCCTCCAATCCTCTCCAATCCTCAATGGATGAAATCCTTAGCCTTATACTTCAAGGGCAAGGAGAAATGCAAAGGGAGACACTAGAATTTGTGACTACCTTGACCAAGGTAGTAAGTATTTTAGCCTCCCAATGCTTGAACACTCAAAGTACTTCCATGGTCACATGTGGAGAATTAATTGAAAAGTATAGCATGAAGGAGAGATTGGAAACTCCAGTGGAGAGAGAGGAAGGTCACTTTGTGTTAGAACAATTGGAGGAACCTATGATCATTGAAGAAGAGGAAGAAATGGTTGAAGACTTAGGAGATACGAAACCTCCTTGGGAACCTAGAGTTGAAGAGAACCTCTCCAAGGCGATTGAATTGGATGTTAAGGAGGAGAGTGCACAACCTCCAAAACAATTTTTGAATGAAGACTTGGAAGGAATGAAGCAATAATTGAGTTCCCTTCGTGATGAAGTTCATGCATCCAACCTTCTTGGTGGTGAATCCTTTGAATTTGAAGAACCTTCTCTCAATGAGATGGAAAGCGATGTGGAGGTAGATTTCTCTCAACCTCCCATTTATAATTTGAGTGATGGAGAAGAGTTAGACAAAATTGATGAACAAAGGATTGAAGTTGAAGAAGTTTGTGAAGAGGTGGAGGTAACCAAGGAAGAACACAAGGGAGTAAAGCTTGCTAGCTCATTGGAGATACCTCTCCCCAAGCCACCACCATCCATTCTTTCATTCAAGTGGGTAAATTCCTTATACTCAAGTTTTATTATTCCCCTTGAATATGGTTTACTTGAGACTGATGGTCAACTTAGATATATTTGTGGCTTTAAGAGCAAAAGGGAGATGGCTAGTGGTTGGAAATATCATTCTAGGTTCATGATGCCCACACGTTCAAAGCTTAATTGCAACGGTTGGTGTAGAACTAGATTGCTTGGGTCTAAGATGTTGTTTAGTTGCTTAAATGAGAATTCCAAAACTATGGCACCCACATGGATCAATGAGAATCAACTTCAAGACGGGTGTCAAAACAAAGTGTGGAATCCCGGATCCCACAAGGAAAATCAAATTTGGGAGCCCATGGTTAGTGAAGAACTCCATCCAAGCTTGAAGATATTAAAATTGAAGAATGGAGCTTATTGGAGATTCAAGCATTGGTGGATGTTCAAGGATAGTTTCAAGCACAAGCCACCTTGAGAGGAGCTCCCCATAAGTCCAACTTATTGCCATTTACATTTCATGTCTCTTATCAAAAACCCCAAAACATGCTCCATAACCAATAACAAGACATTTTATTGCAATTCCTTGGGAGAACGACCCAAGGTTCAATACTTCGGTTTATAGATTTTAGGGATTTGTTACTTGTGACAAACAAATTTTTGTATGAAAGGATTGTTTGTTGGTTTATAAACTATATTGCAACGAGATTTCAATCGTGAATTCTAGACCACAAAAAGTCCAATCATCATTGATGGAGCGTCCAACCAAACGTTCGGAGGAGCTGGGATCATTCTTGAAAACTCGATAGGAGTAGCTTACGAACAATCGATCAAGTTCGATTTCCCAGTCTCCAACAACCAGGCAGAGTACGAGACCCTGATAGGAGGGCTAATGTTAACCAAAGAGGTCAGAGCATCAAGAGTGGAAGTTAGTAGCGACTCCCAGGTCGTCACTTCTCAGATAAACGGCAGCTACCAAGCCAGGGACGCACTACTACAAAAATACCTGAAAAAGGTAAAGGAGCTATGCAAAAGCTTTGAGGAGGTCATAGTTCAGGATGTCCCTAGAAAAAGAAATGCTCAAGCTAACCTCCTCTCCAAAATAGCAAGCACCAAACCCGGGGCGGGGAACAGATCCCTAATCCAGGGATTGGCAACCGAACCAGCAATCATCTTATGCGCAACCCAAACCCCAAGCCCCCCTCATGGATTGACCCTACCTTCCGATACCTGGAGCATGGAAAAACACCCTTAGATGAGAAGGAAGCACAAGCCACCAAGAGGGAAACCTCCAAATACGTAATCATACAGGGGCAGTTGTACAAGTGAGGGCTCCACCAACCCCTACTCAAATGCCTGTGCCCCGACCAGACAGACTACGTCCTAAGTGAAGTCCACGAGGGGTGTTGTGGTCACCACATCGGGGGAAGATCACTGGCAAGAAAGATCATCCGAGCAGGATATTACTGGCCCACAATGATGTCGGACACCCAGGAGTTCGTTAAAAAATGCAAAAAATGTCAAGAAAATGCCAACTTCCACAAAGCACCACCCGAAGAACTCAACCTGATGATGGCCTCTCGACCTTTTGCCCAATGGGGAGTCGACCTCTTAGGATCATTCCCACCTGGGCCTGGGCAAGTGAAATACTTTATAGTAGCCATAGACTACTACACCAAATGGGTAGAAGCAAAACCACTGGCTAGCATATCTTCAGCGAATTGCCAAAAATTTATGTGGAGGCTAGTGGTCACCAGGTTTGAAATCCCAGAAACTGTCATATCGGATAACGGGACACAGTTCAACGACAAGAAGTTCAAAGGATTCCTAGCAGGATTAAAAATCAAGCAAAGGTTCTCCTCAGTCGAACACCCCCAAACCAACGGCCAGGTGGAGGCAGCTAACAAAGTTATCCTAAAAGGGTTAAAGAAGCGACTTCAGGGAAAGAAGGGCTCATGGGCAAACGAGCTATGTTCAGTCCTATGGTCTTACAGGACCACCCCTCCCCCGATCATCTACCGGCGAAACCCCCTTCCGACTCACATACGAGGTCGACGCAGTCATCCCAATCGAAATCGGGGAATCGAGTCCAAGGTTACTCCTCGGAGGAGGAAGTGAAGCAATAAAAAAAGATCTGGTCGACGACAAGGCAAATGGCGCACCTAGCAGAAATAGCGATAAAGCAAAGGATAGCCCTAAGGAACAATGGCAAGGTGCTAAAAAGAAGCCTGAGAGAAGGTGACTTGGTCTTACGACGCAACGACATAGGGCTGCCAACCCCAGGAGAAGGCAAGTTGGCCGCAAACTGGGAAGGCCCTTATAGGGTAAGAGAGGTCCTCGGCAAAGGAGGTTACAAGTTAGAGAAGTTGGATGGAAGCGAGGTACCGAGAACATGGAACATGGCAAACCTGAGGAGGTTCTACTCATAAGAAGAAGCAACCACACGACCTGACGACTTCACCCTCCCCCTTTTAAAATTCCTTTTGCATTCCTCTTTTACTATCTTTCACTTAATTATGCATTACATCACTTCCTTGCTTCAAATTTCTAACAATGCGTATATGATAAGTTTGTCTTTTTGCAAGATTCACGTCGAAACAACAAAACGACGAAAAATAACGAACAGTCGACCTAACGGGAACCTAGGACTGATCACCCCAGGAACCAAAGGGACCCAAAGCAAAACGGCTCAAATCGACAAGCAACAAAAATGGTAAATACCATAAAAATAGTAAACCAAAAGACTGCGACGGCCCGAGTAAGCAAAAACAAATAACAATAAAAGCAAAGCCACGACGGCCCGAGCAAGCAATCAATAACCAAGAAAGTGGCCTAATTAAGATAAAAGTGCCAAAATGTTCATTACAACTAAAGGGCACCTTAAAACAGGCCCCAGGATAAAAACAAATTACAAAAGATATAACAAAGAATACAAAGGCTGAGAGAAGTATCCATCTCAAGACTTGAAGATATCAACAATCTTCCCGTCCTCAACCGTCTTCAGAGCCCCAACTTGAGAAAGATCGAGGTCGGGAGCCAGCATGGCCACCTGGAGCTTAATCCCCTCCTCGGTCAGCTTCACGGCCTCCCGGGCCCCATTTGCAAGCTCCTTATTCTTCTTCTTCAAAGCAGCCATCTCTTGACGAACAGTCTCTGCCGAGCTCTCCGCCAACTTCAGTTTTTCCTCTAGTTCCTTGGCCTTCTTCTCAGCAGCAGTAGCCTCACCACGAGCAGTGTTCAGATCTTTCATCAAGGCGAGGTCCCGATCCACTAGCCTGTTGATCTCTTTGGCATCCTCCTCAGCCTTCTTCTCTTGCTCAGACAGTTTTGTCTTCAGAGACTCCTCCCGAGATCTTGAGTCCGTCAGATCTTTTTGGGAGTCCTAAAGCTTCACTTCCATAGCATGATAATTTCCCAAGACAGGCTCCATCTTCTTTGCAATAGTTGCAGCTCAAAGAAGACTGCGGTAGATCCACCTCGCCTGCCCAGAAAGGTCGGCATCACGGAAAAACTCTTCGGTGCCAGGGAGCAACTGGGACTCAATGAAACCCCCAGCATCGAAATTCTTCTCCATAACTGAGAGTGCCTTTCTGGAATCCCGTTTTTTCTTCTTAGAGTTGCTAACGACCTTCAAGTCATCATCGTCAAACCTAGATCCTTCTCAAAGGGAATCTCCGCCTCCACACCTGGATTCCCCGAGGTGTTCTCAGGGGGAACCTCAACTTTCTCCAGCTGATCTTGGTCGGCCCTGTCAACCCGACCACTACCCTCCCCGGCGCCCTCCTGGTCCTGACTCGCCGTAGGAGTCACCGAGGAGTCCTCACCACTCTCACCATCCCCTTGGATGAGGTTCATCAAGTCAGCCAAGGTTTTTCTCCCACCAGCCATGGAAACGGTAAGCAAAGAAAAAGAGAAAGCAAGGGTGTGAATAATAGAAGAGCAAAACACTAAAAATGAAAAAAGTAAAGAACTCACCAATATACGACCGACCGGCCTCCCGGTCCCCCATAACCATGCGAGGATTAAGATTCTTCTCGCCAAAAATGGCCAACAAAATGTCGGCAATGTTGCGATCTTCCAGACTCAACCAGTCATAAGATATTTATATTAGATAATCGGATCCCTCCCCGAAACTCCAATAAGTCGGGATCCGCCTTTCTCCCTCAGCAGTAAGCCAGAAGGGTTGATGACTGATGAGTGAGAATTTATTGATGGTTTAGAATTTCTCTCACAGAAATAAGAACTTCTTTGTAAGCATAGCTCCAAACCAACAAATAATTCTCACATAAAAAATTTGAGTTGTCACAAGTACAAACCCCAATAAGAATTAACCGAAGTATTTAAACCTCGGGTCGTCTCACAAGGAATTGCAATGAAGTGTTTAATTATTGGCTATGAAGAACAAGGGGGTTTGATTTTGATAATTGATAAGAAAATATAAAAGCAAGAAAGTAAATGATAATTAACTAATAAAATAAAGGAAAGAACTCTTGGCTAGACTTAGGTAATTGAGATCACCATCCTTGTCTACAAACTAAATATTGACAATTATGAGAGGCCAACCTATTAAGTCTACCTCCAAAAGCTTTAAGTACGTAATACCTACTCCTAAGCTTGAAGTACGTCAAATAGGCTTGATCAACATCAATCCATAAGTCCTAACCTAGCTACCAATTAACTTAGTAGTAGGCTAGAGTCAATGGTTATCAAATTGACCACTAAGGGTTCTCAAATCACCAATTCAATGAGATCCAATGACTCAAGGTCACTCAATTTCCTTAGCCTAGGCCAAGAGTGAAGAAAACTACTCAAAAACTAGAGGAAACATTTTATCAAACACCTAGTGTGCAAGGAAAGTAAACATCATAAAATGCAAGAATTAAAGGAAACCCATAACTACCACAAGCAAGAAATCAACAATAACAATCAAGATCAACATAAAAGAAACATAGAAACATAAAATTGCATTAAAAGAAATCAAGATCCAACAATGGTTCATCAACATAAAAGAGAGCAAAACAAGAAATTAACAAGAGAAACTAAGAAGATTAATACAATAGAACACTAAAATATAAAGAGAATTGAAATCAAAACAAGAATTGAAAGACAAATTTGAGAGAGATTAACCTAACTTTACCCTAATTTCTATCCTAAATCTAGAGAGAGGAGAGAGCCTCTCTGATGAGCGGATATTTTATACGCTTTTTGGGGTTAATTTCATATAGTTTTTAGTATATTCTAGTTAGTTTTTAGTTTATTTCCATTAGTTTTTAGGAAAGATTCATATTTCTGGACTTTACTATGAGTTGTGTGTTTTTCTGTAATTTCAGGTATTTTTCTGGCTGAAATTGAGGAAGCTGAGCAAAAATCTAATTCAGGCTGAAAAAGGACTGCTGATGCTGTTGGATTCTGACCTCTCTGCACTCAAAGTGGATTTTCTGGAGCTACAAAACTCAAAATGGCGTGCTTTTAATTTCATTGAAAAGTAGACATCCAGGGCTTTCAAGCAATATATAATAGTCCATACTTTGCTCAAGGATAGACAACGTAAACTGGCGTTCAACGCCAGTTCTCTGCCCAATTCTGGCGTCCAGCGCCAGAAAAGGATTAAAAGTTGGAGTTCAACGCCAGAAATGGATCCAAACCTGGCGTTGAACGCCCAAAACAGCCTTATACACGTGAATTGTTTAAGTCTCAGCCCCAGCACACACCAAGTGGGCCCCAGAAGTGGATCTCTGCACCATCCATCATAGTTTACTCATTTTTTGTAAACCTAGGCTACTAGTTTAGTATTTAAACAACTTTTAGAGACTTATTTTGTATCTCATGACATTTTAGATCTAAACCTTGTACTCTTTGACGGCATGAGTCTCTAAACTCCATTGTTGGGGGTGAGGAGCTCTGCTGTGTCTCGATGAATTAATGCAAGTATTTCTGATTTCCATTCAAACATGCGTGTTCCTATCTAAGATATCCATTCGCGCCTAACTATGGAGAGGGTGATGATCAGTAACACTCATCACCTTCCTCAATTCATGAACGTGTGTCTGACAATCACCTCCGTTCTACATCAGATTGAATGAATATCTCTTAGATTCCTTAATCAGAATCTCCGTGGTATAAGCCAGATTGATGGCGGCATTCATGAGAATCCGGAAAGTCTAAACCTTGTCTGTGGTATTCCGAGTAGGATTCAAGGATTGAATGACTGTGATGAGCTTCAAACTCGCGAGTGCTGGGCGTAGTGACAGACGCAAAAGGAGGGTGAATCCTATTCCAGCATGATCGGGAACCTCAGATGATTAGCCGTGCTGTGACAGAGCATTTGGACCATTTTCACAAGAGGAGGGGATGTAACCATTGACAACGGTGATGCCCCAACATACAGCTTGCCATAGAAGGACGTGCATGCGTGAATCAGAAGACAAAGGAAAGCAGAGATTCAGAAGACAAAGCATCTCCAAAACTCCAACATATTCTCCATTACTGCATAACAAGTAACCTTCAGCCCATGCTCTCTTGTTTATTCACAATTCAACTGATAAATGCAATTGACTTCCTAACTAAGAATTGCAAGATAACCATAGATTGCTTCAAGCCAACAATCTCCGTGGGATTCGACCCCTTACTCACGTAAGGTATTACTTGGACGACCCAGTGCACTTGCTGGTTAGTGGTACGAGTTGTGAAAAGTATGATTCACATTTCGTGCACCAAGTTTTTGACACCGTTGCCGGGGATTGTTCATGTTTGAACAACTGACGGTTTATTTTATTTCTTAGATTAGGAAAATTTTTCTTTTTGGTTTAGAGTCTCTTATTATTGTTCGTGGTTAAAAATATCCTTCTTCAAAACAAGTGTTACATTTACTACCCAATTGGCTAGAGCGTTGGTCTAAGTCCGTGGCAATTTGGTATACTCTTTTTAAAAATCTTTTTCAAAAATAATAATTTCTCTATTAAATTTTGTGCCAAACTTTAAGTTTGGTGTTCTTTTGTTGATTTTTCTTTGTTTTTTTGAAAATTTTAATTTGGTTTTCTAAAAATTTTAAGTTTGGTGTTCTTTCTTCATGTTCTTGTGTTCTTGTGAGTCTTCAAAGTGTTCTTGAGTTTTCCTTGTGTCTTGATCTTAAAATTTTTAAGTTTGGTGTTCCTTGGTGTTTTCCCTCCAAAATTTTTGAAAACAAGGAGCATTAGATCTAAAAATCTTAAATCTTGTGCTATTCTATTGTTTTTCTCTTTCCTCACTAAATTCAAAAATATCTTTTCTCTCTATTTTTAAAACAAATTTTCGAAAATTATTTTTAAAAAAATTCAGATTTTTTTCAAAATTTAAAATCTTTTCCAAATCATATCTTTTTCGAAAAGCTTCACCTATTTTTATTTATTTTATTTTAATTTATTTTATTTTCAAAATAAATAAATAAATAAATAAATAAATAAAATATTTTCTCTATTTTACATTATCTCCCTTTCTCCATCATGGACCTAAGCGGAAATGAACAGTCCAGGAGGACTCTAGGGTCATATTCTAACCCCTCTACTGCTTCATATGGGAGTAGCATCTGCATACCCTCCATTGGAGTCAGTAGCTTTGAGTTAAATCCTCAGCTCATTATCATGGTGCAGCAAAGTTGCCAGTATTCCGGTCTTCCACAGGAAGAACCTACAGAGTTTCTGGCACAGTTTCTACAGATTGCTGACACAGTACATGATAAAAAATAGATCAGGATGTCTACAGACTATTACTGTTTTCATTTGCTGTAAAAGATCAAGCTAAGAGGTGGTTAAATAACCAACCTAAGGCCAGCATAAGGACATGGAAACAGCTGACAGAAAAATTCCTGAATCAATACTTTCTCCCAAAACGGATGACACAGCTAAGGCTGGACATCCAAGGCTTTAAACAAGGAGATAAGGAATCTCTTTATGATGACTGGGAGAGATACAGAGAGATGCTACGAAAATGCCCCTCTGAAATGTTTTCAGAGTGGGTTCAGTTAGACATCTTCTATCATGGGCATGCAGAAGGAGCTTAGATGTCTTTAGATTACTCAGCTGGTGGATCTATCCACATGAGAAAGACAATTGAAGAAGCTCAAGAGCTCATTGATACAGTTGCCAGGAATCAGCATCTGTACCTAAGCAGTGACCCTTCTATGAAAGAAGAGGTTAAAACAGCAACTGCTGAACTCAATCCTGTAAAACAAGCTGCTGAATTCAATCAGCAATTGGACTTTCTAACAAAGCAGTTAGCCGAATTAAAAGATAGACTACAAGAGACAAGGATGGCTAATATACATATGGACGAACAGTTTAAGCAAACAAAGTAGCAGCTGTCAAGGCAAATAACAGAAGAATGCCAAGCAGTTCAATTAAGAAGTGGGAAAACATTAAATACCCCACCTCAAGGCAGTAAAAAGCTAAGAAATGAGCAAACCACCCAAAATTCACCTGAGGACAGTAAGAGCCTAGGGAGAAGCAATTATGGAACTAAAACGCCAGAAATTTGGTGGAAGGCTGGCGCTGAACGCCCAGACCATGCTCAGGACTGGCGTTCAACGCCAGAAACAAGGCAGGACTGGCGTTCAACGCCAGAAATAGGCAAGAATCTGGCGTTGAACGCCCAAAATGGGCAAGATCTGGCGCTGAACGCCCAAAATGGGCACAGTTCTGGCGTTCAGACGCCAGGAACAGACAAGGAGTTGGCATCTAACGTCACTCCAGTTTCTAACTCTGGCACTCAGTTGCCAGTGAGGGATCAGACACACACAAATGTTAAAAACAACCCCTCTAAAAAGGCTTCTTCAACCACTTCTGTAGGCAATAAACCTACAGCAACTAAGGTTGAAGAATATAAAGCCAAGATACCTTATCCTCAAAAACTCCGGAAAGAGGAGCAGGATAAGCAATTTGCTCACTTTGCAGATTGCCTCAGGACTCTTGAAATAAATATTCCATTTGCAGAAGCACTTGAGCAAATACCTTCTTATGCCAAGTTTATGAAAGAGATCTTGAGTCATAAAAAGGATTGGAGAGAAACAGAAAGAGTTCTCCTCACTGAAGAATGCAGTGCAGTCATTTTGAAAAGCTTTCCTGAAAAGCTTAAAGACCCTGGGAGTTTTCTGATATCATGCATATTAGAAGGTCAATGCACCAAGACAGCTTTATGCGATCTTGGGGCAAGCATCAACCTAATACCTGCATCCACTATCAGAAAGCTTGGCTTAACTGAAGAAGTTAAACCAACCCGGATATGTCTCCAACTTGCTGATGGCTCCATTAAATACCCATCAGGCGTGATCGAAGACATGATTGTCAGAGTTGGGCCATTCGCCTTTCCCACTGACTTTGTTGTGCTGGAAATGGAGGAGCACAAAAGTGCTACTCTCATTCTAGGAAGACCCTTCCTAGCAACTGGACGATCCCTCATTGACGTCCAACAGGGGGAAATAACCCTGAGAGTCAATGATGATGAGTTTAAGTTGAACACTGTCAAAGCCATGCAGCATCCTGACACATCAAAAGACTGCATGAAAGTTGATCTTATTGACTCTTTGGTAGAAGAGATCAACATGGCTAAGAGTCTCGAATCAGAGTTGGAAAACATCTTTAAAGATGCTCAGCCTGATTTAGAGGAGTCAGAGGACATGAAAGAGCCTCTGAAATTTCTTCTGGAAGAAGAAAAACCTCCTAAAACCGAGCTCAAGCCATTACCACCATCCTTGAAATATGCATTTCTGGGAGAAGGTGACACTTTTCCAGTGATCATAAGCTCTGCTTTAAATTCACAGGAAGAGGAAACACTTATTCAAGTGCTAAGGACACACAACACAGCTCTTGGGTGGTCCATAGGTGACCTTAAGGGCATAAGCCCAGCTAGATGCATGCACAAAATCCTATTGGAGGATAATGCTAAACCAGTGGTTCAACCACAGAGGCGGCTAAATCCAGCCATGAAGGAAGTGGTGCAGAAAGAGGTCACCAAATTACTAGAGGCTGGGATCATTTATCCTATTTCTGATAGCCCCTGGGTGAGCCCTGTCCAAGTCGTCCCAAAAAAGGGAGGCATGACAGTGATTCATAATGAAAAAAATGAACTGGTTCCTACAAGAACAGTTACAGGGTGGCGCATGTGTATTGACTACAGAAGGCTCAATACAGCCACCAGAAAGGATCATTTTCCTTTACCATTCATAGACCAGATGCTAGAAAGACTAGCAGGTCATGATTATTACTGCTTTTTGGACGGCTACTCAGGCTATAACCAGATTGCAGTAGATCCTCAGGATCAAGAGAAAACAGCATTCACATGTCCATCTGGAGTGTTTGCTTATAGAAGGATGCCATTTGGGCTGTGTAATGCGCCTGCAACCTTCCAGAGATGCATGCTCTCTATTTTCTCTGATATGGTGGAAAAATTTCTGGAAGTCTTCATGGATGACTTCTCAGTATATGGAGACTCATTCAGCTCCTGTCTTGATCACCTGAAACTTGTTCTGAAAAGATGCCAAGAGACCAACCTAGTTTTAAACTGGGAAAAATGTCACTTCATGGTGACTGAAGAGATTGTTCTTGGGCATAAAATCTCAAACAAGAGAATAGAGGTGGATCAAGCAAAAATAGAGGTAATTGAAAAATTACCACCACCTGCCAATTTTAAGGCAATCAGAAGCTTTCTGGGGCATGCAGGATTCTATAGGAGGTTTATAAAGGATTTTTCAAAAATCGCAAAACCTCTAAGCAATCTGCTAGCTGCTGACACGCCATTTGTGTTTGACACAGAGTGCCTGCAGGTGTTTCAAACGCTGAAAGCTAAGCTGGTCACAGCACCAGTTATTTCTGCACCAGACTGGACATTACCATTTGAGCTAATGTGTGATGCCAGTGATCACGCCGTTGGTGCAGTGTTGGGACAGAGGCATGACAAGCTTCTGCACGTCATTTATTACGCTAGTCGCGTTCTAAATGATGCCCAGAAAAATTACACAACCACAGAAAAAGAATTACTTGCAGTGGTTTACGCCATTGACAAGTTCAGATCATACTTAGTAGGATCAAAAGTGATTGTGTATACTGATCATGCTGCTCTTAAGTATCTACTCACAAAGCAGGATTCAAAACCCAGGCTAATCAGATGGGTGTTGCTTCTGCAAGAGTTTGATATAGAAATAAGAGACAGAAAAGGGACAGAGAACCAAGTGGCTGATCATCTGTCCCGGATAGAGCCAGTAGAAGGGACGCCCCTCCCCTCTCTTGAGATCTCTGAGACTTTTCTGGATGAGCATTTATTTGCCATTTAGGAAACACCATGGTTTGCCGATATTGCAAACTATAAAGCTGCAAGGTTCATACCCAAGGAGTACAACAGGATACAAAAGAAGAAATTAATTACTGATGCAAAGTACTACTTGTGGGATGAACCTTATCTCTTTAAGAGATGTGCAGATGGAATAATCCGTAGGTGTGTGCCTAGAGAAGAAGCACAGAGGATCCTGTGGCATTGCCATGGATCTCAATATGGAGGCCATTTCGGAGGTGAGCGAACAGCCACCAAAGTCCTCCAATGTGGCTTCTATTGGCCCACACTCTATAAAGATTCCCGAGAGTTTGTACGTAACTGTGACAGTTGCCAAAGAGCTGGTAATCTGCTTCATGGTTACGCCATGCCTCAACAAGGAATCTTGGAAATTGAGTTGTTTGACGTATGGGGAATTGACTTCATGGGACCTTTCCCACCATCATACTCAAACACTTATATTCTGCTGGCAATTGACTATGTATCAAAATGGGTTGAGGCCATTGCCAGACCCACCAATGATACTAAAACAGTGCTGAAGTTCCTCCAGAAACATATCTTTAGCAGATTTGGTGTTCCTAGAGTACTAATCAGTGATGGGGCACTCACTTCTGCAATAAACAGCTTTACTCTGCCATGGTTCGGTATGGAATTCGCCATAAGGTGGCTACTCCATATCATCCACAAACTAATGGGCAAGCTAAAGTCTCTAACAGAGAATTAAAGAGAATCCTAGAATGGACAGTAAGTACCCGTAGAAAGGATTTGGCACGGAGCTTGGATGATGCTCTGTGGGCTTACAGAACAGCATTCAAGACCCCTATAGGAACCTCTCCATACCAACTTGTGTATGGTAAGGCATGTCACCTGCCCGTGGAACTGGAACATAAAGCCTACTGGGCAACCAGATTCCTAAACTTTGATGCCAAATTAGCAGGAGAAAAAAGATTGCTCTAGCTAAATGAGCTAGAGGAATTCAGATTCACAGATTTCGAAAATGCCAAGCTTTATAAAGAGAAATAAAAAAAGTGGCATGACAGAAAGCTGTCATCTAGAATCTTTGAGCCAGGACAGAAGGTTCTGCTGTTCAACTCTAGACTCAGGCTATTCCCCGGGAAATTGAAATCCCGGTGGAGGGGACCATACGTGATTACAAGTGTATCACCATATGGTTATGTGGAGCTTCAAGATATTGATTCTGATAAGAGATTCATTGTCAATGGACAGAGAATCAAGCATTATCTTGAAGGCAACGTTGAGCAAGAGTGCTCAAGGCTGAAGCTAGACTAAAAGCTCAGCAAGGTCCAGCTAAAGACAATAAAGAAGCGCTTGCTGGGAGGCAACCCAGCCATGGGGCATCAATCCTCCAAGCATTTTGCCCCATTTCTATTTTTATTTTTATTTGTTTATATAGAGTTCATTGATGACAAGGTAAAGAATCAATTACATAAGTTTACAGGGTTACAGAAGGAATCTGCACACAAAACAGAGAAAAAGAGCTCACTGGCAAGAAAACGCCAGTAAGAGCCTACTTTGGGCGTTCAGCGCCCAAAAGGGGCAGCCAGTGGGCGCTGAACGCTAGTAAGGATAGCAATCTGGCGTTCAACGCCAGAAAAGGGCAACAACTGGGCGTTGAACGCCCAGGAGAGCAGCATTTGGGCGTTCAAACGCCAGGATAAGGGGGAGGAGGTAAATTAATTTTTTCTTCATATTTTTCATTTTATTTTTAATTTTCATGCTTTAATTCATGATTTCTTGCATAAACATGTTAAGAACCCTGATTTTTAAAATCCCTAATTTCTAAAAACCCTACCTTAAAAATATCAAATATATCTTAATTCATAAGCACAAACCCTCTTTGCAAATTCAATCCAACTCTTTTCAAATCTTTTTAAAAACAAATCTATCTTTTCAACTCATCAATATCTTTTTCAAAATCTTCACTTTATCTTTTTCAAAATCTAGATCTATCTTTTTCAAAAATCTTTCATATCTTTTCAAATTTAAACTATATCCTCTCTTATCATATCTTCTATCTTATCTTTTCCAAATTAATCTTTTTTATCATATCTTTATCTCTTTTTTCGAAAACCCACCCTCCCTCCCTTTATATATGGGTTCGGCCTCCACCCTCCCCCATCAACAATTGCACCTAGCTCTCCTTCTATCCCTCTCCTTTCTTTTCGTTTGCTTGAGGACAAGCAAACCTTTAAGTTTGGTGTGTTTATCCGCGATCACTAAGATCATGGCTCCTAAAGGAAAACAACCCACTCCAAGAGGCAAGAAAGAAAGCGTTCCAAAACCACTTTGGAATCAAGGGAAGTTCTTATCTAAAGAACATTCAGACCATTATAACAAAATAATGGGTCTGAGATCAGTGATCCCAGAAGTTAGATTCGATCTGAAAGAAGATGAATATCCGGAGATCCAGGAGCAAATTCGAATCAGGAACTGGGAAGTCCTAGCTAATCCTGAAACGAAAGTGGGAAGGAATATGGTCCAGGAGTTCTATGCTAATATGTGGCAGACTGATAAGCAAAAACTATCTGGAACTGCTTTCTATGAATATCGGACCATGGTCAGAGGAAAGATTGTTCATACCACCTCTGACAAGATCAGAGAGATCTTAAAGCTACCTCAGCTGAAAGATGATCCAGACTCCTTCAACAGGAGAATGATGAGAACAGACAAGGGCCTGGATAAGATTCTAGAGGACATATGTATCCCTGGAGCCAGGTGGACCACCAACACAAAGGGCGTTCCAAATCAACTCAAGAGAGAAGATCTCAAACCAGTCGCCAGAGGATGGCTGGACTTCATTGGGCATTCTCTGTTGCCCACTAGCAACCATTCTGAAGTCACTGTTAAAAGAGCAGTGATGATCCATTGCATCATGATGGGAAAAGAAGTGGAAGTTCATCAGCTAATCTCAGCTGAACTCTACAAAATTGCTAACAAAAATTCTAAAGAGGCCAGGTTGGCTTATCCAAGCGTGATTTCTCTGCTCTGCAAGGACGCCGGAGTAAGGATGGGGATAACTGAGTATATCTCAATTGAGAAACCAATCACCAAAGCATCAATGGAAAAACAACAAGCACAGGATGATCCCACCAAGAAGAAAACACAGGAATTTCTCCCAGAAATCCCTCAATCTGAATACTGGGAGTATCTTGAGACGTCTGTCACCAAGATACGGGAAGCTATAGAACAAATAATAAAAGAACAGAAGGAACACAGTCAAATGCTGACCTATATGTTTAAAGAACAGGAGGAGCAAGGGCGTGACTTAAGGGAATTGAAGCGCCAGAAGTTATCTCTTGAAGAATCAAGCACCCCACGGATCAGAGGAACACCCATTTCTCAGAACAAAGGTTGTTAAATTCCAATTTCTGCTTTAACTCTGTGATAGTGTCATTATAGAAGTTCACCTTAGGAGTCATATAGTAGTAATTAGTATCTATTTTGATTTTATCTCCAATTAAGCCATAGTTTATTTTTCTCATCATCAGCAAACATAAATAAAATAGTAGATCTTTTGAATAAGAGGCAATAAAATTTCGAGTTTTAATAAGAGAAATTCTAATTAGTTACATGTGGTGGCAATACTTTCTGTCTTCTGAATGAATGCTTGAACAGTGCATATGTCTTTTGAATTTGTTGTTTAAGACTGTTAAATATGTTGGCTCTTGAAAGAATGATGAACATGAGACATGTTATTGATAATCTGAAAAAATCATAAAAATGATTCTTGAAGCAAGAAAAAACAGCAAAAAAAAAAAGCCAATAACCCTTAAAACCAAAAGGCAAGGGTAATAAAAAGGATCCCAAGGCTTTGAGCATCAGTGGATAGGAAGGCCTAAGGGAATAGAATCCTGGTCTAAGCGGCTAAACCAAGCTGTCCCTAACCATGTGCTTGTGGCATGAAGGTGTCAAGTGAAAACTTGAGACTGAGCGGTTAAAGTCAAGGTCCAAAGCAGAAAGAAGAGTGTGCTTAAGAACTCTGGACACCTCTAATTGGGGACTTTAGCAAAGCTGAGTCACAATCTAAACGGTTCACCCAATTATGTGTCTGTGGCATTTATGTATCCGGTGGTAATACTGAAAAACAAAGTGCTTAGGGCCACGGCCAAGACTCATGAAATAGCTGTGTTCAAGAATCACCATACTGAAATAGGAGAATCAATAACACTATCTGAATTCTAAGTTCCTATAGATGCCAATCACTCTGAGCTTCAATGGATAAAGTGAGATGCCAAAACTGTTCGGAAGCAAAAAGCTACTAGTCCCACTCATCTAATTAGAATCTGAGCTTCACTCAAAAACTCTGAGATATTATTGCTTCTCAACTTATTAGTCTTCTATTTTATTTGTCTAGTTGCTTGAGGACAAGCAACAGTTTAAGTTTGGTGTTGTGATGAGCGGATATTTTATACGTTTTTTGGGGTTAATTTCATATAGTTTTTAGTATATTCTAGTTAGTTTTTAGTTTATTTCCATTAGTTTTTAGGAAAAATTCATATTTCTGGACTTTACTATGAGTTGTGTGTTTTTCTGTAATTTCAGGTATTTTTCTGGCTGAAATTGAGGGAGCTGAGCAAAAATCTGATTCAGGCTGAAAAAGGACTGCTGATGCTGTTGGATTCTGACCTCCCTGCACTCAAAGTAGATTTTTTGGAGCTACAGAACTCGAAATTGCGAGCTTCCAATTGCATTGGAAAGTAGACATCCAGGGCTTTCCAGCAATATATAATAGTTTATACTTTGCTCAAGGATAGACGACGTAAAATGGCGTTCAATGCCAGTTCTCTGCCCAATTCTGGCGTCCAGCGCCAGAAAAGGATTAAAAGTTGGAGTTCAACGCCAGAAATGGATCCAAACCTGGCGTTGAACGCCCAAAACAGCCTTATGCACGTGAATTGTTTAAGTCTCAGCCCCAGCACACACCAAGTGGGCCCCAGAAGTGGATCTCTGCACCATCCATCATAGTTTACTCATTTTTTGTAAACCTAGGCTACTAGTTTAGTATTTAAACAACTTGTAGAGACTTATTTTGTATCTCATGACATTTTAGATCTGAACCTTGTACTCTTTGATGGCATGAGTCTCTAAACTCCATCGTTGGGGGTGAGGAGCTTTGCTGTGTCTTGATGAATTAATGCAAGTATTTCTGTTTTCCATTCAAACATGCGTGTTCCTATCTAAGATATCCATTCGCGCCTAACTATGGAGAGGGTGATGATCAGTGACACTCATCACCTTCCTCAATTCATGAACGTGTGTCTGACAATCACCTCCGTTCTACATCAGATTGAATGAATATCTCTTTGATTCCTTAATCAGAATCTCCGTGGTATAAGCTAGATTGATGGCGGCATTCATGAGAATTCGGAAAGTCTAAACCTTGTCTGTGGTATTCCGAGTAGGATTCAGGGATTGAATGACTGTGACGAGCTTCAAACTCGCGAGTGCTGGGCGTAGTGACAGACGCAAAAGGAGGGTGAATCCTATTCCAGCATGATCGGGAACCTCAGATGATTAGCCGTGCTGTGACAGAGCATTTGGACCATTTTCACAAGAGGAGGGGATGTAACCATTGACAACGGTGATGCCCCAACATACAGCTTGCCATAGAAGGACGTGCGTGCGTGAATCAGAGGACAAAGGAAAGCAGAGATTCAGAAGACAAAGCATCTCCAAAACTCCAACATATTCTCCATTACTGCATAACAAGTAACCTTCAGCCCATGCTCTCTTGTTTATTCGCAATTCAACTGATAAATGCAATTGACTTCCTGACTAAGAATTGCAAGATAACCATAGATTGCTTCAAGCCAACAATCTCCGTGGGATTCGACCCTTACTCACGTAAGCTATTACTTGGACGACCCAGTGCACTTGCTGGTTAGTGGTACGAGTTGTGAAAAGTGTGATTCACATTTCGTGCACCACTCTCTCTCTAAAATTCTACTCTAAAATATGATGAAAACTAAACTATGACTACTTGCCCATTCCCCCTTCAATCCTTGGTTTCAATAGCATCAGAAATGAGTTGGATTGGGCCCAAAATGAGCTAGAAATCACTGGCCACGAGTTGCTCTTTAATGAACCACGTGCAACATCAATGTGTACGCGTACAGTGCGTGTACGCATCCATAAACGCAAAGTAACTATGGCAAATTTTATATCATTTTGAAGCCCCGGATGTTAGCTTTCCAACACAACTGGAACCGCCTCATTTGGACCTCTGTAGTTCAAGTTATGGTCGATTGAGTGCGAAGAAGGCAGGCTTGACAGCTTTGCGTTTCCTTCATTTCTTCATGAGTTCTCCCACTTTGCATGCTTTTCTCCTCACTTCTTCCATCCAATACTTGTCTTATGAACCTAAAATCACTCAACAAACACATCAAGACATCGAATGGAATTAAGGTGAGTTAAAATCACCAATTTAAGGGCCTAAAAAGCATGTTTTCACATTTAAGCACAAATCAAGGGAGAATTTCAAAGCCATGCTATTTCATTGAATAAATGTGGGAAAAGGTGATAAAATTCCCCAATTAAGCACAAGATAAACCACAAAATTGGGGTTTATCAAACCTCCCCACACTTAAACCAAGCATGTCCTCATGCTAAGAATAAAGAAGGACAAGAAAAGGGCTATGAACATTTATTCAATGCAAATAAACTATATGCACCTATCTATATGAATGTAACTAAATGCAAAATGATTCTACCTACTTGGTTAAAAGTAAATCAATCCCCAAGAATACATATGCACATGTAGGGCTAAGTAGTATGATGATTCATGAATCCTACCAATTTGAACATCAAAATAAAGCACAAATAGACTTGCAAGAAGAAAAGCTCATGAAAGCCGGGAATAAGGAATTGAGCATCAAACCCTCACCGGAAGTGTATCCGCTCTAGTCGCTCAAGTGTATAGGGTCAATCACTCAATTCTCTTCTAATCATGCTTTCCATGATTTGTTTTTCATCTAACAATCAACAATTATTCAATGCATGCATACATTCATCATGAGGACTTATTCGTTTGTTGTAATGGGGCTAGGGTAAAGGTGAGGATGTATATGGTCAAGTGAGTTTGGAATTTGAATCTTTGATTAACCTAAGCTCTTACCAAACACATATAACAACCTATGCAATTCTAATACACAATCTAGCTACCCATGATTCTCACTTTTTCATGTACTTATGCATTCTCTTTAATTCGCATTCCATATGCATTGATTTTTATTACTTTGCTTTGGGGCATTTTTGTCCCCTTTTTATTGCTCTTTTTTTTCCTATATATATATATTTTTTTTTCTATTTTTTTCTTTTTATATTTTTTTTCTCTTTATTTTGTAATTTTTTTTTTCTTTTTGTACTAAAGTATATATAAGAGTGTCAATGCATATGGTTTAAACATAATTAATACATGAGTATGTACCCGATTCCCAAAATTTTCAATAAAAATAAAAATTACACTTTTACCTCAACCAATGTCCCAAGTTTCCCATACCCAAATGATACACACTCTCACTAGCCTAAGCTAATCAAAGATCCAAATTAAGGTCATTTATTATTTTTCGCTTATGGGTAGTGATGTGCTACAATTAAGAACAAAAGGGATTAAATAGGCTTAAAATTGGCTAACAATGGTTGATGAAAGGTAGGCTATTTGGGTAAGTGAGCTATTTGAAATGATGGCCTCAATCATATAAATGCATGTATACATGGAATAATGGACATAAAGAATCAAGCAAATCAAAGATTACAATCATAGAAAGAGAATGATGCACACAAGAATGAAAATAAGTGGTTATAAGATGTAACCACACCGTAAGGCTCAAAACTCACATGCTTGTGTTCTTAGCTCAAAAACCATGTTCCAAAATAAATTCTTTAAGCAAGTTCAACAAAAAAAAAATTTCAAATTGGTAGGGTGCCCTAAAAACAGTCTTTTAGAAAAGAAATCATCACCCTAACCAAGTAGTCCTAAAAATTGTACAAATTCTAACTAACGTGCAATCTATCATGCAATGCACAACTAACTAGCAAAGAAAATTAAGAATTGGTGTTGAAAGAAGATTGTTACCCGTGAAGGTCGGTCGTACGACCTCCCCACACTTAGAAATTTGCACCGTCCTCGGTGCATGCAAAGAAGAGCAAGGTGGACGGGTTGCTACAATTGATGAGCTCCTTCAAAAGGTTGTGCGGGTGAACTTGTTTGTTGTCCCCATTTAGAAGCTTTTCCTTTTCCTCTTTCGGTGGCCAACCTAAAAGGAAAGAAAAAGAAAGAAAATTAAGCCTACAACAAAGATATCAAAGCAAATAGAACATAGGCGGGGCTAATGCCAACTAAAAGTAGGGTTATCACTACATGTTAGCTACACATGTGAGTGAGAAAGCAATATAAGCTAATGCATATTAACTAACACTTGATGCAAGAGTAAAGTCAAAGCATAGGTACATGACATAAAGAGCATGTTGCATCAAGCTTAATCAACAATTGACACAAACAAGATTAGTGATACGCATGAGAGCATTTGGTCCCATCCTAACTCAATGATGATAAGGTATAAAAACAAGGGATCATGAGTCAGGAAGGACTAAAGCACTAATCTTGTGTGTAGAGAAAATATTACAATTAATGCCAAACAAGTCATGAAGCACCAAAACAATGCAAGGATTTCTCAACAATTGAGTAAGAGAATTTAACACCATTATTAAAATAAAAAACTTAGAAAGGAAAATAAGAACAAGCTATGAAAACAAAATTAAAATGCAATGAATAAAAGTAAGAAAATGCAATAAAAGAAAATGGAAGAAAAGGAAAAATTTTTTTAATTTATTTATTTATTTATTTATTTATTTTTTACATTAGAAATATATATTTTTTTCAAGAGAGGAAGAAGAAAAAAAAATAGAAAGAAAGAAGAAGAAAAGAAGAAAAAAGAAGAGAGGAGAAAGGAGAAAAACAGGATGCAAATCCACGCATAAGCGCCATGCGTGCTTATGCACGGATGCGGCAGGGACAATCTGATGCGGGTGAAAACTGTCTCTCAACAAATTTCCTTCAGCAAGTGTACCGAATTTGTTGTCAAGTAAAAACTCACAATAGAGTGAGGTCGAATCCCACAGGGATTGATTGATCAAGCAACTTTAATTAGAAGAATGTTCTAGTTGAGCGAATCCAGAATTTGGGTTGAGAGTTGCAGAAAATAAAATGGCGAGAATGTAAATAACAGAAAAGTAAATGATAGAATTAAAGAACTGGAAGTAAATGACTGAAAGTAAATTGCAGAATTATAAATGGGAATGGGGGATTTGCTCATAAAAGTAAATGGCAGAAATTAAAGAGAATGGGTAAGATCAGAGATGGGGAGTTCATTGGGCTCAGGAGATGTTGCAATTCTCCGGATCAAGTTCATTTTCATCTCTTCCTCAATCAATGCACTCATTGATCTCCTTGGCAATCTTAATTGATTGAATTACAATTTCTTGCAATTCAATCTCTCAAATCTTGATCAATAGCCAATTCCTTGGTCAATTGCTCATGAGAAGAGATGAAGTATGGTCACTGATTATACCACATGCATTTCCCAAATCAAGTATTGAGAGGGTTATAGTCACATACCCATCCAAACCCAATTTGGTCCAGCATGAGAAAGTATTTCTAGCTTGATCTCTTCATTCCTCTTTCAAGGTTCAGAAGAGATCCAAGTTTGAATAGCTTCTTTTCCAAGATAACTACCCAATTTGATGAAGATCGAAAGCTTTCAAGTAAAATCAAGAGAAAAGATAGAAGAAGAATAATGAAAATTAGTATTGATCCATCAAATTACAACAGAGCTCCCTAACCCAATGAAAGGGGTTTAGTTGTTCATAGCTCTAGAAAATGAAAACAAAGATGGAGAATACATAATAAAACTAGAAAAATGCAGAGAAGGTAAAATACAGAGAGTAGTTCTCTTTTCCAACTTTCAGAACCCTCGTTCAACAATTCAAAGCTACTCCTATATATATTACTTCTCTCAGCTTCTAGTTGGCTCTTCAAGTCTTGGGCCTTTGGATCTTGAGTTTGAAGCAGTTCTCTTCTTCATTTGGGCTTGGCTTTACTTGCAGAGAGAAAGTGTGAAGTGGGCAGAGACTTTAGCTCAGGACGTTAGGGATGTTAACGTTTAGTGAAAATATGAGTTCGAGAACGTTAGTGACAATCAACTTTCTCACTAATGTTCCTAATTAAAAGCCACATTAACTTCAACGTTAGTGGCACAAACGTTGCCACTAACGTTGCCTCTAAGTCCTTCGCACACGTTATTGAGACTTAACATTCCCAATAACTTTGAAAAACCCCATTTGTTCCCACGTTAGAGCCCACGTTAACTTAGTTAACGTGGCTCTTTAACGTGGGCTTGCCATCCTTCGAGAACGTTAGTGACACTCAACATTGTCACTAACATTCCAAGGTGCCCCTATGCCTCACGTTAGAGTCCACGTTAACTAGGTTAACGTGGTTTCTAACGTGGCCATGCTTAGCCATCCCCAACGTTAGTGACAATGTTGAGTGTCACTAACGTTGGCCATTCTTTCACTCATCAACGTTAGCTTCCACGTTAACTAAGTTAACGTGGAAGTTAATCGTGGCTCCTTGGGGGGTTTTGTGGTTGCTTCCAACGTTAGTGACAATGTTGGGTGTCACTAGCGTTGTCGACCACTCTTGCTTCTTACGTTAGCTCCCACGTTAACCAAGTTAACGTGGGAGTTAACGTGGTATGTTTCTCCTTAGGCCAACGTTAGTGACAATGTTGAATGTCACTAACGTTGGCGTTTCTTCCCCCTTTTAACGTTAGAGGCCACGTTAACTAAGTTAACGTGGACTCTAACGTGGCCACTTATGAGCATTTGCCAACGTTAGTGACAATGTTAAGTGTCACTAACGTTGGCTCAACTTCCCCTCTCCACGTTAGAGTTCATGTTAACTTAGTTAACGTGACTCTTAACGTGGTCAATGATGGCTTCGAGAGCGTTATTGGCAATCACTTTTTTCATTAACTTTGCAAGTTACCTCCCATTCCTTGCTTCCTTTGGTCCTAAAATCAAGCAATAGAGCACATCAAAGTTCTAGTCCAAGTCATGGGCAATGCAACATACAATTTGTCACTAAACTCATGCAAAATCCTCATGAAATAATGTAAAATGCACAATGTGTGCTTGAATCAAGGTGTAAGTGAATATCTACCCAAAACTAACTTATTTTCTAAAAGAATGCATGAAACTAACCTAAAAACAGTAAAGAAAAGGTCAGTGAAACTGGCCAAGATGCCCTGGCATCACAACACCAAACTTAAAGCTTGCTTGTCCTTAAGCAAGTACTGGAACAAGAGAATGATGAATGGAATGCCAAGAGCAATGAGTCATTCTTGTGGAAGTCATATCACTGATTTTATGGTGGTTTCATGCATAACAACTTAGGTTCATTCCTTTACTGGCTTTCAGACCTTTATCATGTCCTAAAACACTCACTTTGCTTACATCCCATGAGACTTTTTAAGATAAGCTTTCAGCCAACACTCCCGAACCAGTTGGTTCAAGGTGCTAGGTGTTGAAGCACCCCTAAGGACTTACTCCCTCAAGTCTCTCTCCCATACATACACACCACAGGCATATAGTTCATTTATTTTCCTTCTTAAGACCTTGGTGTCCAGCACCTCTTTGGGTTACTAAGTGCTCTGTAGTGAGGGTTACTCTTGATAATGGACTTTCAGCTGATAATTCCGGGTTAGTTAACCCAAGTTACCAAGTGATAAAGCAACCCTAAGAGCTTATTCATCCAAGTAGATCCCTCACACAGGAACACCACAGACACATATCTTAAGATCAAAACCATTGGTGCCTAGCCTTATTGCTTACTCTTTTTTCTTTTGTTTTTCCACTTTCATTATTCTTTTCTCTTTCTCTTATTAGGATCTTGTCATATACTTAGTCTCATGAGTATATTCAAAGCAAAGTATTCAGGCCAGATAGTTGTCATCCCACCTTATGGTTGAACCAACTTAGCTAACTTATGATCATACCACAAACTCATGAATGTACTCCATAGTATGAACTCTACTCTGGTCTTTTGAAACATAAACATTCTCTCTTCATTTGATTTAAAGGGACAAGCATACAAGTAAGTAAAGTAAGGATGCAGTGACATAAAGACTAGCACACAGAGACCTTCTTCAATACCAAAGACTTAAAAGACAGAATTGAAAAAGGTTTCAACTACGCGTAACTACAAATCAAAAGTGCATTCGGACTTCCAACTTTCAACAATTCTGAGTATAATGGAATTAAGTAACAATACAACCTTCGGGTGATGATTTTTGGTTGCCCTATCTCTTTGTCATCATCCTAGTTTTTGCTGCCTCGCTTTTTTGGGTGAAGATGCACCATTTCCTCATAAGATTCCTGCAAGGTTACTGGAAGTTGCTTGTTCCCAAAGCACTTGAGACATAGTTAGTTTGCATGTATTCTTGTGCCTCTTGAACTCAATTTGGTGTGTGAACACCAAACTTAGTTCCTTGCCCAGTACAAAATATTACATATATGCAGAGAACCTCATATCTTGTTATCAACAAAGCAATGATCACCTATAGTCTAACTACATCTAAGTGGTTTCTCTTGATTGGATGGAGCTAGCAATGTTCTTTTGGAGTGGAGTGTAATTCTAACCAATGTCCTTTGGTGGAACACCAAACTTAGAATTACACTATCACTCTTGGATTGTTCTGGTGTGGAACACCAAACTTAGCTCCTTACAATACAGGGGAAACAACTTGTGATTTTTATTGAAATAAAGATGAAAGTGAAACTACCTGAGGTTGGGTTGCCTCCCAACAGAGTGCTCTTTTATCGTCGCTAGCTCGACGAGTCCTTAATTACTTGAGATGGTACTTTACTCTGGGGTTTTCCCCCATGTTACCCAGATAATGCTTGAGTCTTTGTCCATTCACTGTAAAAGTCCTCTCTGA
This sequence comes from Arachis hypogaea, assembly GCF_003086295.3. Classification (NCBI taxonomy): domain Eukaryota; kingdom Viridiplantae; phylum Streptophyta; class Magnoliopsida; order Fabales; family Fabaceae; genus Arachis; species Arachis hypogaea. Next base: position 33,191,610 of record NC_092047.1, on the reverse strand, counting down.
ACCTTCATCCGTGATTTCGATGTGGCCATATGGTGATACTTTTGTAACCATGAAAGGTCCGGACCACCTTGACTTGAGTTTTCCTGGGAACAGCCTTAATTTAGAATTGTAAATGAGTACTCGCTGCCCCTTTTCGAAACTCCTGGGCGCAAGATGCATGTCATGTTTTCTCTTTGCCTTTTCTTTATACATTTTAGTGTTTTCATAGGCTTGTGACCTGAATTCCTCCATCTCTTGCAGCTGCAAGATCCTTTTTGCACCAGCAGCAATGCTATCAAAATTTAGTATCTTGATAGCCCAGAGAGCTTTGTGTTCCAGCTCCAGTGGTAAATGACAAGCCTTCCCATAGACCAGTTGATATGGAGACATTCCAAGTGGCGTTTTGAATGCTGTTCTGTATGCCCAAAGAGCATCATCCAGCTTCTTCGACTAATCCTTTCTAGATGCACCCACAGTCTTTTCCAGGATCTTCTTCAGCTCTCTGTTGGATATCTCAGTTTGCCCACTTGTTTGAGGATGGTAAGGTGTGGCTACTTTGTGTTTTACCCCATATCGTAGGAGGAGAACTTCTAGTGGTTTGTTACAAAAGTGGCTCCCTCCATCACTGATGAGGGCTCTTGGGACTCCAAACCGGCTAAATATATTCTTCCTGAGGAAGTTCATGACTACCTTGTTATCATTAGTTGGGGTTGCAATAGCCTCTACCCACTTGGAAATATAATCCACTGCTACCAAGATGTACTTGTTTGCATATGAGGTTGGGAATGGTCCCATGAAATCTATTCCCCACACATCAAATAGTTCTAGTTCCAAGATGAAATTTTGTGGCATGGTGTTTCTTTTGGGCAAGTTTTCAGATCTTTGGCATTCATTGCAGCTTTTTACTAGTTCCTTGGCATCCTTGAAAAGGGTGGTCCAAAAGAATCCGCTTTGTAACACCTTTGCTGCAGTTCTGTCCCCTCCAAAGTGGCCTCCATAACATGAACCGTGGCAATTCCACAGGACTTCTCTTCCTTCTTCTTCTGAAACACATCTTCTAAGGATTCCATCTGAACACTTCTTGAAGAGATATGGCTCGTCCCAGACAAAGTATTTTGCATCATTCATGAGCTTCCTTTTTTATGTTTATTGATCCCTGGGGGTTATGCCCCAGTTGCCTTGAAATTTGCAATATCTGCAAACCATGGTGCTTTGTGAACTGTCATCAACTGCTCATCAGGGAAGAGCTCGTTCACATTTGTATCATTTCTTCCACCTTGATCATGAGGGATTCTGGATAGGTGATCTGCCACCTTGTTCTCTACTCCTTTCTTGTCTCTGATTTCAATATTAAATTCCTGCAACAGTAAGATCCACCTTATTAGTCTTGACTTTGATTCTTGCTTGGCAAACAAATATTTAAGTGCTGTGTGATCTGTAAAGACAATCACTTTAGCACCAATGAGGTATGATCTAAATTTGTCAAATGCAAAAACTATTGCTAGCAACTCTTTTTCAGTAGTGGTATAATTTCTGAGTTTCATTAAGGACTTTGCTAGCATAGTATATCACATGAACTAAGTTATCTTTCCTCTGTCCTAACACTGCCCCAACTGCAAAATCAGATGCATCACACATCAATTCAAATGGTAGGTTCCAATCAGGTGGGAAAATGATAGGAGCAGAGAACAACCTCATTTTCAAATGTGCAAATGCTAGCATACATGTTTCATCAAAGATAAATGGTGTATCAGATACAAGGAGATTGCTTAAGGGCTTGGCTATCTTTGAAAAATCTTTAATGAACCTTCTGTAAAAACCAGCATGCCCTAAAAAACTCCTAATTGCCTTGACATCACTGGGTGGGGGTAATTTTTCAATACATTCTACTTTAGCTCTATCAACCTCAATGCCTTGGTGGGAGACCTTGTGACTAAGGACTATTCCTCCTGTCACCATAAAGTGACATTTTTCCCAGTTCAAAACCAAATTGGTCTCTTGGCATCTTTTCAATACCAAGGCGAGGTGATGTAGGCAACTAGGAAAGGAATCTCCGAATACCAAGAAATCATCCATAAAAACTTCAATGAATTTTTCTATCATATCTGAAAAGATAGAAAGCATGCAGCGTTGGAAAGTTACAGGTGCATTACATAGTCCAAATGGCATGCGCCTATAGGCAAACACTCCATACGGACAAGTAAATGAGGTTTTCTCTTAGTCTCTGGGATCAACCACTATTTGGTTATATCCTGAATAACCGTCGAGAAAACAATAATATGCGTGCCCTGCAAGTCTTTCTAACATCTGATCCATGAATGGAAGGGGAAAATGATCTTTTCGTGTAGCCTCATTGAGTTTTCTGTAGTCTATGCACATCCGCCATCCTGTGACGGTCCTTGTAGGTATGAGTTTGTTCTTCTCATTGGGAACCACAGTGATTCCTCCCTTCTTGGGCACAACATGTACGGGACTAACCCAAGGGCTGTCCGAAATTGGGTATATTACCCCTCCTTGCCAAAGCTTCATAACCTCTTTCTGTACCACTTCCTTCATGATTGGGTTCAGCCTTCTTTGGGATTGAATGGATGGCTTAGCATCATCTTCCAACAGTATTTTATGCATGCATATGGCTGAACTGATTCCTTTCAAGTCAGCAAGGGTCCATCCAATGGCATCCTTATGCTCTCGCAGCACTTTGAGTAGCTCGTCTTCTTGATCTTGACTGAGGGATGAATTTATGATCACTGGGTAGTTTTCATTTTCTCCTAGATATGCATATTTGAGAGTGGGTGGCAGTGCTTTGAGTTCAAGTTTGGGTGCTTCTGACTTTTCGTTCCCTTCCTTTGGTGCATTTGGTATATAAATTTCTGCTGTGGCCACCTCTTCACTTGATTCAGATTCTTCCTCCACCAATCTCTCGTCCTCTTCAGATTCTTCTTCTTCAAGATTCTCTTGCACTTCATCCTCAAGTGCATCTAACCTCATGCATTCCCCCAATTGTTCTGGTGGGTAACTCATGGCCTTGAACACATTAAATGTCATCTTTTCATTGTGTAATCTCAGGGTGAGGTCACCCTTCTGAACATCAATGACAGCCCCAGCAGTGACCAAGAATGGCCTTTCCAGGATGATGGAGGTCTTGGCGTCCTCCTGCATGTCCAGCACCACAAAATCTGCTGGAAATATGAAATCTCCCACTTTTACCAGCAAATCCTCTACTACCCCATGAGGGAATTTGAACGATCGGTCTGCCAGTTGTAGGGCCATTTTTGTTGGTTTATCCTCCTCAATTTTCATCTTCCTCATCATAGCTACGACATCAAATTGATGCTGGCCCCTAAGTCACAAAGAGCCTTCTCTACTGTGATTTCCCCTATAATACAAGGTGTAACAGCCCAGACCACCCGCTAGCACGATATTGTCCGCTTTGGCATACAAGGCCTCACGGTTTTGCCTTTGACGATAGGGATGATAGTCGAAGCCCCCCACACTCACTCGTCAAAATGCGTCATGCTAGGGAGAGGTATCCACACCCTTATAAGACATGCTTCGTTCCCCTCTCCAACCGATGTGGGCCTTACAATCCACCCCCCTAAGGGAGCCCAGCGCCCTCGCTGGCACATCGATCCGGGCTCTGGCTCTGATACCATCTGTAACAGCCCAGACCACCCGCTAGCACGATATTGTCCGCTTTGGCACACAAGGCCTCACGGTTTTGCCTTTGACGATAGGGATGATAGCCGAAACCCCCCACACTCACTCGTCAAAACGCGTCATGCTAGGGAGAGGTATCCACACCCTTATAAGACATGCTTCGTTCTCCTCTCCAACCGATGTGGGCCTTACACAAGGGATCTGAAAACTCCCATGATCCTTCAGTTTCTGGGGTAGTTTGTGTTGAATGATAGCACTACACTCTTCGGTTAGTATCACAGTCTCATTGTTCTTCCAGCTTCTCTTCTTAGTCATTAGCTCCTTCAAAAACTTGGCATAGAGTGGCATTTGTTCTATGGCTTCAGCAAAGGGTATGTTGATTTGTAGTTTCTTGAAGATTTCCAAAAATCTCAAGAACTGGTTGTCATCTTCCTTTTTATTCAATAGCTGGGGGTATGGAGCTCTTGAGATGTTCAGTGGTGGCATCCCTTTTTCTTTCTGCGGACTTGGCGTGGGAGGTTGAAGTCCATCTTGCTCTTCTCCCTTTTCATTTGAGCCTTCTTCTTGTGGTTTTTGGGGCAGTTCCTTCAGTTCCTTCCCATTCCTAAGTGTGATAGCTTGACACTCCTCCCTTTTGCTTGAATTAGCATCATTGCAAAGGTTGTGGTTAGGAAGCTGCTTAAATAGATAGCTGATTTGTGTCTCCAGTTTCTTGATGGCAGCATTTTGATTCTGCATGTTTGACTGCACTTCCTCTCGGAATGCTTTACTGTTTCGAATGTCCTTGCATACTCCTTCAAGTAAGGTTTCAATCTTAGAGAGCTTGTCATCAATTGATGGGTGATTCGGAGCAGATGTACTGTTTTGGTTTTGATAGGCTTGTGGAGAAGTGTTGTTGTGGGGGTGTTGAGATGTCCTCTGTGTGAATTATTGGTGAGCTGCATTGTTGTTGGAGTTGTAACGTCTCTGGTCTTGGTTTTGATCTTGCTGACTTCCCCACCCAAAGTTTGGGTGGTTTCTCCATCCAGGGTTGTAGGTCTTGGAGTATGGATCATAGTTTTGCCTTGGTGAATTCCCAATGTAGTTGGCTTGCTCCTGCCTACCCTCTGCTTCTTTATTCACTCCTTCTTGGGTTGTTGATGAAGTGGAGATTGCTGCTACTTGGTTCCTCTCCATCTTCTTGGTGAGGTCAGCCAGCTGCTGGGTAATGAGCTTGTTTTGGGCCAATAGAGCATCTACATTGTTTAGCTCCATTACTCCTCTTGTGTTCCCTCTTTCGAAAGCATAGAAGTAGTCGTTCTCTGCTACTGTTTCAATAACATCTATGGCTTCCTCAATAGTCTTCTTCTTGTTCAAAGATCCTCCGAATGAATGGTCTATGGCTTTCTTTGACTCATAAGAGAGCCCTTCATAGAAAATGTGCAGCTGCACCCATTCGTTGAACATATCTGGTGGGCACCTCCTTGTTAGGTCTTTAAACCTCTCCCATGCTTCATATAGAGTCTCACCATCTTGTTGCCTAAAAGTTTGGACCTCAGCTCTCAGCCTATTGATTCGTTGAGGAGGGTAAAATCTTGCTAAGAATTTGTTCACCATGTCTTCCCAAGTTGTCAAGCTTTCCCTTGGGAAAGATTCCAGCCATTTGGCTGCTTTATCTTTAAGTGAGAATGGAAACAAGAGCAGTCTATAGGTGTCAGGATGAACACCATTAGACTTCACTGTATCACATATCCTTAGGAAGGTGGTTAGATGTTGATTGGGGTCTTCTTGGACACCTCCTCCAAACGAACAGTTGTTCTGAACAAGGGTGATAAGCTGTGGTTTAAGTTCAAAGTTGTTGGCATGGATTGTTGGCTTTTGGATGCTACTTCCACAATTACCTGGGTTTGGATTGATGTAAGAGCCCAAAACTCTTCTATCCTCCCCAGCATGATTTACTCTACCTCCTCCCCCATGGTTGTGATCCTCTTCTTCATGATGGTTTTCCATGTTGTCTTCCATGTTTGGTTCAAAGAATTCCTCTTCTTCCTCAGCACCAACCACTTTTTTTCCTCTTGTCTCCCTCCTTAATCTAAGGAAGGTCCTCTCAGGTTCAGAATCGAAGGAAGTTGAAGCCTCGCTTCTTCTCCCTGTCATACAACCATCAAGTGCAAGCAAGAAAAGATAGGTGCAGAAAGTATTTTTGTCAGAATTACTGTTAGTTGTGGGTGATGCAATATATCAAACAGTTAGTGGGTTAGCAAACAGAATTGAAAATAACAAAGAAAAACAAAAGAGTAGAGGGGGAAGGGAAGAAGTTTAACTAAAACAGAAAGTAAATCACTCAAACAGAAAATGAAATTCACAAAAGAAAAATGCTCAATCTAGTGATCTTCCAATTTAATCATTGTTGATGCACAATCAATCCCCAACAACGGCGCCATAAACTTGATGCGGGTGGAAACTGTCTCTCAACAAATTTCCTTCGGCAAGTGTACCGAATTTGTCGTCAAGTAAAAACTCACAATAGAGTGAGGTCGAATCCCACAGGGATTGATTGATCAAGAAACTTTAATTAGAAGAAAGTTCTAGTTGAGCGAATCCAGAATTTGGGTTGAGAGTTGCAGAAAATAAAATGGCGGAAATGTAAATAACAGAAAAGTAAATGCTAGAATTAAAGAACTGGAAGTAAATGACTGAAAGTAAATTGCAGAATTGTAAATGGGAATGGAGAATTTGCTCATAAAAGTAAATGGCAGAAATTAAAGAGAATGGGTAGGATCAGAGATGGGGAGTTCATTGGGCTCAGGAGATGTTGCAATTCTCCGGATCAAGTTCATTTTCATCTCTTCCTCAATCAATGCACTCATTGATCTCCTTGGCAATCTTAATTGATTGAATTATAATTTCTTGCAATTCAATCTCTCAAATCTTGATCAATAGCCAATTCTTTGGTCAATTTCTCATGAGAAGAGATGAAGTATGGTCACTGATTATACCACATGCATTTCCCAAATCAAGTATTGAGAGGGTTATAGTCACATACCCATCCAAACCCAATTTGGTCCAGCATGAGAAAGCATTTCTAGCTTGATCTCTTCATTCCTCTTTCAAGGTTCAGAAGAGATCCAAGTTTGAATAGCTTCTTTTCCAAGATAACTACCCAATTGGATGAAGATCGAAAGCTTTCAAGTAAAATCAAGAGAAAAGATAGAAGAAGAATAATTAAAATTAGTATTGATCCATCAAATTACAACAGAGCTCCCTAACCCAATGAAAGGGGTTTAGTTGTTCATAGCTCTAGAAAATGAAAACAAAGATGGAGAATACATAATAAAACTAGAAAAATGCAGAGAAGGTAAAATACAGAGAGTAGTTCTCTTTTCTAACTTTCAGAACCCTCGTTCAACAATTCAAAGCTACTCCTATATATACTACTTCTCTCAGCTTCTAGTTGGCTCTTCAAGTCTTGGGCCTTTGGATCTTGAGTTTGAAGCAGTTCTCTTCTTCATTTGGGCTTGGCTTTACTTGCAGAGAGAAAGTGTGAAGTGGGCAGAGACTTTAGCTCAGGACGTTAGGGGTGTTAACGTTTAGTGAAAATATGAGTTCGAGAACGTTAGTGACAATCAACTTTCTCACTAACGTTCCTAAGTAAAAGCCACGTTAACTTCAACGTTAGTGGCACAAACATTGCCACTAACGTTGCCTCTAAGTCCTTCGCACACGTTATTGAGACTTAACATTCCCAATAACTTTGAAAAACCCCCTTTGTTAACGTGGCTCTTTAACGTGGGCTTGCCATCCTTCGAGAACGTTAGTTAACGTGGCTCTTTAACGTGGGCTTGCCATCCTTCGAGAACGTTAGTGACACTCAACATTGTCACTAACGTTCCAAGGTGCCCCTATGCCTCACGTTAGAGTCCACGTTAACTAGGTTAACGTGGCTTCTAACGTGGCCATGCTTAGCCATCCCCAACGTTAGTGACAATGTTGAGTGTCACTAACGTTGGCCATTCTTTCACTCATCAACGTTAGCTTCCACGTTAACTAAGTTAACGTGGAAGTTAACGTGGCTCCTTGGGGGTTGTGTAGTTGCTTCCAACGTTAGTGACAATGTTGGGTGTCACTAACGTTGTCGACCACTCTTGCTTCTTACGTTAGCTCCCACGTTAACCAAGTTAACGTGGGAGTTAACGTGGTATGTTTCTCCTTAGGCCAACGTTAGTGACAATGTTGAATGTCACTAACGTTGGCGTTTCTTCCCCCTTTTAACGTTAGAGGCCACGTTAACTAAGTTAACGTGGACTCTAACGTGGCCACTTATAAGCATTTGCCAACGTTAGTGACAATGTTAAGTGTCACTAACGTTGGCTCAACTTCCCCTCTCCATGTTAGAGTTCACGTTAACTTAGTTAACGTGACTCTTAACGTGGTCAATGATGGCTTCGAGAGCGTTATTGGCAATCACTTTTCTCATTAACTTTGCAAGTTACCTCCCATTCTTTGCTTCCTTTGGTCTTGAAATCAAGCAATAGAGCGCATCAAAGTTCTAGTCCAAGTCATGGGCAATGCAACATACAATTTGTCACTAAACGCATGCAAAATCCTCATGAAATAATGTAAAATGCACAATGTATGCTTGAATCAAAGTGTAAGTGAATATCTACCCAAAACTAACTTATTTCCTAAGAGAATGCATGAAACTAACCTAAAAACAGTAAAGAAAAGGTCAGTGAAACTGGCCAAGATGCCCTGGCATTACAATCCACGCATAAGCGTCATGCGTGCTTACGCGTGGGTGCAGCAGGGACAATCCACGCGTAAGCGTCATGCGTGCTTACACGTGGATTGTGCTTTTTGCACAGTGCACGCGCGATGTCCGCGCAACTCTCGGGAAAATGTACACATAGTTGCAAATGCGCAATCCACGTATAAGCGCCATGCGTGCTTAAGCGTGGATTGAAATTTTTTTTTAAGAAGCACAAAAATAGAATTTAACACTGTCCTAATCTATAAACATTCTAAAGCAACCAAAATTCAAATTTAACAAAAATCTTTAAGTTTTTGAAAATTTTTCAAAGACAAAACAAACAAAACTTGTACTTCAAGTAACCTACTTAACAACAATCTAAACTAATCAAAACACACTACTATAACCTATCAATCGAAAGAAAATGTATAAGAGTATAGAAAAGAAGAAAACTACCTATAATGGCAACTCAAATCACTTATTAACCAAATCTAAAAGAGAGTGGAAAGAGTTTACCATGGTGGGGTGTCTCCCACCTAGCACTTTTAGTTTAAGTCCTTAAGTTGGACATTTGGTGGGGGTCCTTGCTAGGGTGATTTATGCTTGAATTCATCCTTGAATCCCCACCATTGTTTGCATCTCCAATGTCCACTGGGATCCCAAATTAGGCGCACAAGACCTTCAAGTAAGCTGAGGTAGATGACAAGGCCCCAAGAGTTTTGATTATTGAAATGAATTTCGGAGTCCCAAACCTTGTTTTTGCACCCATCTTCTCGTTGACTACCATAGTTAAATTTGGGTGACAAGGCTTGTGAATTCTCAATTGAGCATCCAAACATTCTCCTAGGCCCTTGCAATTCGGTTCTACACCAACCATTGCTATTCAACTTTGAGCATGCAACCATCATGAACTTAGAATGGTGTCTCCAACCACTACACAACTCTCTCCTACTCTTAACTCCATAAAGAGCTCTAAGTTGACCATCATTTTCAATCAAACCATATTCAAGTGAGAAATTAAAGCTTAGGGATAAGAATTTTACCCACTTGAATGTTGTGTTGGATGATGGTGACTTAGGAAGGGGGACCTCCCCACACTTAGCCAATGTGAGATCCATTCCCTTGTGCTCTTCCCTTGTAACTTTCACCTCCTTGCAAGCTTCTTCAATTTCAATTCCTTGCTCACCAACTTCTTCTATACACCCTTCATTGCTTAAACCATATGTCGGAGGTTGTGCACGGTCCTTCTTGTCATCAATTTCATAGCACAATGAGGGAGATTCATCAATTCCAAAAGACTTATTGCTTGGTGTGGAATCATCTTCAATGATGGAGCTTGCTTCTTGCTCAACCTCTTCCTCTTGGTAGCTTCCTTCCAATTCAATATTTTCTTCATTGCTTACCAAGGGTATGGGAGGTGAGGTATCTTCTTCTTTACTCTCTATGTCAAGCCCAATGGGAGGAGATTCAATTGTACATAAGAATTCATCAATGATTGAATCCATCTCTTGATCAATCTCTTCAAAGTTTTCCACCATGATATGCCTTGGAGGTTGTACACCCTCCTCAACATCAATATCAAGCTTCTTGGAAGAGGTATCTATAATGCTACATTCCCATGGACTTCCATCATCTCCTAGATCTTCAACCACTTCTTCCAGCTCAATTATCTCAACTTCCTCTTCTTGTTGCACTCCTTGCTTCAACTCCTCTTCTTCACCTTGAAGCTCTAAACTCACTTCCTCACTATGCTCCTTGATTGCTTCTCCACATTCAACAATGGGAGTACCTTGATCACATAGGCTTAGGCGGGATGAAACCATATTGCTAACGGCTTCTTCTATGATAGGCATCTTGGCTTCTAGCTCCTTAAACTCCTTTTCCGTCCCCTCTTGTTGCCTTTGGAATTGAGAGTTAAGATCTCTTAGTTCTAGCGTGAGGGCATCATTGGGGGCGGTGGTGGAAGAGAGGGTTCATTATTTGGGAGAGAGGGCTCATAATTGGAAGGTGGTTTATCTTGGTAAAGGTATGGAGATGGTGCATATTGAGGTAGTTCTTGGGAGTAGTTGTGTTGGAATTGTTGTGGTTCCATGTATGGTTCATATAGCTCAAAAGGTGATTGGTATGGTGGACAAGGATTAGGGTCATATGGAGGTGTTTGGTGGTAAGGGGCTTGTGAGTAAGGTGGTTCAAAATCACGTTGAGGGGAGGGGTCATATGTATGTGGTGGTTGTGGTTGACAATCACAATAAGGGTCATCACATACATTAGATTGGTATACATTAGGATTAGGATTATACCCAAAAGAATCCGGAGAGTGGTTACGTTGGGGTGACGCTTGAACGGCTTGACGGGAATAAAATGCTTTTTGGTCCTTGCGCATCTCCATGAGGAGAATAGTCATATCCCCAAGCACTCTTGTCAAACATGGTTCGGAAGGAGATTGTCGCCAAGAAGATTGTTCATAAGCTTGGGGCTCCTCCCACCTTCGATTTCCAAATCCTTGATGTACATCCTCATTGAAGCTTCCATTTCCTACAACATAGTTTGAACCACACTCATAGCCAAAGTGATGAGAATTCATAGTGAAAGAGAGAATAAAAACAAAAGGCTAACAAGAAATAAAGAAAACTAAGTCCTACAACTAGCAAAAACTAACAAACAAACCAAAAGTCAAGCTATTCACAATATATACAATAGCCAATAACATAGCACCATTGCAACTCCCCGGCAATGGCGCCATTTTGATGAGTGAGAATTTATTGATGGTTTAGAATTTCTCTCACAGAAATAAGAACTTCTTTGTAAGCATAGCTCCAAACCAACAAACAATTCTCACATAAAAAATTTGAGTTGTCACAAGTACAAACCCCAATAAGAATTAACCGAAGTATTTAAACCTCAGGTCGTCTCACAAGGAATTGCAATGAAGTGTTTAATTATTGGCTATGAAGAACAAGGGGGTTTGATTTTGATAATTGATAAGAAAATATAAAAGCAAGAAAGTAAATGACAATTAACTAATAAAATAAAGGAAAGAACTCTTGGCTAGACTTAGGTAATTGAGATCACCATCCTTGTCTACAAACTAAATATTGACAATTATGAGAGGCCAACCTATTAAGTCTACCTCCAAAAGCTTTAAGTACATAATACCTACTCCTAAGCTTGAAGTATGTCAAATAGGCTTGATCAACATCAATCCATAAGTCCTAACCTAGCTACCAATTAACTTAGTAGTAGGCTAGAGTCAATGGTTATCAAATTGACCACTAAGGGTTCTCAAATCACCAATTCAATGAGATCCAATGACTCAAGGTCACTCAATTCCCTTAGCCTAGGCCAAGAGTGAAGAAAACTACTCAAAAACTAGAGGAAATATTTTATCAAACACCTAGTGTGCAAGGAAAGTAAACATCATAAAATACAAGAATTAAAGGAAACCCATAACTACCACAAGCAAGAAATCAACAATAACAATCAAGATCAACATAAAAGAAACATGGAAACATAAAATTGCATTAAAAGAAATCAAGATCTAACAATGGTTCATTAACATAAAAGAGAGCAAAACAAGAAATTAACAAGAGAAACTAAGAAGATTAATACAATAGAACACTAAAATATAAAGAGAATTGAAATCAAAACAAGAATTGAAAGACAAATTTGAGAGAGATTAACCTAACTTTACCCTAATTTCTATCCTAAATCTAGAGAGAGGCTCTAGGCTCCAGAATTCTACTCTAAAACATGATGAAAACTAAACTATGACTACTTGCCCATTCTCCCTTCAATCCTTGGGTTCAATAGCATCAGAAATGAGTTGGATTGGGCCCAAAATAAGCTAGAAATTGCTGGCCACGAGTTGCTCTTTAATGAACCACGTGCAACATTGATGCGTACACGTACAATGCACGTACGCATTCCTAAACGCGAAGTAACTATGGCGAATTTTATATCATTTTGAAGCTCCAGATGTTAGCTTTCCAACACAACTAGAACCGCCTCATTTGGATCTCTGTAGCTCACGTTATGGTCAATTGAGTGTGAAGAGGTCAGGCTTGACAGCTTTGTGGTTCCTTCATTTCTTCACGAGTTCTCCCACTTTGAATGCTTTTCTCCTCACTTCGTCCATCCAATACTTACCTTATGAACCTGAAATCACTCAACAAATACATCAAGGTATCGAATGGAATTAAGGTGAGTTAAAATCACCAATTTAAGGGCCTAAAAAGCATGTTTACACATTTAAGCACAAATCAAGGGAGAATTGTAAAATCATGCTATTTCATTGAATAAATGTGGAAAAAGGTGATAAAATCCCCCAAATTAAGCACAAGATAAACTACAAAATTGGGGTTTATCAATGACCCTCGATTGGCCTAACTTTGAAGAAAGTAGACTTGAAGCCATGGAAGGAGTCCTCGAAAAGGCCAAAGATCCTACGACTTTGTTGGACCCTAAAGGACATATACCCCTTCTTCGCCTTTCCCTGACGAGAAGGATTCGTAAGAAGGAAAAGATAGAGAAAAACATTCACGGAGGTCGGAAGCTCTAGATATTCACAGACCATCTCGAAGCATCGGATGGCAGCCCAGCTATTTGAATGTAATTGCGACGGAGCAACGTCACAACGGTTCAACAAACCCATGACAAAGGGGAAAAAGGGTAAACGAACCCCCAAGGTCGTAAACATGGGTTCGTAAACCCAAAACCAGTCGACAACCCATGGAGCCGCCAGGTTCTTCTGGCAAACACGCTCCCGATCGGCAGGAACATAAACCTGGTAAAACGCTTCCTCGGGACCACCCCCACAAAGGAGCCCAGCCTGGCGCAAATCCTGGAAGCTCTCTTTTGTGACCTTGGAGGGGGTGTCCTTCACGTCGGAGGAGACCCAGGCGTAATGATCGATGAAATCGGCTAGCGGCCGTTGAGCCTGGTTAGGGAGAACGAGGCGCTCAACCATACCTACAGCGGGGACACCACTTAGTTAGAACGGGAGGTCGGGAACCCGTAAAACAGTAAACCAAATTGCAACCAAAACCACCTCCCAAGACACCCCTATGCTAACCTAGAATTTAAACTAAACCCAGAAAAACCCAGTGGCGCCCCCTCTAAAGGAAAAAATAGTGAAAATAAAAAAAGAAACCCAGGCATGCACAGAAAACGCACAAAGGTACCAAGGAAAACCAGAAAAAAGAAGAGAGAAGAGAAACCATAACAACGTACCAGGAAACGCAGTATCTGAAAAGAATGAAGGAGAAATCCAAAAGAGCAGAGCAGCAGCAAGAGCGGGGATGGAAATAGAAATGAAAGCAGCAGCAGTTCGAGAAAATAGAGGAAGAAGAAAAGGAAAGTGGAGAAATAATGAGTTTGTGAAAATAAAAAGGGGCAAAGAGTGTAATCGTCGGAAGGAGCGCCAAAAGACGGGGGCATACCTGTCATTTCACACAAATTTCAAATCATGAAATGATGGGGCATTTAATGCCTCGCGCGAAAGCCAAGGAGGCAACGTCAGAGATGAGACAACCGCGCGTGCGAGACATGAAACGCCATCAACGGACTCCCGCGAAGAAGAACACATCCCCTCTCGGCGAGTAGGACAAACGCACTTAGCCGCGAGCTCCAAACCTCAAGGCTAGCGCGTTTGGGGCACTGTTACGGACCACTACAAGTCCAGTCCAACTAGCCGCGGGATCGGAGCACCACCTTTGACCCAGGCCCAAACTATCCCCTACCAGGAAAATCCAACGGGTCGGTTCCCAATACCCGACCCAGCCGACACCCGGTCTCACCACCTATGCAACCCAGTACACTACACCCAGCAAACCGGTCAGGTTAGCTTCCTTGGGGCTGCACCCGAAGCCCCGACCCGAAGTCCAGGACGACCATCTCCTCCCACGTGGACAGGGACAACTCACAAGCATCCTGGCCAGTGGGCTAGGTCATCTTTGGGCCCGTCCAACACAGTATATAAGGGGAGAGGTCAGCACTCCCCCCAAGGTACACATCACCCTTTCCTAATCTGGCTATCATTTTGTACGGACACTGACTTGATCGTCGGAGTGTCCTTGCAGGTGGCCACCCCCCCTCTCTTGTCCGTCACACCGCCAACTCTACCAGTCTCCAGTTAGAGATCAAGAACCCGCTCTGCGCTGCTCAAGGGTCTCGCCCGCTCATCCCCTTGCAATCACCCGACCCGTCGAGCACCCGAGATCACTAGGTGACGAACAAAATGCAAGCCATCAAATAGCATCAATAGATGTCTTTAACTTTAAGCGGTTATTTACAATAGTTTCATCAATATGCTATCAAGAACTTTGTTTATATGCTTAGATTGAGCCATTAAATCATCACAATATTTAACACATAAATTATGGGAAGAATTAGGAATAAAACCCTCGTGACATACAAATGCACAATTCACTCCGTTGTTTACTTTCTTCCAATTACTAAATCCTAACTCTAAAAATGCATTTTTTCCATCATTGCGAGCACCATAATGTTTACCAAACAAGTAGCAAGGCAAACAATAAGCAGCATCTTTTTCTGGTGAATATTCTAACCAACTTGAAAATTTCTTAGACCAAGGAGATTGAAAATATCGACGGTGATTGTGATTACCAGAAGCTGGATAGCTAATATTTGTTGGTTGGTATGGCCCAACTATTATGCATGCTCTACGAATCTTATCACATTCATTGACATTATACTGCCAAATTGGACGCCGCTTTCCTGGATTCCTTTCTAGTAAAGAGATATCAAAATCTCTTTTTAATCTTGGAACTTTGGCTTTATGTTGATTTGTATTTTGAGTAAGATTAAAGAGTTCACTTACTTGAACTTCTTGTGAAACAAGATTAGAGGGTTGACTTGTTTGAGCTCCAACATCATTAGTAACTTTTCTCTTAAAAATTGCATCAATTTTACTTTACTTTCTCATCATGAAATGTTCTAATTTCCTTTTTCCTGAAAAAAAAATTTAAATAATTATATATTCACATGAATAAACAAAGTCTAAATATTTTTTATTAATTAAACATCAATAACAATATTTTTTTTACTAAGTCACTATCAATTTTACTAAAAATAAAAAAAGAAAGAGAGAATAAATCTTAAAAATGAATAAGCTATTTATCTATAATCTATGTGAACATAAAAAAGATAAAATTATATTATTTTATAGTAAAAAAAATATGATTTGTTAATTAATAATTTTATACAATTATATAAAAAAAATAAAAAATAGAATGAGTAGAGTAGCGAAGACCTTTGCGGCTTTGCTATGATTGAAGACCAAAGTGAGGTTGTGAGGGCATGCTCCAAGAGAAGACTGAACTAGCTATGGGCTATAGCTGATGGCTTGGTGCAAGAAATTGTGATGTCCAGGCTCAAACAATCCCTGGTAATGGCTCCAAAGCTTGGTGCTCTGATCTTAATTCCTAATTGTCACAACTTCGATACAACTAACCAGCAAGTGCACTGGGTCGTCCAAGTAATACCTTACGTGAGTAAGGGTCGAATCCCACGGAGATTGTTGGTATGAAGCAAGCTATGGTCACCTTGTAAATCTCAGTCAGGCGGATATAAAATAATCATGGAGTTTTCGAATAATAAATAATAGAATAGGGATAGAGATACTTATGTAAATCATTGGTAGGAATTTCAGATAAGCGAATGGAGATGCTTTTCGTTCCTCTGAACCTCTGCTTTCCTGCTATCTTCATCCAATCGGTCTTACTCCTTTCCATGGCTGGCTGTATGCAAGGGCATCACCGTTGTCAGTGGCTACATCCCCTCCTCTCAGTGAATAATATGCTCACGCACCCTGTCACGGCACGGCTATTCATCTGTCGGTTCTCGATCATGCTGGAATAGGATTCACCCTCCTTTTGCGTCTGTCACTAACGCCCAACAATCGCGAGTTTGAAGCTCGTCACAGTCATTCAATCATTGAATCCTACTCGGAATACCACAGACAAGGTTTAGACTTTCCGGATTCTCTTGAATGCCGCCATCATTCTAGCTTACGCCACGAAGATTCTGGTTAGGAGATCTAAGAGATACTCATTCTAGCTTAATTCATGTAGAACAGAAGTGTTTGTCAGGCACGCGTTCATAGGGGAGAATGGTGATGAGCGTCACACATAATCATCACCTTCATCACATTCTTGGGTGCGAATGGATATCTTAGAAGCGAAATAAGAAGAATTGAATAGAAAATAGTGGTACTTTGCATTAATCTTTGAGGAACAGCGGAGCTCCACACCTTAATCTATGGAGTGTAGAAACTCTACCGTTGAAAATACATAAGTGAGAGGTCCAGGCATGGCCGAGATGGCCAGCCCCCTAAACGAGATCACAGGATCAGAATACAATCCAGGATGCCTAATACAATAGTAAGAGGTCCTATTTATAATAAACTAGCTACTAGGGTTTTCATGAGTAAGTATTTGATGTATAAATCCACTTCCGGGGCCCACTTGGTGTGTGTTTGGGCTGAGCTTAAGTGTTGCACGTGCAGAGGCCATTTGTGGAGTTGAACGCCAGTTTTTGTGCCAGTTTGGGCGTTCAACTCTGGTTTTGGATCCTTTTCTGGCGCTGGACGCCAGATTTGGGTAGAAAGCTGGCGTTGAACGCCAGTTTACGTCATCAATTCTTGGCCAAAGTATGGACTATTATATATTGCTGGAAAGCCCTGGATGTCTACTTTCCAAGCAATTGGAAGCGCGCCATTTCGAGTTCTGTAGCTCCAGAAAATCCACTTTGAGTGCAGGGAGGTCAGAATCCAACAGCATCAGCAGTCCTTCTTCAACCTCTGAATCTGATTTCTGCTCAAGTCCCTCAATTTCAGCCAGAAAATACCTGAAATCACAGAAAAATACACAAACTCATAGTAAAGTCCAGAAATGTGAATTTAACATAAAAACTAATGAAAACATCCCTAAAAGTAACTAGATCCTACTAAAAACATACTAAAAACAATGCCAAAAAGCGTATAAATTATCCGCTCATCACAACACCAAACTTAAATTGTTGCTTGTCCCCAAGCAACTGAAAATCAAATAGGATAAAAAGAAGAGAATATACTATAAATTCCAAACTATCAGTGAAACAGAGCTTCAATCATATGAGCGGGACTTATAGCTTTTTGCCTCTTGAATAGTTTTGGCATCTCACTTTATCCATTGAAGTTTAGAATGATTGGCATCTATAGGAATTTCAGATTTCGAATAGTGTTATTGACTCTCCTAGTTCAGTATGATGATTCTTGAACACAGCTTCTTTATGAGTCTTGGCCGTGGCCCTAAGCACTTTGTTTTCCAGTATTACCACCGGATACATAAATGCCACAGACACATAATTGGGTGAACCTTTTCAGATTGTGACTCAGCTTTGCTAAAGTCCCCAATTAGAGGTGTCCAGGGTTCTTAAGCACACTCTTTTTTTTTTTGCTTTGGACATTGACTTTAACCGCTCAGTCTCAAGTTTTCACTTGACACCTACACGCCACAAGCACATGGTTAGGGACAGCTTGGTTTAGCCGCTTAGACCAGGATTTTATTCCTTTAGGCCCTCCTATCCACTGATGCTCAAAGCCTTGGGATCCTTTTTATTTGCCCTTGCCTTTTGGTTTTAAGGGTTATTGGCTTTTTGCTCTTGCCTCTTGGTTTTAAGAGCTTTTGGCTTTTTCTGCTTGCTTTTTCTTTTTCTTTCTATTTTTTTTTTCGCCTATTTTTTTCTATTTTTTTCAGCAAGCTTTGTTCTTTGCTGCTTTTTCTTGCTTCAAGAATCATTTTTATGATTTTTCAGATTATCAAATAACATGTCTCCTAGTCATCATTCTTTCAAGAGCCAACATATTTAACATTCTTAAACAACAACTTCAAAAGACATATGCACTGTTCAAGCATACATTCAGAAAACAAGAAGCATTGTCACCACATCAATATAATTAAACTAAGTTCAAGGATAAATTCAAAACTCATGTACTTCTTGTTCTTTTGATTTAAAATAGTTTTTATTTTAAGAGAGGTGATGGATTCAGAGGACATTCATAACTTTAAGACAGAGTTACTAACTACTAATGATCATGTAATGAAGACACAAACATAGATAAGCACATAACATAGAAAATGAAAAACAGAGAAAGTAAGAACAAGGAATGAGTCCACCTTAGTGATGGTGGCGTTTCCTTTTTGAGGAACCAATGATGTCCTTGAGCTCTTCTATGTCTCTTCCTTGTCTTTGTTGCTCCTCCCTCATTGCTTTTTGATCTTCTCTTATTTCATGGAGCATGATGGAGTGCTCTTGATGTTCCACCCTTAGTTGTCCCATATTGGAATTCAATTCTCCTAGGGAGGTGTTGATTTGCTCCCAATAGTTTTGTGGAGGGAAGTGCATTTGAGGCATTTCCGGAATCTCATGGTGATGAGCTTCATGCGCCTCTTGAGCTCCATGAGTGGGCTCTCTTGCTTGCTCCATCTTTTTCTTAGTGATGGGCTTTTCCTCTTTAATGAGGATATCTCCCTCTATGTCAATCCCAGCTGAATTGCATAGATGGCAAATGAGGTGAGGAAAGGCTAACCTTGCCATGGTGGAGGACTTGTCAGCCACCTTGTAGAGTTCTTGAGGTATAATCTCATGAACTTCCACCTCTTCTCCAATCATGATGCTATGAATCATGATGGCCCGGTCTATAGTAACTTCAGACCGGTTGCTAGTGGGAATGATTGAGCATTGAATAAACTCCAACCATCCTCTAGCTATAGGCTTGAGGTCCAATCTTCTTAGTTGAACCGGCTTGCCTTTGGAGTCAATCTTCCATTGAGCTCCTTCTACACATATGTCCATAAGGACTTGGTCCAACCTTTGATCAAAGTTGACTCTCCTTGTGTAGGGGCGTGCGTTCTCTTCCATGTATGGCAAGTTGAACGCCAACCTCACATTTTCCAGACTAAAATCCAAGTATTTCCCCCGAACCATTGTAACATGGTTCTTTGGATCCGGGTTCTTACTTTGATCATGGTTCTTGGTGATCCATGCATTAGCATAGAACTCTTGAACCATTAAGATGCCGACTTGTTGGATGGGGTTCGTTAGAACTTCCCAACCTCTTCTTTGAATTTCATGTCGGATCTCCGGATACTCATTTCTTTTGAGTTTAAAAGGGATCTCAGGGATCATCTTCTTCTTGGCCACAACATCATAGAAGTGGTCTTGATGGGCTTTAGAGATGAACCTTTCCATCTCCCATGACTCGGATGTGGAAGCTTTTATCTTCCCTTTCCCTCTTCTAGAGGATTCTCCGGTCTTAGGTGCCATCAATGGTAATGGAAAAACAAAAAAGCTATGCTTTTACCACACCAAACTTAGAATATTGCTCGCCCTCGAGCAATAAACAAAAGAATAGAAGAAGAAGAAGAAGAAATATGGAGAGGGAGAGGGAGAAGTGGTTTCGGCTAAGGAGAGTGTAGAGGGGTGTGTTGTGTGAATTTGATGAAGAATGGAGGTCTTTATATAGGGAAGGGAGGGGGGGTTAAGGTTCGGCCATATGGGGGGTTTGGGTGGGAAATTGGTTTTGAATTTTGAAGGTAGGTGGAGTTTATGAGGTAGGTTTATGGGGAAGAGTGGATGGATGTGAGTGGTGAAGGTTTAGTGGGAAAGAGAGATTGAGGTGATTGGTGAAGGGTTTTTGGGAAGAGTGTTTATGGGGTTATGTGAAAGAGAGTGGTGAGAAGAGGTGAGTGGAGGTAGGTGGGGATCCTGTGGGGTCCACAGATCCTGAGATGATCCTGTGGGGTCCACAGATCCTGAGTGGATCCTGTGGGGTCCACAGATCCTGAGGTGTCAAGGCATTTACATCCCTGCACCAATTTAGGCATGCAAAATGCCCTTGCACACAACTCTGGGCGTTCAGCGCCAGGTTGGTGCCCATTTTGGGCGTTCAACGCCCATCTGCTGCCATTTCTGGCGTTGAACGCCAGAACCATGCTTGTTCTGGGCGTTCAGCGCCAGAATGCTCCCATTCTGGGCGTTCAGCGCCAGAACTATGCTCTGTTCTGGCGTTTGAACGCCAGACAGATGCTCCTCCAGGGTGTGATTTTTCTTCTGCTGTTTTTTATTCCGTTTTTGATTTTTTTGTTTATTTTGTGACTCCACATGATCATGAACCTAAGAAAACATGAAAATAAGAATTAGATAAACATTGGGTTGCCTCCCAACAAGCGCTTCTTTAATGTCAATAGCTTGACAGTGGGCTCTCATGGAGCCTCACAGATGTGCAGAGCTTTGTTGAGACTCTCCAACACCAAACTTAGAGTTTGGATATGGGAGTTCAACACTAAACTTAGAGTTTGGTTGTGGCCTCCCAACACCAAACTTAGAGTTTGACTGTGGGGGCTCTGGTTGACTCTGCTTGGAGAGAAGCTTTTCTTGCTTCCTCTCCATGGTTGCAGAGGGAGATCCTTGAGTTTTGAATACAAGGGAGTTCTCATTCCATTGAAGGACTATTTTACCTCTGTCAACATCAATCACAGCTCTTGCTGTGGCCAAGAAAGGTCTTCCTAGGATGATGGATTCATCCTCTTCCTTTCCAGTATCCAGGACTATGAAATCAGCAGGGATGTAAAGGCCTTCAACCTTTACTAACACGTCCTCTACTTGTCCATAAGCCTGTTTTCTAGAGCTGTCTGCCATCTCTAATGAGATTTTAGCAGCTTGCACCCCATAGATTCCCAGTTTCTCTATTACAGAGAGGGGCATGAGGTTTATTCCTGAACCAAGGTCACACAGAGCTTTAAAGATCATGGTGCCTATGGTACAGGGTATTATGAACTTTCCAGGATCCTGTCTCTTCTGAGGCAATGTCAGTTGATCCAGATCACTTAGTTCATTGATGAACAAGGGAGGTTCAACTTCCCAAGCATCAATGCCAAATAATTTGGCATTCAGCTTCATGATTGCACCAAGAAACTTGGCAGTTTGCTCTTCAGTAACATCCTCATTCTCTTCAGAAGAGGAATACTCATCAGAGCTCATGAAGGGCATAAGGAGGTTCAATGGGATCTCTATGGTCTCTAGATGAGCCTCAGAGTCCTTTGGTTCCTCAGAGGGAAGCTCCTTATTGACCACTGGACGTCCCAGGAGGTCTTCCTCCTTGGGATTCACGTCCTCTCCTCTCCTCTCAGGTTCGGCCATGGCGCTTATGTCAATGGCCTTGCACTCTCCTTTTGGGTTCTCTTCTGTATTGCTTGGGAGAGTACTAGGAGGGATTTCAGTGATCCTTTTACTCAGCTGGCCCACTTGTGCTTCCAGATTTCTAATGGAAGACCTTGTTTCATTCATGAAACTTACAGTGGCCTTAGATAGATCAGAGACTAGATTTGCTAAATTAAAAGCATTTTGTTCAGAGTTCTCTGTCTGTTGCTGAGTTGATGATGGAAAAGGTTTGCTATTGCTAAACCTGTTTCTTCCACTATTATTAAAGCCTTGTTGGGGCTTTTGATCCTTCCATGAGAAATTTGGATGATTTCTCCATGTTGAGTTATAGGTGTTTCCATAATGTTCACCTAAGTAATTTACCTCTGCTATTGCAGGGTTCTCAGGATCATAGGCTTCTTCTTCAGAAGATGCCTCTTGAGTACTGTTGGATGCAGCTTGCATTCCATGCAGACTCTGAGAAATCATATTGACTTGCTGAGTCAATATTTTATTCTGAGCCAATATGGCATTCAGAGTATCAACTTCAAGAACTCCCTTCTTCATAGGCGTCCCATTACTCACAGGATTCCTTTCAGAAGTGTACATGAACTGGTTATTAGCAACCATGTTCTTTAGTTCTTGAGCTTCTGCAGGCGTTTTCTTTAGGTGAATGGATCCACCTGCAGAAGTGTCCAGTGACATCTTTGATAGCTCAGATAAACCATCATAGAATATATCCAGGATGGTCCATTCTGAAAGCATGTCAGAAGGACACTTTTTGGTCAACTGTTTGTATCTTTCCCAAGCTTCATAGAGAGATTCACCTTCTTTTTGTCTGAAGGTTTGAACATCAGCTCTAAGCTTGCTCAGCTTTTGAGGAGGAAAGTACTTGGCTAAGAAAGCCGTGACCAGCTTATCCCAAGAGTTCAGGCTATCTTTGGGTTGAGAATCCAACCATAATCTAGCTCTGTCTCTTACAGCAAAAGGGAAAAGCATGAGCCTGTAGACTTCAGGATCTACTCCATTAGTCTTAACAGTATCACATATCTGCAAGAATTCAGTTAAGAACTGAAAAGGATCTTCAGATGGAAGTCCATGAAACTTGCAGTTCTGCTGCATCAGAGAAACTAATTGAGGTTTCAGCTCAAAGTTGTTTGCTCCAATGGCAGGAATGGAGATGCTTCTTTCATGTAAACTGGAATTAGGTGCAGTAAAGTCACCAAGCATCTTCCTTACATTATTATTATTTTCGGCTGCCATCTCCCCTGCCTGTTCGAAGATTTCTGAAAGGTTATCTCTGGATTGTTGTATTTTAGCTTCTCTTAATTTTCTCTTCAGAGTCCTTTCAGGTTCTGGATCTGCTTCCACAAGAATGTTCTTATCCTTGCTCCTGCTCATATGACAAGGAAGAATGGCCAGAAAAATGATAATAATAATAGAGATCCTTTATACCACAGTATAGGGATCCCTTTGTGAGTGGAAGAAAAGGGGGAGACAAAGAATGTAATATAAAGGAAGAAATGCAACTGTACTAATGGAAGAGATGTGAGATGAGATGTTAGGATATGAATGAATAAATAGAATGGGATGGGGGAGGAAAAATTTTCAAAAATTATTTTGAAAAAGAGTTAGTGATTTTTGAAAATAGTTTTTGAAAAATATTTAGTATTTTTTTTTCGAAAATTTTTTTTGAAATAAAAAAAATAAAAATAATTAGTTAATTAAAAAGAAATTTTTGAAAAAGGGGGAGGTATTTTCGAAAATTAGAATTAGTTAGGTGGTTTTGAAAAAGTTAAGAAACAAACAAAAAGTTAGTTAGTTAGTTGAAACAAATTTTGAAAACCAATTTTGAAAAGATAAGTAGTTAGGAGGTTAGGAAAGATATTTTGAAAAGATATTTTTGAAAAAGATAAGATAAGAAGATATTTTGAAAAGATATGATAGAAATTAGTTTTGAAAAAGATTTGATTTTTAAAATCTCAATTAATGACTTGATTCATAAGAAATCACAAGATATGATTCTAGAACTTAAAGTTTGAATCTTTCTTAACAAGTAAGTAACAAACTTCAAATTTTTGAATCAAAACATTAATTGATTATGTTATTTTCGAAAATATGGTATAAAAATAAGAAAAAGATTTTGAAAAATATTTTTGAAATTTTCGAAAATAACTAAGAATTTTGAAAAAGATTTGATTTTTGAAAAAGATTTTGAAAAAGATAAGATTTTCAAATTGAAAATTTGATTTGACTCATTGGCAACAACTTTGATTTTAAAAATTTTTGAAAAAGTCAACTCAAATTTTCGAATTTGATGAGAGAAAAAGGGAAAGATATTTTTTTTTATTTTTGAAATTTTTATGAAAAACATGAAAAGTATGCAATGCATGAAATTTTTAGATCAAAACATGTGATGCATGCAAGAATGCTATGAATGTCAAGATGAACACCAAGAACACTATGAATGTCAAGATGAACATCAAGAACATAATTTTGAAAAATTTTTAATGCAAAGAAAACATGCAAGACACCAAACTTAGAATTCTTTAATGCTTAGACACTAAGAATTCAAGAATGCATATGATAAACATGAAAAGACACAAAACAAAAAATCATCAAGATCAAACAAGAAGACTTACCAAGAACAACTTGAAGATCATGGAGAACACTATGAATGCATGATATTTTCGAAAAATGCTAGATGCATATGCAAATGACACCAAACTTATAATGTGACTCAAGACTCAAACAAGAAACACAAAAATATTTTTGATTTTTATGATTTTCTAAATTTTTTTTGGATTTTTATTTTATATTTTTTTCGAAAATTAAAAGGAAAAATAAGGATTCCAAAATTTTTAATATGAATTCCAGGAATCTTGCCATGTTAGTCTAAAGCTTCAGTCCAGGAATTAGACATGGCTCACTAGCCAGCCAAGCTTTCAAAGAAAGCTCCAGTCCAAAACACTAGACATGGCCAATGGCCAGCCAAGCTTCAGCAGGTATGGATACTTTTCATGTATAGAGCAACTCAGTGTGTGAGAATCTCTTCATTTGTGATGGCAAGTTGAAACCCCAGTCCAAAAAGTTAGACATGGCTTACAGCCAGCCAGGCTTCAACATGCTTCATGAAACACTAGAATTCATTCTTAAAAATTCTGAAGAAAAATAATATTTTTGAAAACATTTTTTTTTCGAAAACAAGTGAGAAAATTTTGAAATATTTTTGAAAAAGTTTTGAAAAATAAAATAAAAAGAAAATTACCTAATCTGAGCAACAAGATGAACCGTCAGTTGTCCACACTCAAACAATTCCCGGCAACGGCGCCAAAAACTTGGTGTTGTTGCCGGGATTGGGATCTCACACGATTCTTGGCGCCAAACAGGAACAATTAAGTCCCCGGCAACGGCGCCAAAAACGTGGTGCACGAAATTGTGATGTCCAGGCTCAAACAATCCCTGGTAATGGCTCCAAAGCTTGGTGCTCTGATCTTAATTCCTAATTGTCATAACTTCGATACAACTAACCAGCAAGTGCACTGGGTCGTCCAAGTAATACCTTACGTGAGTAAGGGTCGAATCCCACGGAGATTGTTGGTATGAAGCAAGCTATGGTCACCTTGTAAATCTCAGTCAGGCGGATATAAAATAATCATAGAGTTTTCGAATAATAAATAATAGAATAGGGATAGAGATACTTATGTAAATCA
Source organism: Arachis hypogaea (assembly GCF_003086295.3). Lineage (NCBI taxonomy): Eukaryota > Viridiplantae > Streptophyta > Magnoliopsida > Fabales > Fabaceae > Arachis > Arachis hypogaea. Next base: position 33,166,332 of record NC_092047.1, on the reverse strand, counting down.
TTGGTAGGAATTTCAGATAAGCGAATGGAGATGCTTTTCGTTCCTCTGAACCTCTGCTTTCCTGCTATCTTCATCCAATCGGTCTTACTCCTTTCCATGGCTGGCTATATGCAAGGGCATCACCGTTGTCAGTGGCTACATCCCCTCCTCTCAGTGAATAATATGCTCACGCACCCTGTCACGGCACGGCTATTCATCTGTCGGTTCTCGATCATGCTGGAATAGGATTCACCCTCCTTTTGCGTCTGTCACTAACGCCCAACAATCGCGAGTTTGAAGCTCGTCACAGTCATTCAATCATTGAATCCTACTCGGAATACCACAGACAAGGTTTAGACTTTCCGGATTCTCTTGAATGCCGCCATCATTCTAGCTTACGCCACGAAGATTCTGGTTAGGAGATCTAAGAGATACTCATTCTAGCTTAATTCATGTAGAACAGAAGTGTTTGTCAGGCACGCGTTCATAGGGGAGAATGGTGATGAGCGTCACACATAATCATCACCTTCATCACGTTCTTGGGTGCGAATGGATATCTTAGAAGCGAAATAAGAAGAATTGAATAGAAAATAGTGGTACTTTGCATTAATCTTTGAGGAACAGCAGAGCTCCACACCTTAATCTATGGAGTGTAGAAACTCTACCGTTGAAAATACATAAGTGAGAGGTCCAGGCATGGCCGAGATGGCCAGCCCCCTAAACGAGATCACAGGATCAGAATACAATCCAGGATGCCTAATACAATAGTAAGAGGTCCTATTTATAATAAACTAGCTACTAGGGTTTTCATGAGTAAGTATTTGATGTATAAATCCACTTCCGGGGCCCACTTGGTGTGTGTTTGGGCTGAGCTTAAGTGTTGCACGTGCAGAGGCCATTTGTGGAGTTGAACGCCAGTTTTTGTGCCAGTTTGGGCGTTCAACTCTGGTTTTGGATCCTTTTCTGGCGCTGGACGCCAGATTTGGGTAGAAAGCTGGCGTTGAACGCCAGTTTACGTCATCAATTCTTGGCCAAAGTATGGACTATTATATATTGCTGGAAAGCCCTGGATGTCTACTTTCCAACGCAATTGGAAGCGCGCCATTTCGAGTTCTGTAGCTCCAGAAAATCCACTTTGAGTGCAGGGAGGTCAGAATCCAACAGCATCAGCAGTCCTTCTTCAACCTCTGAATCTGATTTCTGCTCAAGTCCCTCAATTTCAGCCAGAAAATACCTGAAATCACAGAAAAACACACAAACTCATAGTAAAGTCCAGAAATGTGAATTTAACATAAAAACTAATGAAAACATCCCTAAAAGTAACTAGATCCTACTAAAAACATACTAAAAACAATGCCAAAAAGCGTATAAATTATCCGCTCATCACAACACCAAACTTAAATTGTTGCTTGTCCCCAAGCAACTGAAAATCAAATAGGATAAAAAGAAGAGAATATACTATAAATTCCAAACTATCAGTGAAACAGAGCTTCAATCATATGAGCGGGACTTATAGCTTTTCGCCTCTTGAATAGTTTTGGCATCTCACTTTATCCATTGAAGTTTAGAATGATTGGCATCTATAGGAATTTCAGATTTCGAATAGTGTTATTGACTCTCCTAGTTCAGTATGATGATTCTTGAACACAGCTTCTTTATGAGTCTTGGCCGTGGCCCTAAGCACTTTGTTTTCCAGTATTACCACCGGATACATAAATGCCACAAACACATAATTAGGTGAACCTTTTCAGATTGTGACTCAGCTTTGCTAAAGTCCTCAATTAGAGGTGTCCAGGGTTCTTAAGCACACTCTTTTTTTTTTTTGCTTTGGACCTTGACTTTAACCGCTCAGTCTCAAGTTTTCACTTGACACCTACACGCCACAAGCACATGGTTAGGGACAGCTTGGTTTAGCCGCTTAGACCAGGATTTTATTCCTTTAGGCCCTCCTATCCACTGATGCTCAAAGCCTTGGGATCCTTTTTATTTGCCCTTGCCTTTTGGTTTTAAGGGTTATTGGCTTTTTGCTCTTGCCTCTTGGTTTTAAGAGCTTTTGTGACCGCTCATTAAGTTTGTCGTTAGTGCGTCGCTAATTTCTCACTAGTTAGTGATGAATTAGTGACCAAAAAATTCTCACAAAAATCTGTCGTTAATCTGTTAAATTCTTGTAGATGTAAATAAGGTACTTTTGTCAAAACTTGGGTTTTCAAAAGAAGCATTATTGTTGAAAAATAACCCAAACTAAAATTTTCTTAACACATATTTGGTTTTTAATGATGATGCGCTTTTATCAAAATGTGGTATTTCATAACCAGCATCATTTTCAGCAAAATACCCAAGACCAGAATTATCAATTATGGATTTTGTTTTTGAGTTTGATGCCTTGGTCTTGTTAAATAATTTCTCAAAAATTTCATCATCCTTTGTCACATAATCCAAATCAGATTTTTAAATTATGGTCTTTGATTAGCAAGTAATTTATCCAAGTTGCTGGAACTGTGTGCAAATTTTGCTAATTCATTATTCTACCCTTTAATCGTTTCATTTAATCTTTCAGTTTCTGCAATCAATTCTTATGAAGTGTTAACCGTGTGCTTTCCTTTGAATTCTTCAATTTTAGATTTTAAAAATATATTTTCTTCAACAAGATCAAAAGCACATTCGGTCTCCTTCACTTTTTCTTTCAAAAACTCATTCTCAACTTTCAAAGCTTCATTTTCATATTTGCATTTGTTGTATTTTTTCAGCAATTTTTCATAATGGTGAGTGAGATCATCAACAATAACATGTAATTCTTCAAGAGATAAGTCATAGTAATTTACCTCTTCCAGTTGATCATCACCAACCATGAAACAGACTTGAGCTTCATATTTGGAGTCATTTTCCTCATCCGAATCATTATCTAGATTCTCCCAAGAAGCCATGAGCACTTTCATCTTTTCTTTCTTAGATTTGTCCTCTTTCCTGAGTTTTGGATAATAATACTTGAAGTGTCCTACCTCATTGCAATGATGGCAAGTGAACTTGCTGAGATCCCTCTTTTGCTCTTTTGAACTTGATCCTTTGTACTTGCCTTTGCTCCTCATTAGCCTTCTTAATCTCCAAGTAAAAAAGACAAGTTCGTCATCTGAAAAACTGTCTTGGCTGCGATGTGTGGCTTCATATGCTAAGAGTTTCCCTCTCAACTCATCATAAGTTAAAGGACTCAGGTTGTTACTCTCGGCTAGGATAGTAGTTTTTGTTTCCCATTCTTTTGTAAGGCTTTTAAGGACTTTCCTCACAAGAGTTTGTTCCGTATGGGTCATACCCACAGCATCCAGGCTGTTTATGATGATTGGGAATCTCTCAAATATCTCATCAATGCTTTCTCCATCCTTCATGGTAAATATTTCATACTCTTTTCGCAGCATATCAATCCTTGTTTCTTTGACTTGTTTAGTACCTTCATGTGTGACTTGGAGTTTCTTCCAGATTTCTTTTGTCATTTTGCATCTAGACACCTTTCGGTACTCCTCAAAGCTGATAGCACAGTGCATCAAGTTAACGGCTTTTGCATTCAGCTCCATTTTCTTTTTGTCATCATCATTCTATTCGGCTTCTTCCTTTGGAGTCACCACTCCATCAATACTTGTCTTTGTAGAGATTTTAGGACCATTCACAGTTATCTTTCATATGTTGTAGTCAATTGATTGAATGAAAATTTGCATCCTTTTTTTCAGTAAGCATAGTTCTTCTCATTGAAGAAGGGAGACCTGTTGTTTGACTGACCCTCTGTTAGAGCGTAGGCCACAGTGGTTGCACCCATGTTCTTTGCCATTGAACCTTTCCTCCAAGCTGTGAAGCTTGATTCTTGAGACCTAGCTCTAATATCAATTGAAGGTTCTTAATGGTCTAGAGAATGAGGGTTGAATCTATGACCTTCTTTTAAGTTGATTGATTAACCCTTAAAATTAGGAAATGATTTTGCTTCTATTTGTCTGCGTGATGGATTATGCAAGAGACAGTTTAGTTTTGTCTCACAAATCACAGAGAGACAAAAATAGTGTAGAGACAAAGAAGATGGCACCAGCATATATCCTGGTTCAGTTGCTTTATGCAATGCAACCTCATCCAGTCTCCACCACAACATTGTAAAATTTTCACTATACTTTCAAATGTTACAGACACCAATTCCCTAAGACTCAACATAATCCTATCTGGGACAAAAAAAACTTCAACATAAGCTTGATTTGTCTAAGCAACATCCTAGACTCTCAATACACTAAGCGCTTACCCAACTTAGTAAGGGATACATTAGATACAAGAGGCAAAATAGAAATATAAACAAATAGAAATCTAAAACCAACTTTGACTTTTCTCTCCAAGTTTCTCTCTTTGCCTTTTCTCTCTATTTGACTTTTTCAAATGCCTCACCTTTATGCCTTTTTTCACTCAAGAGAAAACAGAAAAAGATAAACATTGAAACAGAATAATAAAATAATAAACCATGAAGGAGATGATGATTCACAGCCTTGACTCTATGAGATGAACCGGATTTAGCATTCTCTAATGAAGCTCTTCATCTTGACAGAATATTTCTTTAATCTAGAAATACTGTTCAAAACATTGAACTCTCACATAGAAGCTCTCTATGAAACTCATATTTTGGTTCTCTCTCCTTAAGCTCTAATGAGAATCATTTTCCTTTTTGTAACTTCCTCTTAGCCAGGGTTAGGATTTCTTCCACAAAAAGAAAACTTCTTGTTCCTTGGGCTTGCTGAACTCTTCTCTTCTCTTTCTTCAATCAACCCCAAACATTAGGGATTTGAAATCTAGATATTATACCGTAGCAAACACGGCAGTAGCTCCATTCAACTTTTTCAACAAGCTTAGCAACATCCAAATCTTTAGATTTGTGCTTTGCCTCCAAAGAACAATTGTAGCCATTGATTCACACCAGAGGTATGATGAATCTATTTTCTTTTCATATGACCCAAAATGGTATGTGTAGAAGAAAGTAGGTTTCAATCAAGCTATCAACATGCATATAAGTGAAAACAATCTACATTTGCTTTTGATCAAGCTAGAGGAGCCCCTCGCTTTTGGCTTCATTGATTTGACCTCTTCATCAAGAGGCTTCTTCCCCCTTTTCTTCTTTGTGTATTATCTAAAACACAAAGCTTGCAATAAAAAACTCACTTTTTCTTCTCTGTGTTATACTCGAAGGACACCTAGCATCCCAGCCAACTGTTGATTTCTTGCTTTTGATTTGAATGGAATTGAGTTGGGTTAGATTCAAATCCCTTTAGCAGCCTTGAGATCATTTGGATTTGTTTGTTTGGGCTTTACAATAATCTTGGCTTTGCTTTGCTGTCCAAGGTGCAAGCTTTATGGGCTTCTTATTTAGACTTGGGCTTGCATCACTTAATAAATCAATCAAATCCAATTTGGGCTTTTAGCCCAAATTCAATATGTTTGTCATCATCAACTATTTGTTATTTTTTTTTACCAAAGATAGGGATACTCGAACCCGCAACTTCTAAGTGAGTATGAGGAGACTATGCCATTTGAGTTATAGCTCGTTGGCTCCAACTATTTGTTATTATTTACTAAACTCAACATATGTTTATCTCTATAAATATCTTTTAACAAAATAGCATTTTTCTCTCCTTTTAATGCTTGAATCATAATTATTAAAGTAATTATGCAAATCAATCCCTGATATTTTGAAAATTAACATTTTAATCTCTCCGGTTTTAAAATAACAAAACAGTTCTCAAAGTTTAACTCTGTTAGACAGTACAATCCCTCGTTAATTTTCACCGTTAGTGAATAACATTGACCGCTGGCGTGGAACATTAACTCACGCACGTGGCCGTTAAAAGTCCATGTGTGCGAAGTGGACAATTCAGTCCTTAGGTTATTTTACAAAAATAACGCCGTTTTTAAAAGTTCCAAACGGTGCATTTCAGAGTTGAGAGAGACTATTCAAATACCTCAATGTCACACAAAATTACCCTAAACTCACATTTTCTTCTTAATTTTATAGAGATAGAGCGGTAACCTCCTTTCAAGTAACACCCACCTCATCTCCTAAATCCTCTTATCACCCACATCAGTCTGATTCACCGTCGTTGTTAGCATCTTTGTCAATGGCATCCATCTATTGTTGTCATGCTACAATTTCCATCTACTGTTAACACAATCTGCGGTCACAATAGAGGTGCATGTGACCACAATATACTTTCACTAACGAAGGTAAGAAATAATTCACTATGTTTGAATTTACAACATATTTACTAATTGGTTAGATTAGTTTAGTAATAACTGTTGTTTTCTTGTGTGTTTAGTAATGGCTGATGAAATAAACCCTAACCCACTATATAGACAAATAACAACAAAAGCTAATTTAACTTTCTTCACCTTGTTTGACTTTAAATGTGTTTACTAATTGATTAGATTAGTTTAGTAATTACTGATGTTTTATTGTACATTTAGTAATTACTGAAAAAAATTTTCTCACCCGTTATAATAGAAAAATAAAACAAAAGCTAATTTAACTTTCCATGAAAAATTTATATGTTTGCTAATTTATATTTTTGTTTTTGATATGCTAACAATCACTGATGTTTGTTTTATTTGTTTTCTTTATATTGCTAAATTATGATAATTGTGATAAAAGAGCATTATATTGCTAGGTAGTTGGAATAAAAGCATTATACTAAAAGAGCATTATATCGCCAATTCAAATTTGATTAGACATTATGTTTCTAAATTCTGTAGGAATAAAAGTATTATATTTGAGTCAAATTTGATAAGCAATGCAAAATTAAAATAGAACAAAATATTATATTTGATTATGTCATGTTGCTTCTTATTAATAATTTTCTTTTGATTCTATTTAGATATGGAGGATTTTGTCGTTCCTATGTTTCATCATGGAGACCACTTTGTGCGTGATAAGAAAGGAATGCTTCTATATATTGATAGTCAAGTGGAGAAGTTCTCAAAGATGGACCTTAATCTACTCTATTTTTTTTTTATTTACAAACTTTGTTCAAAGGTTTAGTGTATTTGGACTACAAAAATATGTATTGGTTTGACATACTGCTTCTGATTTGGAATCTGGACTACATACTTTAAAAGGAGATTTAGAGATTAATGAATTATAGGAGAAGTTACAAAAGAACAAGAAGACTAATGAATTCTATGTGTACTTTGATCACCTAATTATGGATACTCCACTTGAGAGTTCTGACATAGAGATTAATGGTGATGAACAGATAAAGATTAATAGTGATGAACCTGTAAAAGTGAGCTCTAAATGATGATGTGTATGAAACTACGGAGGATGAGTCTTATATATAAACCACCTGTCCCAGGCTATGATGATGAAAGTAGTAGCGAAGAGGACCGTGTTGTTTTGGGAAAGAGGACCAAGGAACAAGGTAAAGAAACATAGGTGGTGTTGTGGGAAAGAGGACCAAGAAAAAAGGTAAAGAAACAGAGGGTGATGGACAAGCATCAAGAAAGATACCAGTAGTAATGAGGAAGAAGACTAAAAAGGAAGCTAATAAGAGTACAACAATAAAAAAAGGCTAATAAGAGATGGATATTAAAACATTTTTTTTAGGTTCATGATAAATGCTACTACATGCATAAATCTCGATTAGGCACTATATTTTGATAATATTAGACTTGTTGAGATGTCAATGTGATTTGGAACATTTAATATATAACACTATTATTTTATGTATTTATGGTTTTTATAATTTCACTAGATTTAGCTATTATTTGTTTCAATTCAATACAAGTAAGCTTATGAAATAATATCAAATTTTTGTTATTTGATGTACTGAGTTGAGTGGTTAGTTATTTATGGTATTTCACCCAACTACAATCCTATCATTTTTTTTCATTGCATCAGATTCATTAAAGTGCCTCTATTTCACTATCCAACCAACTTAATTTCACGCAACACTTAATTAGGAGTGCTTCTTTTTTTTCATTCTCATTAGGTTGTGCATGTAATCTATTAAGCTCAATTTCTATTTAGTCAAAATTTCACACAAGCACGGATTCAGAATAGCAGAGGAAGTTTCATTCATTCATTCATAAGGAGTTAACATAACAAATCTATCATTGTGAAGAGTAATTCACAATAAAAGCAAAAGCTAACACAAAAAAACCAATTGTAAAGCTAACTACATTACTGTAGCTCTTTTTCCAATCTCTATTTACTATTTTTTTAGAGTTCTCTAATGCGGCTAATTTTTTTTTATATGAGGTTGACATATGAGTTACGCTGAGTTGTGGAGTATTAGGGGGATATACACTGTTGTAATGGCATTCAAATTTTTGTTTCAGTGGGAAGAATTTGGACCCAGGGTTTTCTGGACAAAGAGAAAGAGGGACAGTCCGATTTGTGTGGAGCAGAATTTCATGGGTACTGAAATCGGACCCAGGATTTTCTAGACAGAGAAAATTTTTTGAAACTAATCGGACGGTCCAATTAGTGTTATGAAAAAAATTTGAAATGCCAGGAGGCGGTCGGACTGTCCGATTTACTTATTGTTGTATACATACATAAAGATCATTTCCAGAACTCCCCAGTAGTTCTTCTTCGTCTATTTCAAAAAACCATAAAGTAATGTTGCTCATCTTCTCTGGTTCTTCTTCTTCATTCTTCCTAAAAAAATAATAGTGAGATTGAGAGTGTTTAGTATACATATATTATTATGGATGATAGAGGTATTTTGAAAATATATTGTTATTGGCAGATTTTATTACAAACGTATGAAGGAGTTCAATTTGTATGTGAAAATCTATTAGATGTTGTTATTCCGTACACAATGTCGTTTGAAGAATTAAAAGGTGTGATTTGTGAGAAGATAGATCCTCAAATATCTAGGAGAGTATTGTGTATTTTGTACAGGTATCCTTTATCCGTGTTTGGTGGGTTCATTCAATTTCAAACCAAATACGTGATGGATGAAGCGAGCATGCATGAAATGTTTTCAATGTATATTGAAAATCGCCATTGAATGTCATGCTATTAAGCCGTTGGTAGAGGTTGACTACCATTCGAAATTGGATTCCAAGATAGTTGCAGAAGCAATTAAGCCGTTGGTAGAGGTTGACCTATCACTAAAGGTGAAATCAGTCATTGCGGAAGTACAGTCGAAGTTTAACTACACCATCAGTTATCGCAAAGCATAGTTAGCAAAGCAGAAGGCCGTGGAGTCGATCTTTGGAGGTTGGGAAGCATCGTACAAAGCCTTGCCCATATGGTTTAAGGCCATATGTCACAAGGAGCCGTCAGCAGTGGTTCACTTTGAAACAATGCCTGCATACCAGGGGAATGATTTGGTTCCTGATATCCGTGTACTACACCAAATCTTCTGAAGTTATTACCCTTGTATAAGGGCATTCAGACATTGTAAGCCAATAGTGCAGGTGGACGGGACTCATTTGTATAGAAAATACAAGGGTTGTTTGTTAGTGGCAGTTTCACAAGATGGCAATAACAATATTGTGCCTATTGCATTTGCCATAGTGGAGGGAGAGACTTCTGAGGCGTGGTACTTTTTTCTAAGTAACTTGCATCAACATGTGGTGACACGCGATAGTGTAGGACTTATCGCTGATCGACAAGATTCCATCAGGTCAGCTATTGATCGTAGTAATAGGACTTGGTCTCCTCCTAGAGCTTTTCATATGTTTTGTATCAAGCATATTGAGTCGAATTTCTTGATCAAGTTCAAGGCACCTTACCAGCAGAAGCTTATCATCAACATCGGTAAGTTTGAATTACAGGCACTCCTTTATTATTATAAATACGATGGAATGGAATGTTGTTCATGGTTAAATGTTTTTTTATCATAGGATATTCGAGGATGATACGGGAGTACCAGATGCGCTATCAACGATTACGCGAATGGGGTGAGGCTTACACCAACTGGCTTGACCGGATCCCACGTGAGCAGTATGCTTTGGCATTTGACGGTGGATATCGATGGGGTCTTATGACCACCAACCTTGTGGAGTGCATCAACTTCGTTTTGAAGGAGGCACACAATCTCCCAGTCACTGCGCTTGTTAAGGCAACATTTTACAATGTAATGAATTCAATATTTTATTTTACCTGCACTAGGTGCTGGATCATCATCGAGGTCTTCATCATCTTGTCCTTTTGGCTCATCATCGACATTGTCATCGTCCTCCTCATCGTCCTCCTCATGGTCGCCATCACAATCCAGATGGTCTACTAGGTAATCATCAGTCTCATCATCAACTGCCTTATTACTCTCCTGAATTAGACTCATTGGAATATGCCTAGCGTTGCCACTCTGTATAATCCCTCCCGTGGCATCAGCACTCCTAGACGAGTCAACAGACATTCTACCTCTAGAATTTTTAGAAGAAGTGTGAACCCGAGGTCTCGAATCCAATTACCTCCTAACTGGAGTAATACCACTCGGATGTGCCAGTCGATCGGTGGGAATGTCATCATAATTACCTAAATGTGAGTAACCTGGCCCTGGAGCCATGAAACCAAGCAGCTGGCTGAATGAAGCTTGCTCTCCTGCATTAACTTGTGGACCACTCCAATACTGTTGATGTAACGGGACTAACTGTGTAAAATAATCCGATGAATACGTGTGCGGAACATACGGTGTAACATACTGAACCTCCTGTTGGACTGGTGGCGGTGGCGGGGGCAGTGCCGGTGGTTCTTGCTGTTGATCCTCCTGATTATGCACTGGAAGACCCTCTGGATTCTCTTGAAATACGAGGTCCGAGATTTGCAAGTGGGCACCGAATGTTCCTTGGTACCAATGCATGTAAACCTCCAAAGGATAATGTAAAGGTACCAAGTCATCAGCAAGAACATGACTATACTGATTGGTCCATTGCATCACCCAAAAAGAGTGGGTGTCAGACCAATCTTGATTCTTAGGTCCAGTTAGTACTTCGTCATGTGATGCATCTAGATCCCGCTCTTGATTAGGAACATCCTGGATCAAGCCAAATTGCCTCCTGAATCTATCGGATGCATGCCACTCGACACATTCGAAAGATATAAGTGGCACCGTGCCACTCCAAATAACTGAATGCTGACGGATGTCTAAAGGAATCACGTCTGGCTCAATGTGGTCAATGCCATTGGTGCATGAATTGTGACTCTCTTACAATTTCGCACATATGACCAGCAAGTGCACTGGGTCGTCCAAGTAATAAACCTTACGTGAGTAAGGGTCGATCCCACAGAGATTGTTGGCTTGAAGCAAGCTATGGTCACCTTGTAAATCTCAGTCAGGCGGATTTAAACATGATACTTTATTAGATTAAAATAAACAATAAAAGGGATAGAGATACTTATGTAGATTCATTGGCAGGGATTTCAGATAAGCTAATGGAGATGCTTTTCGTTCCTCTGAACCTCTGCTTTCCTGCTATCTTCATCCAATCGGTCTTACTCCTTTCCATGGCTGGCTGTATGCAAGGGCATCACCGTTGTCAGTGGCTACATCCCCTCCTCTCAGTGAATCATATGCTCACGCACCCTGTCACGGCACGGCTATTCATCTGTCGGTTCTCGATCATGCTGGAATAGGATTCACCCTCCTTTTGCGTCTGTCACTAACGCCCAGCACTCGCGAGTTTGAAGCTCGTCACAGTCATTCAATCATTGAATCCTACTCGGAATACCACAGACAAGGTTTAGACTTTCCGGATTCTCTTGAATGCCGCCATCATTCTAGCTTACGCCACGAAGATTCCGACTAAGAGATCTAAGAGATACTCATTCAATTCTAATGTAGAACGGGAGTGGTTGTCAGGCACGCGTTCATAAGGGAGAAGGATGATGAGCGTCACACATAATCATCACCTTCATCATGTTCTTGGGTGCGAATGGATATCTTAGAAGCGAAATAAGAAGAATTGAATAGAAAATAGTAGTACTTGCATTAATCTTTGAGGAACAGCAGAGCTCCACACCTTAATCTATGGAGTGTAGAAACTCTACCGTTAAAAATACATAAGTGAAGGTCCAGGCATGGCCGAGATGGCCAGCCCCCTGAAACGTGATCAAAGGATCATAAGGTAATCCAAAGATACCTAATACAATAGTAAAAGGTCCTATTTATAATAAACTAGTCACTAGGGTTTACATGAGTAAGTAATTGATGCATAAATCCACTTTCTGGGCCCACTTGGTGTGTGTTTGGGCTTGGGCTTGAGTGTTACACGTGCAGAGGCCATTTGTGGAGTTGAACGCCAGTTTTTGTGCCAGTTTGGGCGTTCAACTCTGGTTTTGGATCCTTTTCTGGCGCTGGACGCCAGATTTGGGCAGAAGGCTGGCGTTGAACGCCAGTTTACGTCGTCAATTCTTGGCCAAAGTATAGACTATTATATATTGCTGGAAAGCCCTGGATGTCTACTTTCCAACGCAATTGGAAGCGCGCCATTTTGAGTTCTGTAGCTCCAGAAAATCCACTTTAAGTGCAGGGAGGTCAGAATCCAACAGCATCAGCAGTCCTTTTTCAACTTCTGAATCTGATTTTTGCTCAAGTCCCTCAATTTCAGCCAGAAAATACCTGAAATCACAGAAAAATACACAAACTCATAGTAAAGTCCAGAAATGTGAATTTAACACAAAATCTATTAAAAACATCCCTAAAAGTAACTAGATCCTACTAAAAACATACTAAAAACAATGTCAAAAAGCGTATAAATTATCCGCTCATCACAACACCAAACTTAAATTGTTGCTTGTTTTCAAGCAACTAAAAATCAAAATAGGATAAAAAGAATAGAATATACTATAAATTCCAAACTATCAATGAAACAGAGCTTCAATCATATGAGCGGGACTTATAGCTTTTTGCCTCTTGAATAGTTTTGGCATCTCACTTTATCCATTGAGGTTCAGAATGATTGGCATCTATAGGAACTCAGATTTCAGATAGTGTTATTGACTCTCCTAGTTTAGTATGATGATTCTTGAACACAGCTTCTTTATGAGTCTTGGCCGTGGCCCTAAGCACTTTGTTTTCCAGTATTACCACCGGATACATAAATGCCACAGACACATAATTGGGTGAACCTTTTCAGATTGTGACTCAGCTTTGCTTAGAGTCCCCAATTAGAGGTGTCCAGGGTTCTTAAGCACACTCTTTGTTTTTGCTTTGGACCTTGACTTTAACCGCTCAGTCTCAAGTTTTCACTTGACACCTACACGCCACAAGCACATGGTTAGGGACAGCTTGGTTTAGCCGCTTAGACCAGGATTTTATTCCTTTAGGCCCTCCTATCCACTGATGCTCAAAGCCTTGGGATCCTTTTTAGTTGCCCTTGCCTTTTGGTTTTAAGGGTTATTTGGCTTTTTCTGCTTGCTTTTTCTTTTTCTTTCTATTTTTTTCGCCTATTTTTTTTTCTTTCTTTTTTTTTTTTTTTGCAAGCTTTGTTCTTTGCTGCTTTTTCTTGCTTCAAGAATCATTTTTATGATTTTTCAGATTATCAAATAACATGTCTCCTAGTCATCATTCTTTCAAGAGCCAACATATTTAACATTCTTAAACAACAACTTCAAAAGACATATGCACTGTTCAAGCATACATTCAGAAAACAAGAAGCATTGTCACCACATCAATATAATTAAACTGAGTTCAAAGATAAATTCGAAACTCATGTACTTCTTGTTCTTTTGAATTAAAACATTTTTCATTTAAGAGAGGTGATGGATTCATAGGACATTCATATCTTTAAGACAGAGTTACTAACTACTAATGATCATGTAGTGAAGACACAAACACAGATAAGCACATAGAATAGAAAACGAAAAACAGAGAGAGTAAGAACAAGGAATGAGTCCACCTTAGTGATGTCCTTGAGCTCTTCTATGTCTCTTCCTTGCCCTGGGCTGCTCCTCCTTCATTGCTTTTAGATCTTCTCTGATTTCATGAAGGATGATGGAGTGCTCTTGATGTTCCACCCTTAGTTGCTTCCAATAATTGTGTGGAAGAAAATGTATCCCCTGAGGTATCTCAGGGATCTCTTGATTTGCAGTCAAATGTTCTACCACTGAGCTATAGACCCTTGATGGAAGCTTTTGTCTTCCCTTTCCTCTTTCTAGAGGTTTTTCTGGCCTTAGGTGCCATCAATGGTTATGGAAAAAAAATAAAAAAGCTATGCTTTTACCACACCAAACTTAGAATGTTGCTCGCCCTCGAGCAAAAGAAGAAAGAATAGAAGAATAAGAAGAAGATATGGAGGAGATGGATGGGAGTGTGTATTCAGCCATATGGGTGGGATTGGGTGGGAGAGAGATGTTGAATTTTGAAGGTAGTGGGTGTATGGATGTGAGTGGTAAATGGAAAGTAGAAGGGATGATCATGAATGGGAAGAGAGATGATGAGGTAGGTGGGGATACTGTGGGGTCCACAGATCCTGAGGTGTCAAGGCATTTACATCCCTGCACCAATTTAGGCATGTAAAATGCCCTTGCACACAACTCTGGGCGTTCAGCGCCAGGTTGGTGCCCTTTTTGGGCGTTCAACGCCCCTTTGCTGCCATTTCTGGCGTTGAACGCCAGAACCATGCTTGTTCTGGGCGTTCAGCGCCAGGATGCTCCCATTCTGGGCGTTCAGCGCCAGAACTATGCTCTGTTCCGGCGTTTGAACGCCAGACAGATGCTCCTCCAGGGTGTGATTTTTCTTCTGCTGTTTTTGATTTCGTTTTCAATTTTTATATTTATTTTGTGACTCCACATGATCATGACCCTAAGAAAATATGAAAAACAATAAAAATAAGAATTAGATAAACATTGGGTTGCCTCCCAACAAGCGCTTCTTTAATGTCAATAGCTTGACAGTGGGCTCTCATGGAGCCTCACAGATGTGCAGAGCTTTGTTGAAACTCTCCAACACCAAACTTAGAGTTTGGATATGGGAGTTCAACACCAAACTTAGAGTTTGGTTGTGGCCTCCGAACACCAAACTTAGAGTTTGACTGTGGGGGCTCTGGTTGACTCTGCTTGGAGAGAAGCTTTTCCTGCTTCCTCTCCATGGTTGCAGAGGGAGATCCTTGAGTTTTGAATACAAGGGAGTTCTCATTCCATTGAAGGACTATTTCACCTCTGTCAACATCAATCACAGCTCTTGCTGTGGCCAGGAAAGGTCTTCCTAGGATGATGGATTCATCCTCTTCCTTTCCAGTGTCCAGGACTATGAAATCAGTAGGTATGTAAAGGCCCTCAACCTTTACTAATACATCTTCTACTTGTCCATAAGCCTGTCTTCTTGAGCTGTCTGCCATCTCTAGTGAGATTTTAGCAACTTGCACCCCATAGATTCCCAATTTCTCTATTACAGAGAGGGGCATGAGGTTTATTCCTGAACCAAGGTCACACAGAGCCTTAAAGATCATGGTGCCTATGGTACAGGGTATTATGAACTTTCCAGGATCCTGTCTCTTCTGAGGCAATGTCAGTTGATCCAGATCACTTAGTTCATTGATGAACAAGGGAGGTTCAACTTCCCAAGCATCAATGCCAAACAATTTGGCATTCAGCTTCATGATTGCACCAAGAAACTTGGCAGTTTGCTCTTCAGTGACATCCTCATTCTCTTCAGAAGAGGAATACTCATCAGAGCTCATGAAGGGCATAAGGAGGTTTAATGGAATCTCTATGGTCTCTAGATGAGCCTCAGAGTCCTTTGGTTCCTCAGAGGGAAGCTCCTTATTGACCACTGGACGTCCCAGGGGTCTTCCTCCTTGGGATTCACATCCTCTCCTCTCCTCACAGGTTCGGCCATGGCGCTTATGTCAATGGCCTTGCACTCTCCTTTTGGGTTCTCTTCTGTATTGCTTGTGAGAGTACTAGGAGGGATTTCAGTGATCCTTTTACTCAGCTGGCCCACTTGTGCTTCCAGATTTCTAATGGAAGACCTTGTTTCATTCATGAAACTTACAGTGGCCTTAGATAGATCAGAGACTAGATTTGCTAAATTAGAAGCATTTTGTTCAGAGTTCTCTGTCTGTTGCTGAGTTGATGATGGAAAAGGCTTGCTATTGCTAAACCTGTTTCTTCCACCATTATTAAAGCCTTGTTGGGGCTTTTGATCCTTCCATGAGAAATTTGGATGATTTCTCCATGTTGAGTTATAGGTGTTTCCATAAGGTTCACCTAAATAATTTACCTCTGCTATTGCAGGGTTCTCAGGATCATAGGCTTCTTCTTCAGAAGATGCCTCTTGAGTACTGTTGGATGCAGCTTGCATTCCATGCAGACTCTGAGAGATCATATTGACTTGCTGAGTCAATATTTTATTCTGAGCCAATATGGCATTCAGAGTATCAACCTCAAGAACTCCCTTCTTCATAGGCGTCCCATTATTCACAGGATTCCTTTCAGAAGTGTACATGAACTGGTTATTAGCAACCATGTCAATGAGTTCTTGAGCTTCTGCAGGCGTTTTCTTTAGGTGAATGGATCCACCTGCAGAAGTGTCCAGTGACATCTTTGATAGCTCAGATAAACCATCATAGAATATATCCAGGATGGTCCATTCTGAAAGCATGTCAGAAGGACACTTTTTGGTCAACTGTTTGTATCTTTCCCAAGCTTCATAGAGGGATTCAACTTCTTTCTGTCTGAAGGTTTGAACATCCGCTCTAAGCTTGCTCAGCTTTTGAGGAGGAAAGTACTTGGCTAAGAAAGCCGTGACCAGCTTATCCCAAGAGTTCAGGCTATCTTTGGGTTGAGAATCCAACCATAATCTAGCTCTGTCTCTTACAGCAAAAGGGAAAAGCATGAGCCTGTAGACTTCAGGATCTATTCCATTAGTCTTTACAGTATCACATATCTGTAAGAATTCAGTTAAGAACTGAAAAG
This sequence comes from Arachis hypogaea, assembly GCF_003086295.3. Taxonomy (NCBI): domain Eukaryota; kingdom Viridiplantae; phylum Streptophyta; class Magnoliopsida; order Fabales; family Fabaceae; genus Arachis; species Arachis hypogaea. The sequence continues at coordinate 33,149,474 of NC_092047.1, read as the reverse complement.
GATCTTCAGATGGAAGTCCATGAAACTTGCAGTTCTGCTGCATCAGAGAAACTAATTGAGGTTTCAGCTCAAAGTTGTTTGCTCCAATGGCAGGAATGGAGATGCTTCTTCCATGTAAATTGGAATTAGGTGCAGTAAAGTCACCAAGCATCCTCCTTTCATTATTATTATTTTCGGCTGCCATCTCCTCTGCCTGTTCGAAAATTTCTGAAAGGTTATCTCTGGATTGTTGTATTTTAGCTTCTCTTAATTTTCTCTTCAGAGTCCTTTCAGGTTCTGGATCTGCTTCCACAAGAATGTTCTTATCCTTGCTCCTGCTCATATGACAAGGAAGAATGGCCAGAAAAATGATAATAATAATAGAGATCCTTTATACCACAGTATAGGGATCCCTTTGTAAGTAGAAGAAGAGGGGGAGATAAAGGATGTGATGTAAAGGAAGAAACACAACTGTGAGGATTGGAATGTGAGATGAGATGTTAGGACATGAATGAATAAATAGAATGAGATGGGGGAGGAATAATTTTCGAAAATTATTTTGAAAAAGAGTTAGTGATTTTTGAAAATTGTTTTTTTGAAAATTGTTAGTATTTTTTTTCGAAATTTTTTTTTTTCGAAAATTAGAATTTAAAATTTAAAATAATAGTTAATTAAAAAGAAATTTTGAAAAAGGGAGAGATATTTTCGAAAATTAGAGAGAGAGAGAGTTAGTTAGGTAGTTTTGAAAAAGTTAAGAAACAAACAAAAAGTTAGTTAGTTAGTTGAAACAAATTTTGAAAAGATAAGAAGTTAGGAAGTTAGAAAAGATATTTTGAGAAGATATTTTTGAAAAAGATAAGATAAGAAGATATTTTTGAAAAGATATGATTGAAATTAGTTTTGAAAAAGATTTGATTTTTTTTTAAAATCTCAATTAATGACTTGGTTCATAAGAAATCACAAGATATGATTCTAGAATTTAAAGTTTGAATCTTTCTTAACAAGCAAGTAACAAACTTCAAATTTTTGAATCAAAACATTAATTGATTAGTTATTTTCGAAAATTTTATATAAAAATAAGAAAAAGATTTTTGAAAAATATTTTTAAAATTTTCGAAAATAGCTAAAAATTTTGAAAAAGATTTGATTTTTGAAAAAGATTTTGAAAAAGATAAGATTTTCAAATTGAAAATTTGATTTGACTCATTGGCAACAACTTTGATTTTTAAAAATTTTTGAAAAAGTCAATCCAAATTTTCGAATTTAATGAGAGAAAAAGGGAAAGATATTTTTTTGATTTTTGAAATTTTTATGATGCAAGAGAAAAACACTAAAAAGATGCAATGCATGAAATTTTTAAATCAAAACATGTGATGCATGCAAGAATGCTATGAATGTCAAGATGAACACCAAGAACACTTTGAATGTCAAGATGAACATCATAGACACAATTTTGAAAAAATTTTCATGCAAAGAAAACATGCAAGACACCAAACTTAGAATTCTTTAATGCTTACGCACTAAGAATTCAAGAATGCATATGATAAACATGAAAAGACACAAAACAAAAAATCATCAAGATCAAACAAGAAGACTTACCAAGAACAACTTGAAGATCATGAAGACCACTATGAATGCATGATTTTTTTCGAAAAAAATGCAAGATGCACATGCAAATGACACCAAACTTATAACATGACTCAAGACTCAAACAAGAAACAGAAAAATATTTTTGATTTTTATGATTTTCTAATTTTTTTTGGATTTTTTTTTATTTTATATTTTTCGAAAATTATTTAGAAAAGAGAAAAATAAGGATTCAAAATTTTTAATATGAATTCCAGGAATCTTATGCTCTAAAGCTCCAATCAAAGGGTCAGGTATGGCTTAATAGCCAGCCAAGCTTTAGCATGTAAGTTTTTTCATGTATAGAACAACTAAGTGTGTGAGAATCTCTTGTGATGATAAGTTGAAATCCCAGTCCAAAAGATTGGACATGGCTTACAGCCAGCCAGGATTCAACAAATCATCATGAAACACTAGAATTCATTCTTAAAAATCTTGAATAAAATTTTTGAAAACATTTTTATTATTTTTTTTTTCGAAAACAGATGAGAGATTTTTGAAATAATTTTTGAAAAATTTTTGAAAAGAAAACAAAGAGAAAATTACCTAATCTGAGCAACAAGATGAACCGTCAGTTGTCCAAACTCGAACAATCCCCGGCAACGGCGCCAAAAACTTGGTGCATGAATTGTGACTCTCTTACAATTTCGCACATATGACCAGCAAGTGCACTGGGTCGTCCAAGTAATAAACCTTACGTGAGTAAGGGTCGATCCCACAGAGATTGTTGGCTTGAAGCAAGCTATGGTCACCTTGTAAATCTCAGTCAGGCGGATTTAAACATGATACTTTATTAGATTAAAATAAACAATAAAAGGGATAGAGATACTTATGTAGATTCATTGGCAGGGATTTCAGATAAGCTAATGGAGATGCTTTTCGTTCCTCTGAACCTCTGCTTTCCTGCTATCTTCATCCAATCGGTCTTACTCCTTTCCATGGCTGGCTGTATGCAAGGGCATCACCGTTGTCAGTGGCTACATCCCCTCCTCTCAGTGAATCATATGCTCACGCACCCTGTCACGGCACGGCTATTCATCTGTCGGTTCTCGATCATGCTGGAATAGGATTCACCCTCCTTTTGCGTCTGTCACTAACGCCCAGCACTCGCGAGTTTGAAGCTCGTCACAGTCATTCAATCATTGAATCCTACTCGGAATACCACAGACAAGGTTTAGACTTTCCGGATTCTCTTGAATGCCGCCATCATTCTAGCTTACGCCACGAAGATTCCGACTAAGAGATCTAAGAGATACTCATTCAATTCTAATGTAGAACGGGAGTGGTTGTCAGGCACGCGTTCATAAGGGAGAAGGATGATGAGCGTCACACATAATCATCACCTTCATCATGTTCTTGGGTGCGAATGGATATCTTAGAAGCGAAATAAGAAGAATTGAATAGAAAATAGTAGTACTTGCATTAATCTTTGAGGAACAGCAGAGCTCCACACCTTAATCTATGGAGTGTAGAAACTCTACCGTTAAAAATACATAAGTGAAGGTCCAGGCATGGCCGAGATGGCCAGCCCCCTGAAACGTGATCAAAGGATCATAAGGTAATCCAAAGATACCTAATACAATAGTAAAAGGTCCTATTTATAATAAACTAGTCACTAGGGTTTACATGAGTAAGTAATTGATGCATAAATCCACTTCCTGGGCCCACTTGGTGTGTGTTTGGGCTTGGGCTTGAGTGTTACACGTGCAGAGGCCATTTGTGGAGTTGAACGCCAGTTTTTGTGCCAGTTTGGGCGTTCAACTCTGGTTTTGGATCCTTTTCTGGCGCTGGACGCCAGATTTGGGCAGAAGGCTGGCGTTGAACGCCAGTTTACATCGTCAATTCTTGGCCAAAGTATGGACTATTATATATTGCTGGAAAGCCCTGGATGTCTACTTTCCAACGCAATTGGAAGCGCGCCATTTCGAGTTCTGTAGCTCCAGAAAATCCACTTTAAGTGCAGGGAGGTCAGAATCCAACAGCATCAGCAGTCCTTTTTCAACTTCTGAATCTGATTTTTGCTCAAGTCCCTCAATTTCAGCCAGAAAATACCTGAAATCACAGAAAAACACACAAACTCATAGTAAAGTCCAGAAATGTGAATTTAACACAAAATCTATTAAAAACATCCCTAAAAGTAACTAGATCCTACTAAAAACATACTAAAAACAATGTCAAAAAGCGTATAAATTATCCGCTCATCAGCCATAAGCCTGCCAAATAAACTGGACACATCAAAACTACCAGATGACTACACACCAATTAATTCATTTATCAAACTAAAGCAGGTACTAGTTTTGTACAACATACATGTCCTTTTTGCAGATCATCTAACAACCTCCTATAGTGCGCAAGCGTATGGTATCGGTAAGCATAATTTTCACGTTCCCAGTAGCGCCACCTGCTGTCAGAAATCTCTTATTTAACTTATTCTGTAAAAAATAAAATACAATTTCTAGTAGAGCTTTCAACACATACATGAATTCATTTTACCTGTTTGCAATCGGAAACACTCAGGGATTGTCGGGAATCGGGGCAAGAAATGGGAGACGGATCCAAGCCCAAGTAAGCAAAAGTGTCAGTGGTCCATTCATCTCCTTACAGTCGACACGAGTAGCCTTACACAATGATCTATACAAGTGTGCGAGACATGCTGAACCCCAACTAAACTGTATGATCCCAGCGAAGTTACAGAGCAAAGGAAGAAATTTCCAGTGCACCACTACACCCGACTTGTCTCCTAACAGAATTATCCCAAATAACATTATGTGACACTTTACGTACCTCTGAATCTGAATATCATCAGTCAACGCTATGCGATCCTTCAAATCCCTAATCCATGTCAATTTTATAAAGCTTCCTCTACAGTCCGTCTTCCTCGGTGCAACCCCAAACTGGTACAAACACTCGGCCTCCAAGGCCACAAAACTACTCATGGTTGGTCCTGTAACCGGAATTCCATTTGTCGATAGACCGAGAATTATCGCCACATCCTCCAACGTCACAGCACACTCACCAACAGAAAAATAAAATGTGTGAGTCTCTAGCTGTCATCTCTCGATTAAAGCATTAATCATTGCTAACTGGCATGGGATGAATCCAATCTGCGAAACATGATATAAATCAATGTCTCGTAAATGCCCCTCAACAATTGGGTTGTACGGATTTGACGGCATAAAGTGATCACATATCAACATCCGTGAACCCTACAATATCACATTTTCGTTATAACTACCAGTATATAATTATATTAATAATAATATAATTATGCTCACATGTCCATTATACCAGTAAAATTATATTTTGCACCCATAACTTATGCATAACCAGAATAAGTTCAATAATCATAAATTATTTAAAAAATTTATATATATATTTTCTTTACCTTACAAAACATATATATAATAACATAATAACTAGAATAAGTTCATAAGTGTTTTTCACACTCATATTATTATTATTACTATTATTATTATATTAAAAAACCATCGTTATTATTAATAATAATCATAAAACAATATATTAAATTTGTGTTTTAAGTACGGTCTTCACTAATTTATTGTCAAAATTATCCTAAATTATGTTACATTCAATTATCAATAATCAAGAATAATTTATTAAATTCTTTTTTTTCTTAACTTAAATATCATAAATTCATACTTCTACTTCTAAATTCATATTTCTACTTCTAGTACAATGCAATTAAAACAAAAATATATTAATTAAAATTTCCTTCCAACATATTATAATAATAATAATAATAATAAAAAAAAAATTGATTTCATTCATTCCACCGAAAACATAATAATCAACAGTCATATATTTCATTCCAAAATGAAACATATTATTAATAAAAAATTCAGACTTTATAAACTAATTAATTCTACTCTATTCCTAAATTCCTAAACTTAACAATAATCAAACCATTTGTCTACATTTAATTACTGCAACTATAATATTGTTACTAAAATCTAATATTATCACTATTATTTTTATTAAATCAAAATATTAGATAATAAAATACTTACATAATTTGAATGCCCGAGATAATTAACAATGTGAAATTCTAGCTGATTCACTTCTTTAATTCTTCGTCTTCTTGGCATTGTGTTTAAATTTTTTTCAACTGTTATGTGATCCTTGAGCAACGGCCGAAAATAGAGAGCTGTGTGGGGTTGGGAGGAAACAGAGAGAGATTTGTGTGTGAGGGTGGAAGTGATGCTGCTGGAGGGGGTAACATTCCAAGAATTATTAGAAGCATCGAATCCATCCGGAGAACAACTGTATGCGTGCCACTGGAACCAGTATACAAATCGGATCCAGGATTTTGTATACCGTCCGATTTCTGTACTCGGTCTGTCCAATTACAGTACCCCCATCGGACGGTCCGATTTGTGTTGCGCAACCATCATACCCCGGTGAAACACCATATACCTCCATAACCCTGCTATACACCAACCCCTCTCCATATTAAAATTAAAAAGTTCCTCTAATGCAACCACCCTCTCATGCAGCTCCATAATTTCTCTTGGAATCCAACAATCACATCATCCAATTGATTAGCAGTAGCAACATCATCTATACCACCATTTTTGTGATTGATGTCAAAGACCATGTCAAACAAACCAAAGAAGTTATAGTGAGATTGCTTTTCCTGCAATAACATAAAATTCAGAAACATCATATACTTAAATCATATGCAAAATCAAAATATAGAATAGAATTAATTATCTTATACATTAGACACCCAAAGAATAACTTTATGGGATTCTCCACTATGCTTAATTTGGTGATAATTGCATATAACCCACAAAGGCACTTCGGGTGTTGTCCAATGCTTAATCCCCTTATTTTCGGCGATAGCATGGCTGAGCCTCCCTCTTCGGCGTCTAGAAAATGCTGAGTTTTGTCCACTATTGGCCATTGGAACTGGGACAACCTTTAGAGATGAACTAAGGTTTCCATTCTCCAGAGCAACAAGCTTAAATATGGAGTAAGAATTGTGTTTAAAAATGGCATGGTTTTGAATGAACCCAAGGACTGAATTGTCCACCTCTCACACGTGGACATTTAACGGTCACGTATGCGAGTTAATGTTCCACATCAATAGTTAACATTATTTACTAACGGCAAAAATTGATGAGGAACTGTATTGTCTAACAAAAATAAACTTCAAGAGCTATTTTGTGTATTTTAAAACCTAAGGACTAAAATGTCCAATTTTAAAAACCTCAAAAAATAATTTGGATAATTATTCTAATTATTAAAACTGAATCAAAATGACTGGTTTGACCTAGAAATTGATGAATTAGATCAAGATTCAATCTAAGTTAAACTTTAAACATTCCAACCAATTAAATCTGAAAGAATGATCAAAATCGGTCAAAACCATTGTCAAAATTGGATCGATCAACTTTGAAGTTGATGACATATTTTGGCGAGTTATCAAAAACTTCCTTCTGCATGGATTGGATCTCCAAGTTGTACAGTATTCATCTTGTCACTAAGTTGTGATGCTTCTCAGTAATAAATATGCTATTCAATTGATATATAGTAAAAAAGTATAGTTAAATTATTTTATATTATTTTAGTTTTATACTCATTTATTTTAAATTAATTATATTTTTTAATTATGATTAATTATTATTATAAATATAAATTTTGTTTAACACCAACCAAAAAATAACAAATATTTTTATTAGTTATAACAATTTTTTATGATTATATAACATTTATTAATGTTATTTTTTCAATAATTGCACATAGTATATAACAACATAATAGGTATATAATAATCAATTAGTTATTAAAATTTAAATAATAATAGTTACTTTGGTATAAAAATAAAATTGAAAAAATATTTATTGTGAAGAAAAAAATATTAAAATTTTATATAATTATTTAATAATAATTGGATTAACCAATTCAACCAGTAATTCACCGATTGAACTAATGAATTAGTGAATCAGTAGTCTGACTGGTTCGATCACCGATTTGCTCCTGATAACTATGCTATATATTATGCTTTTCAATACATATATTTCATTAGAGGGATAATTCATATATACTAAAACCTTCAATTCATTATTATTTTTATATATTTATAAATTAAAAAATAAAAACAAAAGTATTTTTATTAATTATAATATATTTTGTTTATTCATAATTATATAATATTTATTAATATTTTTTTAATAAATACTCAAAAATATAACAAGTACAAACAAATTAATTAATTTTAAAATATAAACATTATAATTAATTGAATATCAAAACAAAATAAAATTTATTTATTATAAAATAAAAAATATGTAAATATTTAATTATAAACGGATTAACAATTCAATCAAATATTCAATTGTTAAATTAATAATCCATTAATCCAATACTCTAACTGGATTAATTATTGGTTCGGTTCTGATAATTATAATTTAAATTTGATAATTTATTTTACATTGATTACTATTATATAAATTAATTATTTTTTAGTTTGATCATTTACGTATGCAAAATAGGTGATGATTTTATTTGATGCCTTATTATTATGGGTTTTTTTTATTATTCTGCTATGGCTTTTTTATTTTCTTAAAATCTTGATTGTGAGAATTTTCACCACGTGTGATGAACCAAATGGTAGCGAACGTTGCTCCCAGTAGACAGCCCTGCAACAGGATCTGCAGAAAATTAGATAGTGCAATTCATTGACGAGGATATAAAGGAGGATATTGAAAGATGCTCACGAAGCTTGGGCAGGAGACTTCTCGCTGACAGAGATTTTAGAGCTAGAACTTTGAAAGCAGTGCTATTTGCAATATAGAGATAATCGGAGGAGTTTAAGATGATGGATCACAGAGAAAACCTCTTTCAATTCTTCTTTGACATTAAAATTGATCTTTTAAGAATTGAAAAAATACCCCGTGGCTATTTAAAAACTACATTCTTAATTTGAGAAGGTGGAAGGATAATATTGCAATAAGAGAAGAATCTCCCATGTTCCCATATGGCTGCAACTGTAGGGACTTCCAAACATTGTAAAACAAGTAGTTTGAAAAGAAGGATAGAAGAGTCTTTAAAAAAAAAATTGGATTCAGATTTGTTTAAAAATACAGATTATAATGGCATACCAAGCCGTTGTATAAATCACTTAAAATTGCAGGCAACAATAAAAAAGTGATAAACCTCACACTCAAATACTAAGTCAATAACATTAAGAAGAGCCAAATTAGTGACATCAGATAGAATCTCTTCCAACTACACTTTATTTGGTTGGCTACTTGCTAATTTGGCTAAAAAGTGTGTTACTCTATTTGCATTTTTTAAAAGGGTTATTTGACTACTTCTAGGATTTTTCATTAGATTTTTACATTTTGAAACAATTAGGTCAAAAGTGTTTCTATTTGTAAAAATGATTGGCTTATGATGGGCTAAAATCTAAATTAATGTAGAATATAACTATTAAAAAGTAGAACAAATAAATAAAAAAATAATAAAATAGTAATGCCACAATAATTCAAAGTTATATTTTGACATGTGACCTATCATCCCTTTTGATATTGTCATCAAGGACAGATCAAGTATCATATGAGTCTCAAATTCACAATAATTATAACACAAATAGTACCAACTCAATCACAACAAGATTATCTTCACCCATCATGCATGTATCACCCCACCCATAGTTATAAAAACTGAATCGGACCGGTTAGTTCGACCGAAAAATCAATAAATTAGATCTTAAGCTAGTTCAGTTTACTCCTTAGACCGTTCAAAGAAGAGAATCGGTGTGGACCAGTAAAAACCGGTAAAAACCGATTGAACCTTAAAGTTGCAACCACTCTCAATTTGCCGCTCAACCATCATGCTTCTTATTATTATATATGACAAATACTAATTATATAGTATACATTTAATTACATAATTTTATAGATATCTAATTTAACTTAATTTTGTATTCTCTATTTTTTGAATTAATTATATTTTAATTATGTACTATTATCAATATAAATATAAATTTCACTAAAAATTTATTAATCTGCTTGATCTATTTCAATGCTAGTATTGTGGTTAAAGTTATTTGTTTTGATGCTAGTGTTAAAATCTACTAATATTATAGTTAGCTGATAGGTTTTGTGAAATAATTGTTACTCTTATTATATCAAATGGAGATACTATTGTAGTAGTACTGACAAATTTTATGTTTTTTTATATTAGTTATTTTTAGAATTTGAGACTTGATTCTTCATAAAATGTTAGTGAAGATATGTATTTCAAATTTTAATTTTAAGTTTTTGACTATTTTATATTTTTATTTACGTGAGACCGATTTTACTGGTTCAACCAGTAATTTATCAGTTGAACTAATAAACTAATAAACCAGTAATTTAACCGGTTTGATCATTAGTTCGGTTCCGACAACTATGACCTCACCAACAACATACCACAACTCATAAGAAAAATACGGAATACAATCATAAAAGAAAAACTAAAATAAAATATGGACAATATATGCCTCTCTTCTCTCGCAAAAGCAATTGTTTCTCGTATGCAATACTAGTTTCCTACAATAAAAAACAAAAAGTAGATTAGTGTTGATTTTAAACATAAGTATAATTAACTCTTTCTAATTTTATGTCGAATAAGTATTTAAACTAAGTTATTAAGAAAAAGTGACTAACACTCATAATAAGACTTCTTACCAACTTTAGGAGGTTTTGGCAGGGCAATTTCGACTATCATTATGTGCAAATTGCTTACAAGCCTTGCAAAGTCTTGTTTTCTTCTGTTGTTATTCAATTGCCTTTTCTTTACTCCCTTTAATACGTTTTTCACATCTTTGGTGTTTGAATATTCAGGAGGAAGAATATCAACATTTTCAAAAATATTGATACTAAGAAAATACTCTAACTCATCCTTTTTGCTTAGAAGAAAATCACCTTTCATTTTTGTTAATTGTGACTCAATTTGTAAACCTCCTTTCATTTTTCAAACACTTTACACGAATAATGTGCTACATGATTAGATGGATAATAAGTAACTTCACTTTGATTAAATGCCATTATCTATAATGCTCTTCAAGTACTAAAAACAGTGATTTTTGTCTTGCTCTTTTGTTCTTCAATTCCACAATAATCCACGCAAGTACTCCATATTCAATTTGAAATATATAAAAATTTTCATCGGTATAAATTTTCATACCATAATTTTTTATATTTTTGTGCAATTTTAATTCAGGTCTAGAATGAAGAGTAGTATTCTACTATTTTTTTATGCCTTTGAGACTTTATAGCAGAATCAAATGTCATTCCAGAACTCTACTAAATCAAGTAGATGCTTATTCGAATTTCTTTTAAAAATAATCCTTGCTTTACATCCCTCTTTTGTGAGTGTTCTTTTTTTATTTTTTGACAAATTTTTTTTATCAACTACTGATCAGCTTGAATTTTTTTTATTTTAAAACTTTCCTTTGATCAAAAAATATATTTTCATCAAACACCTTACTTATCTTTTGTTTTAATTGAATTGCGGATACTAAAACATGTGCATACTTTTTGTAAAATTCTTCTCCATCTCCAGCCGTATAAATCACAGAAAATTAGCAAATAATTAATCAATAAATTAATTTTAATAAAAAATTAGAAATGTTAATTTTATAGTAAAATAGGATAGAGCTAATTAAAACAAGAATTTTGACACTAATTTCAAAGAATTTGGCCTAAGATTGGGTCGAACGGAATGGGTCCAAGGCCCAATTCAGCCCAGCCATAATTATCCAAAAACCCAGCTCCCCTTCTTCATTGCTCTTCATTCACGCTGCAACCTTTTGAGAAGGGGGAAGAAAAAAACAAAAAAAACCCTAACCCTTTAATCAAACCACCATAACTTCTTGCTCCAAGCTCCGATCGTCACACCGTTTGCGGCCACGCGTCTAGTGCGTCGAGCTCTATGAATCTATCACAACAATTTTGTTGGTAAGCTTCACTACCAATCCAGTTTCTCTTCCCTCTTGTTTTTTTTAAAATTATGTAAGTGGTAGTGAGATTTTGCTTCCTTGATGTTATAGGACTCGATTAGCTTGAGGAAAACGTTCACTCTTGCTTGTGTGACGCTTTAGTAAGGTGAGAATTTGAAGAATCATATCTGATCCTTTGATTTTACATGTTGGGTATTGAATTTGGTATTTGGGTATATGAATCATGTATTAGGTGTATGTTTATATATATGATTTGGAGCTATTAGAAGCTTGATTGGAAACTTGGTGGGTGTTAGAGCTGAATTGTGGTGTTAAATCTTTGCCTTCTCACCTAAGAGGATTGCTTGGGATAATACATAGAAATCGGCAAGGTATAGTTTAGGTTTCGCGCATTTAATATGTAATGCTATGTGAAAACTTAGACTAGAGAACTATAAGATAAGTTGAAGTGGTTGAATATATTGAATAATTAGTTTTTATGATATTTATGGATAAATTAGTGTTGAGCATGAGTTGACGAATATGGTCATGATAAGTTTATGATATTTTCTTGGTGTTTGCAATATGGGTTGAATATATATATATATATATATATATATATATATATATATATATATATATATATATATATATATATATATATATATATGCTAGTATGATGATGATGTTAATGTTGATGAAGGTGGGAACTTAGTATGTGATTTGATGAAGAGTAAAGTTTGAAGAGTTTGTGAATTGTTGAGTAGGTGGTGGACTTGTTTTGAAGTGCTATATATGTGTGTTGGTGCTGATTAATTGGGACAATGAGTAGGTATGGTAAGCTAAATTTTATAGAAAATAAAGGTTTGAGGTTTTGACCGAAATCTAATTTTTATGAACTTTGGTAGTCCATAACTTGAGTCTCAAATTTTGAATGAAGATAAGATTTGTTTTAAATTAAAGAGGGTTTTATAAGCTTGAGAACGATATAAATTTTGTGGAAAACTGAATTTTGTAGAGGAAGTTATGGATGCCGGAAATCTGGTGTAAAAAGCTAAAAAAAATTTAAGATGCAGCAGAATCAGGATTTCTAGTGTATGCCTACTGGTGTGGAAAATTGTGATTCACACTTTTTACAACTCCGCACAACTAACTAGCAAGTGCACTGGGTCGTCTAAGTAATACCTTACGTGAGTAAGGGTCGATCCCATGGAGATTGTCGGCTTGAAGCAAGCTATGGTCATCTTGTAAATCTTAGTCAGGCGGATTCAAATGGTTATGAGGTTTTGATAATTAAAAGCTAAATAAAACAAAAAATAAAATAAAGATACTTATGTGATTCATTGGTGGGAATTTCAGATAAGCGTTTGGAGATGCTTTGTTGCTTCTGAACCTCTGCTTTCCTATTGTCTTCTTCCAATCATGCGTGCTCCCTTCCATGGCAAGCTGTATGATCCTCTCGGATGAAAAATACCAAGTACGATCTCTGCACGGCTAATCAACTGTCAGATTTCTCGTCTCGGATGAAAAATATCAGGTACAGCTACCGCATGGCTAATCATTTGTCGGTTCTCACTAGCGTCGGAATAGGACCCTTATCCTTTTGCACACTGTCACTGCCCCCAACATTCGCAAGTTTGAAGCTCGTCACAGTCATCCCTTCCCAGATCCTACTCGGAATACCACAGACAAGGTTTAGACTTTCCGGATCTCAGGAATGCTGCCAATGGTTCTAGCCTATACCACGAAGATCATAATCTCACGGACTCAGTCCGTGGATTAGAGACCCAAGAGAATATACTCCGGCTGTCATCCAACGACTACGTTAAACATCATGTAGACCGCTTGTGGTTGTCAGGCACGCGGATCTTGGCTAAGCGAGTAACGAAGATATTGGGTGATTGTCACGGGTCACCCCTTCATTTTGACTTAACTGAATTAAGTACGAGAGTATATCTTGGAGAAGAAGTAAGCGTGAATTGAAAGAGAAACAATAGTACTTGCATTAATTCATGAAGAACAGCAAAGCTCCACACCTTAATCTATGAGGTGTAGAAACTCCACTGTAGAAAATACATAAGAGAAAAAGGTCTAGGCATGGCCAAATGGCCAGCCTCTCCAAACGTGAAATATGGCATAATCTCCCTAATACAATAGTAAAAAGTGCTATTTATACTAAACTAGTTACTAGGGATTACAGAAAATAAGTAACTAAGTGCAGATAGTGCAGAAATTCACTTTCGGGGCCCACTTGGTGTGTGCTTGGGCTGAGCATTGAAGCTTTCATGTGTATAGGCCATTCTTGGAGTTAAACACCAGCTTGGGTGCCATTTTGGGCATTTAACTCCAGTTCTGGTGCCAGTTCTGGCGTTTTACTCCAAAAAAGGGTCTTTGGTGGGCGTTTGAACGCTAGTTTGGGCCATCAAATCTCGGGAAAAATATGGACTATTATATATTGCTGGAAGGCCCAAGATGTCTACTTTCCAAATCAGTTGAGAGAGTGCCAATTAGGCTTCTGTAGCTCCAGAAAATCCACTTCGAGTTCAGGAGGGTCAGAATCCAACAACATCTGCAGTCCTTTCTCAGCCTCTGAATCAGATTTTTGCTCAAGTCTCTCAATTTCAGCCAGAAAAAACCTGAAATCACAAAAAACATACAAACTCATAGTAAAGTCTAGAAATGTGAGTTTTGAATAAAAACTAATATAAATATAATAAAAAGTAACTAAAACATACTAAAAACTATGTAAAAACAATGACAAAAAAGGTATAAATTATCCGCTCATCACAACACCAAACTTAAATTGTTGCTTGTACCCAAGCAACTAAAAACAAAATAGGATAAAAAGAAGAGAATATACAATAAATTCCAAAAATATCAATGAAGATTAGTTTCAATTAGATGAGTGGGACTAGTAGTTTTTTGCTTCTGAACAGTTTTGGCATCTCACTTTATCCTTTGAAGTTTAGAATGATTGTCATCCATAGGAACTCATAATTCAGATAGTGTTATTGATTCTCCTAGTTCAGTATGTTGATTCTTGAACACAGCTACTTTATGAGTATTGGCTGTGACCCTAAGCATTTTGTTTTCCAGCATTACCACCGGATACATAAATGCCACAGACACATAACTGGGTGAACCTTTTCAGATTGTGACTCAGCTTTGCTAGAGTCCCCAGTTAGAGGTACCCAGAGCTCTTAAGCACACTTTTTTTGCTTTGGACCATGACTTTAACTGCTCAGTCTCAAGCTTTTCACTTGACACCTTCACGCCACAAGCACATGGTTAGGGACAACTTGATTTAGCTGCTTAGGCCAGGATTTTATTCCTTTGGGCCTTCCTATCCATTAATGCTCAAAGCCTTGGATCCTTTTTACCCTTGCCTTTTGGTTTAAAGGGCAACTGGCTTTTTCTACTTGCTTTTTCTTTTTCTTTTTCTTTTTTCTTTATTTTTTCACATTTTTTTCGCAAGCTTTGTTTTTCACTGCTTTTTCTTGCTTCAAGAATCAATTTTATGATTTTTTCAGATTATCAATAACATTTCTCTTTTTTCACTATTCTTTCAAGAGCCAACAATTTTAACATTCATAAACTTCACTATCAAAAAATATGCACTGTTCAAGCATTCATTTAGAAAATAGAAAGTATTGCCACCATATCAAAATAATTAAGCTAATTTCAAGATAGAATTCGAAATTCATGTACTTCTTGTTCTTTTGCAAATAAAAGCATTTTTCATTTAAGAAAGGTGAAGGATTCATAGGACATTCATAGCTTTAAGACATAGACACTAAACACTTATGATCATGTAATAAAGACAAAAATATAAACAAAACATAAGGCATAGAAAACCGAAAAACAGAAAAATAAGAACAAGGAAATTAAAGAACGGGTCCACCTTAGTCACGGCGGCTAGTTATTCCTCTTGAAGATCCTATGGAGTGCTTTAGCTCCTCAATAAATCTTCCTTGCCTTTGTTGCTCCTCTCTCATGGCTCTTTGGTCCTCTCTGATTTCATGGAGGATAATGGAGTGCTCTTGGTGCTCCATCCTTAGTTGCCCCATGTTAGAACTCAAATCTCCTAAAGAGGTATTGAGTTGCTCCCAATAACCTTGTAGAGGAAAGTGTATGCCTTGAGGCATCTCAGGGATTTCTTGATAAGGAACTTCCTCATGCTCTTGTTAAGGTCCATGAGTGGGCTCTCTTGTTTGCTCCATCCTCTTTTTAGTGATGGGTTTGTCCTCTTCAATGAGGGTGTCTTCCTCTATGACAATTCCAGCTGAATTGCATAGGTTACAAATGAGATGAGGGAAGGCTAACCTTGCCAAAGTAGAGGGCTTTTCCGCCACCTTGTATAGTTCTTCCTCTCCATTCATGATACTATGGATCATGATAGTCCGGTCTATTGTAACTTCAGACCGGTTGCTAGTAGGAATGATAGAGCGTTGGATGAACACCAACCATCTCCTAGCCACGGGTTTGAGGTCAAGCCTTCTTAGTTGAACTGGCTTGCCTCTGGAGTCTCTCTTCCATTAAGCTCCTTCCACACAGATGTCTATGAGGACTTGGTCCAACCTTTGATCAAAGTTGACCCTTCTAGTGAAAGGGTGAGGATCTCCTTGCATTATTGGCAAGTTGAATGCCAACCTCACATTTTCCGGACTGAAATCCAAGTAATTCCCCCGAACCATTGTGAGCCAATTCTTTGGGTTCGGGTTCACACCTTGATCATGGTTCTTAGTGATCCATGATTTAGCATAGAACTCTTGAACCATTAAGATTTCGACTTGTTGGATGGGGTTGGTGAGAGCTTCCCAACCTCTTCTTTGAACCTTACGTTGGATCTCCGGATATTCACTCTTTTTGAGCATAAAGGGGACTTCGGGGATCACCCTTTTCTTAGCCACAACTTCATAGAAGTGGTCTTGATGGACCTTTGAGATGAATCTCTCCATCTCCGATGACTCGGAGGTGGAAGCAATTGCCTTCCCTTTTCTCTTTCTAGAGGTTTCTCCGGCCTTAGGTGCCATTAATGGTTATGAAAAAACAAAAAAAGCAGAGCTTTTTCCCACACCAAACTTAAAAGGTTTGCTCGTCCTCGAGCAAAAGAAGAGAGAAAGGAGTAGAAGAAGAAGAAATGGAGGACATGGAGGAGTGTGTTGGTTTCGGCCAAGGGAGGTAGGAGTGTGTATGATGTGTGAAATTGAAGGTGGTGAAGAGGGGTATTTATACGGTAAGAGAGAGGGAAGTCGTTGATGAACATAAATATTCTTATGCCGGTTAGAAACTAGTGATGAATCCGATTGTGACTATAGTCTAACCAACACACGAATACCGCATCAAACAATTCTAAAATCTATGATCGAGAGTATTGATCCAGGCTCGTTCTCCCTAGGAATTGCTTTAGAATGTACATCATTGATTAGGAAAGCTTTTATGGTTTTGAGAATTGGTGCAAGAATTCAAACTAGCAAGGCAATCAACAATTAATTGGAATAAAAGCCTTCGCCAAGGGTAAGCATTGAAAGTTCCATCATTATAGTTTTCTTCAATTGTGCTAAGAGTTGATTGTTGCTTCACTTAGTTAACCCCCTAACAATGGAGGAAAGTCAAGTGAGATTAACTAACTTGAGTCACAAGTCCTAGTCTCACCCTAGGAAAGTCTAGCTTTAGTGCACTCCAAGTCAATTAGCAATTCTCAATTCATAATCTTCAATTGATATCAACTACTCAAGTATCTCCAATAACTCAACCCCTAAGCTAAGTAAGAGAAATCTACTCCAAAGCTAAGGTTGTCATTATCACAAACAATTGGTAGGAAATTATAGAATACATGATGCAATTGAGAGAAGAGAATTGAATCAAAGCTATCAAATCCAAACAATCATCAACAATCATACAATTGAATAAAACCTCAATTCATTAATCCAAATTCAAAGTAACAAAATGAACCAAATCTAGATCTAAGGAATTGAATCAAAAGAACATCAATTAAGAGTAGAAGAAGAGTAGATCTACACTTGTAGCAAAACAAAAAGTCAATTATCAATGGATATCACAAAGAATTCCAAGGAAACTTGCAATGGAGGATGAAAACCTAGAGAGAAGTTGGAGGTTCTCTCTCTAGAAATAAAATGTAACTAACTTCCTAAAAATATCCAGAATTGTCACTAATTGTCCTAACACTCCTAATCCTTGGTCTTCTTAAGCTTTTCCCTCCAAAATCTGCTCCAAAACAGGGCCTGGGAACTCCCTGAAATTGCTGGGCACGTGTTTCATTTAAAAAATTATGTTCACACATCGACACGTACGCACACTACACGCGTATGTGTCCCTGGGTCCTTTGCGATCTTGCGCGCATGCGTAAGGTGTGCGCGAGCGTCATAAGGGATATGGCCCAGCCATATAGGCGCGCCGACTCCTCGCTCGGCTCTACTGTGCTGGCTCTGGATGAACGCATCCACGCGTACGCGCACGGTGCGCGTGCGCGTGCATGTGCAACTTTAATTCTTTGATTTTGTTTCATGCTCCTTCCATTCATGCATGCTTCCTTCATTCCTCTTAGCCATTTTTGCCCTGTGACTTCTGAAATCACTCAACAAACGGATCAAGGCATCTAATGGTAATTGAGGAGGATTACAATGTATCCATTTTGATGCAAAAGAAGCACATTTTCATCTATGAGGAAAAATGGGAAAGAAACACAAAATCATGCAGTTTTATAAGAATAAGTGTGGAAGATCATTGATAAAACCCTTAGATTCTATACATGATAAACCCTAAAAACGGGGTTTATCAACCTCCCCACACTTAAAGTCTAGCATGTCCTCATGCTAAGGGAAAGAAAAAGATCAAAAGACTACAAGGGCGTAGGACTCATGTGATGCGATCTACCTACATAAATGCACTAGGATGTATGCTACTATCTACTTGGCCAAGAGTAATTCAATCTTTCTAGAAAACACATATGTATATGCACATAGGGCAAGATGATGGACAATGTATGAACTCTACTAATTCTAGTCATCAAAGTGAAATATGCATAATTTGTATGAAGAGTGCTCCCGAGAGCCGGGAACAGGGAGTTGAGCTTCGAACCCCTCACCGGAAGTATTTGCACTTTATTCGCTCGGTGTATAGGGTTGATCACTCAATCCTCCCCTACTTCATGCTTTTCTAAAATTTGTTTTTTCTTCTAACAATCAACATATATTACATGCATTCATACAAGTATCATGGGGTCTTTTCTTTAGATTATAATGGGGTTAGGGTCAAGGCAGGGATGCATATTTGGTCAAGTGAGCTTGAGATTTGAATCTTTGACGAGCTTAAACTTCTCACCTACCCTATGACATCTCATACAATTTTAAAGCTAACCTAACTACCCACTCTTTCAGTTTTTTAACATACTCATGCATTTTCTTTTCATTTCACAACACTCGTGCATTGATTTTTGTTAACTTTACTACGAGGGCATTTTGTCCCCTTTTTATTTCTTTCTTTTTCCTTTTTCTTTCTTTTTCTATCTCTTCTTTTTTTTTCTTTTCTTTTCTTTTCCATGCTCTTCTTTTTGTTTCTTTTTCTTTTTCTTTTTTTTTCTCATTTTTTTTCAAACTATACACAAGAACATCAATGCATAAGGTCTATACATTTAATCAATACATGAGCATGTACCCAATTTCCAATATTTTCAACAAAATTACAAAATTACCCTTTTTTCCCCTAATGTCCCAAGATTCTCACACTTGAATGATACACATACGCTAGCCTAAGCTAATCAAAGATCTAAATAAAGGACATTTATTGTTTTATGCTTTAAGGCTTGTAATATGCTAGATTAAGAACAAAGTGGGTCAATCGTAGGCTCAAATTGGCTAACAATGGAAGATAAAAGGTGAGGTTATTTGGGTAAGTGGGCTAAAAGAAACGATGGCCTCAATCATATACATTCATGAATACAAAGAATAATGGACATATAGAATTGAACAAATTAAAGATCACAATCGTAGGAAGAGAACAATTGCACACAAGAAGGAAAAATAAGTGGTTATAAGATGTAACCACACCATTAGGCTCAAAACTCACTTGCTTGTGGTCTTGGCTCAAATCCCATGTTCCAAAATACATTCTTCAAACAAGTTAAGCATCAAAAGATTTTCAAATTTCAAAATTGGTAGGTTCGCCCTAAAATTCTAGTTTTCTAGAATAGAAGTCATTGCTCTAACCAAGTAGATTTATTAAGAGATACTAATATGCAAAAGATGCCAAAAATGAAAGACCTAATATGCAATCTACGCTAGTTAAGAAAAGAGGCTCAAGGAGATTATTCGGGTGTTACCTACGAAGACCGGTCGGCCGACCGACCTCCCTACACTTAGAAGTTGACACGGTCCTCCGTGCCTTGAGTGAGGCAGAGTGGTGGATCAGCTTCCGACTATCCATCCTCTTCATCATTATCGCTTTCCTCATTATCGGTGCCGGTGGAAGTGGAAATTTCCGGTTCTTCCATAGGTGGTGCTAGGCAACTTAGAAGCTTCTTGACAAAAGTGTATCGGCGTTGGTTACACCGCTCATAACGGTCAAGCTTCTTGTGGAGTTCTTCAATGCGTTGCATGGGTGATTTTGGTGGTGCGGAAGATGTGGAGGGAATGCTCATGGAGACGGTTAGGGGTGGCTCTTCGGTGTCCGTCGGAGGGTAAAGATATCTCCCGGTTGGAACAACAGCTCCATCCACCGGGATCATGGCCCTTCTATCCTTGGTCTCTCGGGGAACACCGGCTGCGGCGACTAAGTCGGTCACTAGAGCGGGAAAAGGTAGATTCTCCTTAGCGTAGATGCGGCCCATAGATTAACGGATGAGACGGGGAATATGTACCGGTCTCTCTGTGAGGACACACCAAACCAACAAGGCTAACTCGGTAGTGATAGAGGAGCCATGGGTGCTTGGGAGCACATAGTGGGCTAGAATTTGGGCCCATGCTTGAGCCTCCCTGGTGAGAAAACATGCAGTGATGCCCTTGGGCCGGGGTCTCATCCTTCCTCGAATCTAGAATGATTCGGGTATAGCAATGACCTTGAGGATGGAATCCCAATCAAACTCATATTCGCACCGTGTCGACAAAATCTCTTGATAGGCATCAACCCCTTCCGCTAACGGTCCGGTCTTAAGCACATTTTGAATGGCCTCCTCTGTGACGGAAACTTGCCTTCGGTGCACCAATATCGATCTAAGGAAAGGGGAGTGGTAGTTGGTGTAAAATTCAACCACCCATGACAAGTTCGCCTCCCGTGGCTTCCTCAATAGGAATTCTCATTGCCGCCGTTCAATGCGGGGCATAATGAGCGGTATGACATGAGCCGGAGGGGCTAGAAGGGGCTCCGCATGATAGTTCCTCGGCTTGATTAAGGGATAGACAATTTCACAATAGCGGTTGGGGAACTTGTTTGGATCCCTTGCTGGATTGTCTTTTTCTAAAACATCAATGTTAGCAACGCTCCTAGTCTTGGTGAGGAGGGGCTTAGCTCGCGGGCCTTGGTGTGCTTTGCTAGTAGACCGTGATGGTGCCTTCTTGGGCGCCTTTCCATTGTCTCTTTTGAGCACCATCCTAGAAAAGAAGGAAAGGTGGTGAAATTAAGCTTCAAGAGGCTCCAAGAAAGAATAATCATGCAAGTGATAAAGCACAAGACAATAAATGGCCTAGATACATGACAACTGCAACATGTAACTAAGGCAATAATGAAGATCATAGCTAGTCACTAGCATGTGATGCATGAGTGGTATAGACATGCAAACAAGAAGCATGAGAAGCACACATTCTTAGTCATCAACAACAAGAAGTAAGAAAAATAGGGGATGAGCTTGTAGAAATGAAGCAAGAATTGTGGTAAGCTCAATGCATACATGAACAAACAAGTGAATGAGAAAGAACACCAAAATAGAGAACACTTTAGTGAATATAATTCCAAGAAGTCATATGGGTCTTTCATCAAACACTTGGTGTGTATCCCTTTATGACAAAAACTTAGAGAAGAGTGACAATGTAGCATCCCATAAAGCATCATCAATCATCATATCACACCACTAAATACAAAAGAAAGCAAGTAAATCAAACAAACTCATCAATGCAAGAGTAAGCTCCTCTTAGAACACCCATAAGAAAATGAAAATAAATAAGGAAAGAAAATGCAACAAACAAAGAGAACATGAATGCAACTACTTAAGAAAAAGAGTAAGAGCATGTAACTAAGGGAATGGAAAAAGAGAAAAGGAAACAAAAAATTAGCAAGGAGGAGTACCTTGAGGGGAGAGGAGGAGATAGGGTACGGAGGTGAGAGAAAGGTTAGTGAAGAAGAAGAGAGGGAAGAGAGAAAAGAGAGGTGTGGGTCCACCGGAGGTGGTGGTTGCCACCGGTGGTGGCGGAGAAGAAGAGGTAGGGATGGTAGAGGAGGGTAAAGGTGAAGAAGATGGGTGGTGGTAAGAAGAAAGAAAGAAAATGGAAGGAGAAAGGCACAGTCTCATTCAATTGGTTCGCGAAACCGACGCGCGCGCGCCATGCATGCGTGCGCGTGCATGGGCAAAATCAGTAACGACACGGACGTGCACGTTGCGCGTGTGCGTGAAGTAGCGAAATGTGAGTGTGCGCGCGAACGCCAGGTGCGCATGCGCATGCATATGTGTTGTGCCCTCAGCACAGGTTGGGCACAACTCTGGCCCAACTCTCGGGAAAAAGTACTAGAAAATAAAATTTGGTGAGCGACGCGTACGGTGCGCTGACGCGTCCATTGGCATTATGGTCGAGGTACACGTGCACGCCAGGTGCGCCTCCGCGTGGGTTCAGTTGGGCCAGTAGCATGAAATTGGTTTAACCAGGGCACAACTCTCTGGATGATGGCCCAAGATCACAAAATGCAATAGTGACGCGTACGCGGCTAGTGCGCGCACGCGTGTTTTTGCGCGAATTGCCATGGACGCATACGCGTTTGGTGCGCGCACGCGTGATGTTGGTTATGCCCAGGGCCCAAAGCTGGCCTAGAATTTGCACAACTCTCTGGTAAATGGCCCAGGAGTTGCGAAAGCCTAGGGATGCATACGCGCACAGTGCGCGCATGCGTGCCCCCCTTGTTTTGAATGAATAGAAAAATGCCTAATTGTCATGTGTCCACAGGCCAAACAAGCCAAAGAAGTCAAAAACACCTAAAATCAATGCAAAATCTAAAGATAAGTGTGCTTCTACCACACAATCAAGTCATTCATGGAAAAATCAATGCAAGTCTTTATGAACAAGTTATCCAAGGTAGTCACAAGCAATTCTAATCAAGCAAAAGTATAGCTAAGCAGTTACAAAACAATGAAGAAAGGATAGATCTCACCATGGTGGGGTGTCTCCCACCTAGCACTTTTGTTTAATGTCCTTAAGTTGGACTTTCACTTGTTCATTGCTCTTTGTCAAGAGGTGCATCTTCCAAAAGGAATACCTCAATCTCTTTGTTGCTCTTCATTTGCTCACCATGATACAACTTGAGACGGTGCCCATTGACCTTGAAGATATCCGGACTTGAGGGATGGCGCAAATGGTAAACCCCATAGGGTTCTACCTTCACTACTTGATATGGGCCTTCCCATTTTGACCTTAGTTTACCGGGCAACAATCTCAATCTAGAATTGTAAAGAAGGACAAGATCACTGGTCTTGAATTCTTTGCCTCTTATGTTCCTATCATGGACGGCTTTCATTTTCTCCTTGTAAAGTCTAGAGTTCTCATAAGCTTCAAGCCTCAAACATTCCAACTCCGCTAATTGTAGCTTCCTCTCAGTGCCGGCTCCACCCAAACTCGGATTACACTCCTTAATGGCCCAATACGCCTTGTGCTCTATTTCCACCGGTAAGTGGCAAGCTTTGCCGTACACCAACCGAAAGGGACTCATGCCAATTGGCGTTTTGTATGCCATTCGGTAGGCCCATAATGCATCGGTGAGCTTGGCACTCCAATCTTTCCTATTGGGTTTCACAATCCTTTCCAAGACGCGTTTGATCTCCCGATTGAAAACCTCGGCTTGACCGTTTGTTTGTGGGTGGTAGTTCGTGGCTACTTTATGCATGATGCCATATTTCCTCATTAGTCCGTCCATTTTTTTGTTGCAAAAGTGTTAACCTTGGTCGCTCACGATTGCTCGTGGTGACCCAAATCTACAAATGATATTATGTCTCACAAAAGAAAGGACCACATTAGCATCATCCGTCCAGGTGGGTATCGCTTCCACCCATTTGGACACATAATCAACGGCGAGTAGAATGTAGAGGAAACTATTAGAATTTGGGAATGGCCCCATGAAGTCGATTCCTCACACATCAAAAATTTCACAAAATAGCATGGTTCGTTGGGGAATTTCATCCTTCTTAGAGATATTACCAAATCTAATGCATTGAGAACAAGATTTACAAAAGTGAGAAGAGTCCTTGAAAAGAGTTGGCCACCAAAAACCACAATCTAGGATTTTCCTTGCCGTTCTTTGAGGTCCAAAGTGGCCTCCTCCTTCGGAGGAGTGGTAAGCTTCCAAGATTGAGTGGAATTCGGTTTGTGGAATGCACCTCCGAATTACTTGATCCGTCCCACATCTCCAAAGGTATGGGTCATCCCACACATAGTATTTAAATTCACTTTTTAGCTTATCCCTTTGATGTTTGGAGAGATTAGGAGGGAAGGAGCGAGACACTAAGTAATTGGCGATTGGTGCATACCAAGGAATGGTTTCCGAGATTGCATGCAAGCCCTCAAAGGGAAATGAATCATTGATAGGAGTAGTATCACTTTTTGTATGTTCAAGGCGACTTAGATGGTCCGCCACTAGGTTTTGCGTACCACTCCTATCCTTGATTTCCAAGTCAAACTCTTACAACAATAAAACCATCTAATCAATCTCGGTTTGGATTCCTTCTTAGCCAACAAATACTTTAATGCCGTATGATTCGAGTACACTACCATCTTTGAACCGAGAAGATATGCTCGGAATTTGTCCAAGGCAAAAACAATGGCCAAAAGTTCTTTTTCGGTAGTAGTGTAGTTGGATTGGACTCCATCTAATGTTCTTGATGCATAGGCTATGACATATGAATTCTTACCCTCGCGTTGTGCTAACGCGGCTCCCATGGCAAAATTTGAAGCATCACACATTATTTCAAATGGCCGACTCCAATCCGGCCCTCGCACAATGGGAGCTTGGGTCAATGCTACCTTGAGCTTGTCGAAAGCCTCCATGCATTCCTTGCTTAAATCAAACTCAACATCCTTTTGTAGCAACCTTGAGAGAGGCAATGCTACCTTGCTAAAGTCCTTGATGAATCTCCGATAAAATCCTGCATGTCCAAGAAAAGAGCAGACCTCCCTCTCGGAAGAGGGGTAAGGCAAACTAGATATGACATTAATCTTAGCCGGATCTACAGAAATACGATCTTTTGAAACAATATGTCCTAAAACAATGCCTTGCTTGACCATGAAATGACACTTCTCAAAATTTAAGACAAGGTTAGTTTTAGTACATCTTTCTAAAACTTTTTCAAGACTATCCAAGCAATGATCAAAAGAATCACCGTATACCGTGAAGTCATCCATGAATACCTCCATGCATTGCTCTAGAAAATCCGCAAAGATGCTCATCATGCACCTTTGGAAAGTTGCCGGTGCATTGCATAAGCCGAATGGCATACGCTTGTAGGCATAAGTTCTAAAAGGGCAAGTAAATGTTGTTTTTTCTTGGTCCTCTAGAGCAATGTGTATTTGGAAGTATCCCGAATAGCCATCTAGGAAGCAATAATGAGATTTACCGGATAATTGATCGAGCATTTGATCGATAAACGGAAGTGGAAAATGATCTTTTCTAGTGGCTGCATTCAACCTTCGGTAGTCTATGCATACTCGCCAAGAGTTTTGCACCCGTGTTGCTATGAGCTCCCCGCTTTCATTCTTGATTGTGGTTATCCCGGACTTCTTAGGCACAATTTGAATGGGGCTCACCCATTCACTATCCGAAATAGGGTAGATGATGTCCGCCTCAAGTAACCGTGTTACCTCTTTCTTGACAACCTCCAAAATAGTAGGATTTAATCGCCTTTGAGGTTGTCTTACGGGTCTAGCTTCTTCTTCCAAAAAGATCTGGTGCTCACACACTTGGGACTTATCCCCACTAGATCCGCCAAACTCCACCCTATTGCCCTTTTGTTCTTCCTCAAAACACATAGCAACTTTTCTTCTTGTTGAGGATTTAGTTCCCTTGCTATGATCACCGGAAACTTGTGGGCTTCATCAAGGTATGAGTACTTTAGGTGGGGTGGTAATGGCTTCAATTCTAGCTTTTGCTCTTGGCTTGTCACTTGAACTTCTTCACTTGGATCTTCACGATTTCCTTCAATCATATGTTTCTCTTCTAGCTTTTCATAATGCACTTCCGCCACAATGTTGTCAATTAGATCACACCGGAATATGGAATAGTTCTCTGGTGGGTGCCTCATTGCTTTTTCTAGGCTAAAACTCACAACTTTCCCATCTATCTCGAATGAGTAGGTTCCCGAATGGGCATCCAACTTGAATCTAGAGGTCCTCAAAAATAGCCTCCCAAGTAGGATAGATGAAGCCCTCTCAGATTCACTTGGTGACATCTCAATGATATGGAAATCAATTGGAAATATCAAACCCTTGATGTTGACCAACACATCTTCTGCAATACCCAACATGGTTATTATGCTCTTGTCTGCCAAGACAAACCTAGCCGCCGACCGCTTCAACGGTGGGAGCTTCAATAAATGATAAACGGAAAGAGGCATAATGCTAACACATGCACCAAGGTCACACATAAAATCAACGAATTGGACTCCATCAATGATACAAGAAACTAAGCAAGGACCCGGATCAACACACTTTTTCGAAATGGATCCCATCAAAGCCGAAATGGAACTACCCAATGGAATGATTTCCAACTCATGAATTCTATCTTTGTTCATACACAAGTCCTTAAGAAATTTTGCATATTTAGGCACTTGATGTATAGTATCAAAGAGGGGGATGGTTACCTCCACTTTCTTGAACATCTTCACCATAGTTGGGTCAAGCTCCACACGCTTCTTAGCCTTTCTTGCCAATGTAGGAAATGGAATTGGTTGGGTCATGATGAGTGGATAATTTATACGCTTTTTGACATTGTTTTTAGTATGTTTTTAGTAGAATCTAGTTACTTTTAGGGATGTTTTTAATAGATTTTATGTTAAATTCACATTTCTGGATTTTACTATGAGTTTGTGTGTTTTTCTGTGATTTCAGGTATTTTCTGGCTGAAATTGAGGGACTTGAGCAGAAATCAGATTCAGAGGTTGAAAAAGGGCTGCTGATGCTGTTGGATTCTGACCTCCCTGCACTCAAAGTGGATTTTCTGGAGCTACAGAACTCGAAATGGCGCGCTTCCAATTGAGTTGGAAAGTAGACATCCAGGGCTTTCCAGCAATATATAATAGTCCATACTTTGGCCAAGAATTGACGACGTAAACTGGCGTTCAACGCCAGCCTTCTGCCCAAATCTGGCGTCCAGCGCCAGAAAAGGATCCAAAACCAGAGTTGAACGCCCAAACTGGCACAGAAACTGGCGTTCAACTCCACAAATGGCCTCTGCACGTGCAACACTCAGGCTCAGCCCAAACACACACCAAGTGGGCCCCGGAAGTGGATTTATTCATCAATTACTTACTCATGTAAACCCTAGTGACTAGTTTATTATAAATAGGACCTTTTACTATTGTATTAGGCATCTTTGGATTACCTTATGATCCTTTGATCACGTTTTAGGGGGCTGGCCATCTCGGCCATGCCTAGACCCTTCACTTATGTATTTTCAACGGTAGAGTTTCTACACTCCATAGATTAAGGTGTGGAGCTCTGCTGTTCCTCAAAGATTAATGCAAAGTACTACCGTTTTCCATTCAATTCTTCTTATTTCGCTTCTAAGATATCCATTCGCACCCAAGAACGTGATGAAGGTGATGATTATGTGTGACGCTCATCATCCTTCTCCCTTATGAACGCGTGCCTGACAAACACTTCTGTTCTACATGAATTAAGCTAGAATGAGTATCTCTTAGATCTCCTAACCAGAATCTTCGTGGCGTATGCTAGAATGATGGCGGCATTCAAGAGAATCCGGAAGGTCTAAACCTTGTCTGTGGTATTCCGAGTAGGATTCAATGATTGAATGACTGTGACGAGCTCCTAACTCGCGATTGCAGGGCGTTAGTGACAGACGCAAAAGGATAGTAAATCCTATTCCAGCATGATCGAGAACCGACAGATGAATAGCCGTGCCGTGACAGGGTGCGTGAGCATATTATTCACTGAGAGGATAAGATGAAGCCATTGGCAACGGTGATGCCTCCAGACGATTAGCCGTGCCGTGACAGGGCATTGGATCATTTTCCCGAGAGATGACCGAAAGTAGCCATTGACAGTGGTGATGTATCACATAAATCCAGCCATGGAAAGGAGTAAGACTGATTGGATGAAGATAGCAGGAAAAGCAGAGGTTCAGAGGAACGAAAAGCATCTCCATTCGCTTATCTGAAATTCCTACCAATGATTTACATAAGTATCTCTATCCCTATTTTATTATTTATTATGCGAAAACTCCATTATCACTTTATATCTGCCTAACTGAGATTTGCAAGGTGACCATAGCTTGCTTCATACCAACAATCTCCGTGGGATTCGACCCTTACTCACGTAAGGTATTACTTGGACGACCCAGTGCACTTGCTGGTTAGTTATATCGAAGTTGTGACAGACAATAAAACTAGATCAGAGCACCAGGCCTTTGAAGCCATGGATATGTATCACAATTTCGTGCACCAAGTTTTTGGCGCCGTTGCCGGGGATTGTTCGAGTCTTCGGCAAGCTTTTGGTTCGGTAACATCAGTGCCAGATTCCCTTTTGATCCGGCAACAGCACCAAGTTTTTGGCGCCGTTGCCGGGGATTGTTCGAGTTTGGACAACTGACTGTTCATCTTGTTGCTCAGATTAGGTAATTTTCTTTTTGTTTTGTTTTCAAAAATTTTTCAAAAATCTTTCAAAAACTCTTCCTTTGTTTTCGAAAAAAAAAATAATAAAATAAAATAAAATGTTTTCAAAAATAAATTATTCTATGGCTTCAAAATTTTTAAGAATGAATTCTAGTGTTTCATGAAATATGTTGAATCATATCTGGCTGTAAAGCCATACCCAAACTACTTTGGGATTGGTATTCAACTAATCACTCCAGCCCATGTAATTATATGTTGAAGCTTGGCTGGCTATTAAGCCGTGCCTGACCCTTTGATTGGAGCTTTAAGACTAACATGGCAAGATTCCTGGAATTCATATTAAAAATTTTGGAATCCTTATTTTTTAATTTTCACAATAATTTTCGAAAAAAAAATTTATTAAAAGAAAATACAAAAAAATTAGAAAATCATAAAAATCAAAAAATTATTTTTCTGTTTCTTATTTGAGTCTTGAGTCATATCATAAGTTTGGTGTCATTTGCATATGCATCTAGCATTTTTCGAAAATATCATGCATTCATAGTGTTCTTCATGATCTTCAAGTTGTTCTTGGTAAGTCTTCTTGTTTGATCTTGATGATTTTTTGTTTTGTGTCTTTTCATGTTTATCATATGCATTCTTGAATTCTTAGTGTCTAAGCATTAAAGAATTCTAAGTTTGGTGTCTTGCATGTTTTCTTTGCATTAAAAATTTTTCAAAATTATGTCTATGATGTTCATCTTGACATTCAAAGTGTTCTTGGTGTTCATCTTGACATTCATAGTATTCTTGCATGCATCACATGTTTTGATCTAAAAATTTCATGCATTGCATATTTTTCATGTTTTTCATAAAAATTTCAAAAATCAAAAAAATATCTTTCCCTTTTTCTCTCATCAAATTCGAAAATTGAGTTGACTTTTTCAAAAGTTTTTAAAATCAAGTTGTTTCTCATGAGTCAAATCAAATTTTCAATTTGAAAATCTTATCTTTTTTTAAAATCTTTTTCAAAAATCAAATCTTTTTCAAAATTCTTAGTTATTTTCGAAAATTCCAAAAATATTTTTCAAAAATCTTTTTCTTATTTTTATATCAAATTTTCGAAAATAACATAATCAATTAATGTTTTGATTCAAAAATTTCAAGTTTGTTACTTGCTTGTTAAGAAAGATTCAAACTTTAAGTTCTAGAATCATATCTTGTGATTTCTTATGAATCAAGTCATTAATTGAGATTTTAAAAATAAAATCTTTTTCAAAACTAATTTCAATCATATCTTTTCTAAAATATCTTCTTATCTTATCTTTTTCAAAAATATCTTTTCAAAATATCTTTTCTAACTTCCTAACTTCTTATCTTTTCAAAATTTGTTTCAACCAACTAACTAACTTTTTGTTTGTTTCTTAACTTTTTCAAAACTACCTAACTAACTCTCTCTCTCTAATTTTCGAAAATATCTTCCTTTTTTTTCAAAATTTCTTTTTAATTTATTAATTATTTTAATTTTTAAATTTGAATTTTCGAAAATCACTAACAGTTTTCAAAAAAAAAAAAACTATTTTCAAAAATCACTAACTCTTTTTCAAAATAATTTTCGAAAATTATCCATCCCCCATCTCATTCTATTTATTCATTCATATCCTAACATCTCATCTCACCTCTCTTCCATTCTCACAGTTGTGTTTCTTCCATTATATTACATTCTTTGTCTCCCCCTCTTCTTCCACTCACACAGGAATCCCTATACTGTGGTATAAAGGATCTCCATTATTATTATAATTTTTCTGTGCCTTCTTCTTTGTCATATGAGCAGGAGCAAGGATAAGAACATTCTTGTGGAAGTAGATCCAGAACCTGAAAGGACTCTGAAGAGAAAATTAAGAGAAGCTAAAATACAACAATCCAGAGATAACCTTTCAGAAATTTTCGAACAGGCAGAGGAGATGGCAGCCGAAAATAATAATAATGTAAGGAAGATGCTTGGTGACTTTACTGCACCTAATTCCAATTTACATGGAAGAAGCATCTCCATTCCTGCCATTGGAGCAAACAACTTTGAGCTGAAACCTCAGTTAGTTTCTCTGATGCAGCAGAACTGCAAGTTTCATGGACTTCCATCTGAAGATCCTTTTCAGTTCTTAACTGAATTCTTGCAGATATGTGATACTGTTAAGACTAATGGAGTAGATCCTGAAGTCTACAGGCTCATGCTTTTCCCTTTTGCTGTAAGAGACAGAGCTAGATTATGGTTGGATTCTCAACCCAAAGACAGCCTGAACTCTTGGGATAAGCTGGTCATGGCTTTCTTAGCCAAGTACTTTCCTCCTCAAAAGCTGAGCAAGCTTAGAGCTGATGTTCAAACCTTCAGACAGAAAGAAGGTGAATCTCTTTATGAAGCTTGGGAAAGATACAAACAGTTGACCAAAAAGTGTCCTTCTGACATGCTTTCAGAATGGACCATCCTGGATATATTCTATGATGGTTTATCTGAGCTATCAAAGATGTCACTGGACACTTCTGCAGGTGGATCCATTCACCTAAAGAAAACGCCTGCAGAAGCTCAAGAACTCATTGACATGGTTGCTAATAACCAGTTCATGTACACTTCTGAAAGGAATCCTGTGAGTAATGGGACGCCTATGAAGAAGGGAGTTCTTGAGGTTGACACTCTGAATGCCATATTGGCTCAGAATAAAATATTGACTCAGCAAGTCAATATGATTTCTCAGAGTCTGCATGGAATGCAAGCTGCATCCAACAGTACTCAAGAGGCATCTTCTGAAGAAGAAGCCTATGATCCTGAGAACCTTGCAATAGCAGAGGTAAATTACATAGGTGAACCTTATGGAAACACCTATAACTCAACATGGAGAAATCATCCAAATTTCTCATGGAAGGATCAAAAGCCCCAACAAGGCTTTAATAATGGTGGAAGAAACAGGTTTAGCAATAGCAAGCCTTTTCCATCATCAACTCAGCAACAGACAGAGAACTCTGAGCAAAATGCTTCTAATTTAGCAAATCTAGTCTCTGATCTATCTAAGGCCACTGTAAGTTTCATGAATGAAACAAGGTCATCTATTAGAAATCTGGAAGCACAAGTGGGCCAGCTGAGTAAAAGGATCACTGAAATCCCTCCTAGTACTCTCCCAAGCAATACAGAAGAGAACCCAAAAGGAGAGTGCAAGGCCATTGACATAAGCGCCATGGCCGAACCTGAGAGGAGAGGAGAGGACGTGAATCCCAAGGAGGAAGACCTCCTGGGACGTCCAGTGGTCAATAAGGAGCTTCCCTCTGAGGAACCAAAGGACTCTGAGGCTCATCTAGAGACCATAGAGATTCCATTGAACCTCCTTATGCCCTTCATGAGCTCGGCTGAGTATTCCTCTTCTGAAGAGAATGAGGATGTTACTGAAGAGCAAACTGCCAAGTTTCTTGGTGCAATCATGAAGCTGAATGCCAAATTATTTGGCATTGATACTTGGGAAGTTGAACCTCCCTTGTTCATCAATGAACTAAGTGATCTGGATCAACTGACATTGCCTCAGAAGAGACAGGATCCTGGAAAGTTCACAATACCCTGCACCATAGGCACCATGATCCTTAAGGCTCTATGTGACCTTGGTTTAGGGATAAACCTCATGCCCCTCTCTGTAATAGAGAAACTGGGAATCTATGGGGTGCAAGCTGCTAAAATCTCACTAGAGATGGCAGACAGCTCAAGAAAACAGGCTTATGGACAAGTAGAAGATGTATTAGTAAAGGTTGAGGGCCTTTACATACCTACTGATTTCATAGTCCTGGATACTGGAAAGGAAGAGGATGAATCCATCATCCTAGGAAGACCTTTCCTGGCCACAGCAAGAGCTGTGATTGATGTTGACAGAGGTGAAATAGTCCTTCAATGGAATGAGGACTCCCTTGTGTTTAAAACTCAAGGATCTCCCTCTGCAACCATGGAGAGGAAGCAGAAAAAGCTTCTCTCCAAGCAGAGTCAACCAGAGCCCCCACAGTCAAACTCTAAGTTTGGTGTTGGAGAGTCTCAACAAAGCTCTGCACATCTGTGAGGCTCCATGAGAGCCCACTGTCAAGCTATTGACATTAAAGAAGCGCTTGTTGGGAGGCAACCCAATGTTTATTTATCTAACCCTATCATTCTTGTTTTTCATGTTTCTTAGGTTCATGATCATGTGGAGTCACAAAATAAATATAAAAATTGAAAACGGAATCAAAAACAGCAGAAGAAAAATCACACCCTGGAGGAGCATATGTCTGGCGTTCAAACGCCAGAACAGAGCATAGTTCTGGCGCTGAACGCCCAGAATGGGAGCATCCTGGCGCTGAACGCCCAGAACAAGCATGGTTCTGGCGTTCAACGCCAGAAATGGCAGCAAATGGGCGTTGAACGCCCAAAATGGGCACCAACCTGGCGCTGAACGCCCAGAGTTGTGTGCAAGGGCATTTTGCATGCCTAAATTGGTGCAGGGATGTAAATGCCTTGACACCTCAAGATCTGTGGACCTCACAGGATCACCTCAGGATCTGTGGACTCCACAGGATCCCCACCTACCTCCACTCACTCTCTTCTCTCTTCTCAATCATCCTCTATTCCCAATAAACACTCTTCCCTATTAACTCTTTACCACTCACATCCAAACACCCACTTTCCTTCAAAATTCAACATCTCTTTCCCACCCAATCCCACCCATATGGCCGAATACACATCTCCCTCCATCTCCTCCATATCTTCTTCTTATTCTTCTATTCTTTCTTCTTTTGCTCGAGGGCGAGCAACATTCTAAGTTTGGTGTGGTAAAAAGCATAGCTTTTTTGTTTTTTCCATAACCATTGATGGCACCTAAGGCCAGAGAAGCCTCTAGAAAGAGGAAAGGGAAGACAAAAGCTTCCATCAAGGGTCTATAGCTCAGTGGTAGAACATTTGACTGCAAATCAAGAGATCCCTGAGATACCTCAGGGGATACATTTTCTTCCACACAATTATTGGAAGCAACTAAAGGTGGAACATCAAGAGCACTCCATCATCCTTCATGAAATCAGAGAAGATCTAAAAGCAATGAAGGAGGAGCAGCAAAGACAAGGAAGAGACATAGAAGAGCTCAAGAACATCATTGGTTCCTCAAGAAGGAAACGCCACCATTACTAAGGTGGATTCATTCCTTGTTCTTATTTCTTCTGTTTTTCGTTTTCTATGTTATGTGCTTATCTGTGTTTGTGACTTCATTACATGATCATTAGTAGTAGTAACTATGTCTTAAAGTTATAAATGTCCTATGAATCCATCACCTCTCTTAAATAAAAACTGTTTTAATTTAAAAGAACAAGAAGTACATGAGTTTTGAATTTATCCTTGAGCTTAGCTTAATTATATTGATGTGGTGACAATGCTTCTTGTTTTCTGAATGTATGCTTGAACAGTGCATATGTCTTTTGAAGTTGTTGTTTAAGAATGTTAAATATGTTGGCTCTTGAAAGAATGATGACTAGGAGACATGTTATTTGATAATCTGAAAAATCATAAAAATGATTCTTGAAGCAAGAAAAAGCAGCAAAGAACAAAGCTTGCAGAAAAAAAAAAAATAGGCGAAAAAAAAAATATAGAAAGAAAAAGAAAAAGCAAGCAGAAAAAGCCAAAAGCTCTTAAAACCAAGAGGCAAGAGCAAAAAGCCAATAACCCTTAAAACCAAAAGGCAAGGGCAAATAAAAAAGGATCCCAAGGCTTTGAGCATCAGTGGATAGGAGGGCCTAAAGGAATAAAATCCTGGCCTAAGCGGCTAAACCAAGCTGTCCCTAACCATGTGCTTGTGGCGTGTAGGTGTCAAGTGAAAACTTGAGACTGAGCGGTTAAAGTCAAGGTCCAAAGCAAAAAAAAAAAGAGTGTGCTTAAGAACCCTGGACACCACTAATTGGGGACTTCAGCAAAGCTGAGTCACAATCTGAAAAGGTTCACCCAATTATGTGTCTGTGGCATTTATGTATCCGGTGGTAATACTGGAAAACAAAGTGCTTAGGGCCACGGCCAAGACTCATAAAGAAGCTGTGTTCAAGAATCATCATACTGAACTAGGAGAGTCAATAACACTATTCGAAATCTGAAGTTCCTATAGATGCCAACCATTCTAAACTTCAATGGATAAAGTGAGATGCCAAAACTATTCAAGAGGCAAAAAGCTATAAGTCCCGCTCATATGATTGAAGCTCTGTTTCATTGATAGTTTGGAATTTATAGTATATTCTATTCTTTTTATCCTATTTTGATTTTCAGTTGCTTGGGGACAAGCAACAATTTAAGTTTGGTGTTGTGATGAGCGGATAATTTATACGCTTTTTGACATTGTTTTTAGTATGTTTTTAGTAGAATCTAGTTACTTTTAGGGATGTTTTTAATAGATTTTATGTTAAATTCACATTTCTGGACTTTACTATGAGTTTGTGTGTTTTTCTGTGATTTCAGGTATTTTCTGGCTGAAATTGAGGGACTTGAGCAGAAATCAGATTCAGAGGTTGAAAAAGGACTGCTGATGCTGTTGGATTCTGACCTCCCTGCACTCAAAGTGGATTTTCTGGAGCTACAAAACTCAAAATGGCGCGCTTCCAATTATGTTGGAACGTAGACATCCAGGGCTTTCTAGCAATATATAATAGTCCATACTTTGGCCAAGAATTGACGATGTAAACTGGCGTTCAACGCCAGCCTTCTGCCCAAATCTGGCGTCCAGCGCCAGAAAAGGATCCAAAACCAGAGTTGAACGCCCAAACTGGCACAGAAACTGGCGTTCAACTCCACAAATGGCCTCTGCACGTGCAACACTCAGGATCAGCCCAAACACACACCAAGTGGGCCCCGGAAGTGGATTTATTCATCAATTACTTACTCATGTAAACCCTAGTGACTAGTTTATTATAAATAGGACCTTTTACTATTGTATTAGGCATCTTTGGATTACCTTATGATCCTTTGATCACGTTTTAGGGGGCTGGCCATCTCGGCCATGCCTGGACCCTTCACTTATGTATTTTCAACGGTAGAGTTTCTACACTCCATAGATTAAGGTGTGGAGCTCTGCTGTTCCTCAAAGATTAATGCAAAGTACTACCGTTTTCCATTCAATTCTTCTTATTTCGCTTCTAAGATATCCATTCGCACCCAAGAACGTGATGAAGGTGATGATTATGTGTGACGCTCATCATCCTTCTCCCTTATGAACGCGTGCCTGACAAACACTTCTGTTCTACATGAATTAAGCTAGAATGAGTATCTCTTAGATCTCCTAACCAGAATCTTCGTGGCGTATGCTAGAATGATGGCGGCATTCAAGAGAATCCGGAAGGTCTAAACCTTGTCTGTGGTATTCCGAGTAGGATTCAATGATTGAATGACTGTGACGAGCTTCTAACTCGCGATTGCAGGGCGTTAGTGACAGACGCAAAAGGATAGTAAATCCTATTCCAGCATGATCGAGAACCGACAGATGAATAGCCGTGCCGTGACAGGGTGCGTGAGCATATTATTCACTGAGAGGATAAGATGAAGCCATTGGCAACGGTGATGCCTCCAGACGATTAGCCGTGCCGTGACAGGGCATTGGATCATTTTCCCGAGAGATGACCGAAAGTAGCCATTGACAGTGGTGATGTATCACATAAAGCCAGCCATGGAAAGGAGTAAGACTGATTGGATGAAGATAGCAGGAAAAGCAGAGGTTCAGAGGAACGAAAAGCATCTCCATTCGCTTATCTGAAATTCCTACCAATGATTTACATAAGTATCTCTATCCCTATTTTATTATTTATTATGCGAAAACTCCATTATCACTTTATATCTGCCTAACTGAGATTTGCAAGGTGACCATAACTTGCTTCATACCAACAATCTCCGTGGGATTCGACCCTTACTCACGTAAGGTATTACTTGGACGACCTAGTGCACTTGCTGGTTAGTTGTATCGAAGTTGTGACAGACAATAAAACTAGATCAGAGCACCAGGCCTTTGAAGCCATGGATATGTATCACAATTTCGTGCACCAGGTCACTTCCTCCAAGATTTGCTCCCTTCTAGGGACTTTACTCCTTGGTTGAGGGTCTTCATCTTCAACTATTACATGTGACTCCTCCTCCTCTTCAATTTCTTCTATCTCAACTCCATTTTCCTCTTGAGAAACTTTCATTAGATTAGGTGCCTTTGAGTCTCTTTCCTTCAATTGCGTTCCGGACCTCAAGGTTATGGCATTGATGCCACCTTTGGGGGTTGGGTAAAGGTTGAGAGGGTATGGCACTAGAGGTTGAGACTTGAGGAGTGGGAATAGAAGGTGGCTCCATGCGAGCAATGAGAGCTTAGAGAGTAGAAGCTAAGTGAGGCCATTAAGACTTGAGTTGAGGGTGTTTTGGAGTTCCTTTTGTCCTTGGAGTATGGATCGGAGTGTGTCATCTTGATTTGGAGATGTGGAAGGGTAGGTAATTTGTGGTGCTTGGGGTTGGTTGGGTGGAAGTGGTTGTCTATGAGGTGGTATGTAGGTTTGATAGTTTCTTTCTTGATTTGGTTGTTGGTTTGGAGGGTTTTGTGAATAGCAGTTTTGTGAAGTGTTGTTGTTCCATCTTTGGTTGCCTCCATTGTCCCTTCCTCCTTGTTAATAATTGTCCCGCCAACTTTGGTTGGAGCTATCCCTCCATCCTTAATTGGAGTTGTTACTCCCTTGGCTATAGTTGCCTCCTTGTTGGGGGTACCCTTGGTTATAATTACTCCATTGGTTATGGTATCCTTGATTAGAACGTTCATAGTAGGGGAGATCATAAAAATTGTAGGTAGCCACTAGAGTGCTATCTTCTTGGAGACTTGGACATTCGTCCGTGTAGTGGGAGTAGCATGAGCAAATGCCACACACTCTTTGGGGGACTAATTATTGACATTGTTGGTTTTGAGGAGAAGATTGTTGTTGAGATGGAGGTTGTTGTTGATTTACTTGGAGTTGCTTTAGAAGGCTTGTCATTTCACACAAGGTCTTAGTAAGGGTAGCAGTCTCACCACTAGAAGAAACTTTATTTACGGCCTTTGGACGGTTGACTCTCCGTCTAGCATGTTGAGTGGATTCGGCCAAGTCGGTAATGAGTTGCCATGCCTCCTCCGCCGTCCTATACTTTGACAAAGAACCGTTGCTTGAAGCATCCAACAAATTCTTATCTTGCTCCCTCATGCCTTGGCACACATAGCTAAGCAAGACTTGAGTGTCAATCATATGGTTGGGACATGAATCAAGAAGTTTGCAAAACCGTTCCCAATATTCATACAAAGTTTCCATTTCGCCTTGTACAATACATGAGATCTCCTTTCTTAGCTTGTCCGTCATTTTCACGGGCATGAACTTATCAAGAAATTCTCTCCTAAGCAAATCCCAATCGGACACAACATCACTAAGTAAGGTATAGAACCACTCCTTGGCTCTTCCCTCAAGAGAAAAGGGGAAGGCGAACAACCATATAGCCACTTCATCGGATCCTTCCCACCTAGTAGTCGAGCACACACCATGAAAGTCCTTGAGGTGTCTAATTGGATCTTGTGCGAGAAGTCCATGGAACTTTGGTAAGAGATGGATGAGAGCGGTCTTGAGTTCAAAGTTTGCATTCAAGTTGGGATGAAGTACATGTAGAGGTTGAAGAACAAAATCTGGTGCACCCGCTTCCTTGAGAGTAACTCTCCTTGGAGCGGCCATGTTGTCAAAACCTAGATCAAAAGAAAAACTATTAATAGTATCAATAGAAGAGTAATTGGTGCCTTCGTTGGATGACGATGATATGGTTGGTGAATTGGTAAAAACCTTTTCACCTTCCTCAAAGACCAACCGCCTCCGAGCTTGCCTAATATGAAGCAATGTTCTTTCAATTTCCGAATCAAAGGGTGCTAAGCTCGGATTTGGTAGTGAACACGTCATACAATGAAGGAGATAAGAAACTCATGACATTAATTGCTATCTAAGCAAAGACTAATCCTAACTAACAATCAAACAAGCAACCAATCAATTAAGAAAGAAATGCAAGTATTCACATATCAACATATTCACACTAACCAATAGAATAGCACACATAAGCAATAGTGGTGAGTATTCCCGCCTGTCACGCGGGTGACCCGAGTTCGATCCCCGGCAACGGCGCCATTTTGATGAATGTAAATATTCTTATGCTGGTTAGAAACTAGTGATGAATCCGATCGTGAGTATAGTCTAACCAACACACGAATACCGCATCAAACAATTCTAAAATCTATGACCGAGAGTATTGATCCCGGCTTGTTCTCCCTAGGAATTGCTTTAGAATGTGCATCATTGATTAGGAAAGCTTTTATGGTTTTGAGAATTGGTGCAAGAATTCAAACTAGTAAGGCAATCAACAATTAATTGGAATAAAAGCCTTGGCCAAGGGTAAGCATTGGAAGTTCCATCATTATAGTTTCCTTCAATTGTGATAAGAGTTGATTGTTGCTTCACTTAGTTAACCCCCTAACAATGGAAGAAAGTCAAGTGAGATTAACTAACTTGAGTCACAAGTCCTAGTCTCACCCTAGGGAAGTTTAGCTTTAGTGCACTCCAAGTCAATTAGCAATTCTCAATTCATAATCTTCAATTGATATCAACTACTCAAGTGTCTCCAATAACTCAACCTCTAAGCCAAGTAAGAGAAATTTACTCCATAGCTAAGGTTGTCATTATCACAAACAATTGGTAGGCAATTATAGAATACATGATGCAATTGAGAGAAGAGAATTGAATCAAAGCTATCAAATCCAAACAATCATCAACAATCATACAATTGAATAAAACCTCAATTCATTAATCCAAATTCAAAGTAACAAAATGAACCAAATCTAGATCTAAGGAATTGAATCAAAAGAACATCAATTAAGAGTAGAAGAAGAATAGATCTACACTTGTAGTAAAACAAAAAGTCAATTATCAATGGATCTCACCAAGAATTCCAAGGAAACTTGCAATGGAGGATGAAAACCTAGAGAGAAGTTAGAGCTTCTCTCTCTAGAAATAAAATGTAACTAACTTCCTAAAAATATCTAGAATTGTCACTAATTGTCCTAACACTCCTAATCCTTGATCTTCTTAAGCTTTTCCCTCCAAGATTTGCTCCAAAACAGGGTCTGGGAACCCCCTGAAATCGCTGGGCACGTGTTTTATTTAAAAAATCATGTGCGCACATCGACGTGTACACGCACTACACGCGTACGCGTCCCTGGGTCCTTTGCGATCTTGCGCGCAGGCGTAAGGTGCGCGCGAGCGTCATAAGGGATATGACCCAGCCATATAGGCGCACCGGCTCCTCACTCGGCTCCACTGCGCTGGCTCTGGATGAACACATCCACGTGTATGCGCACGGTGCACGTGCGCGTGCATGTGCAACTTCAATTCTTTGATTTTGTTTCATGCTCCTTCCATTCATGCATGCTTCCTTCATTCCTCTTAGCCATTTTTGCCCTATGACTTCTGAAATCACTCAACAAACGGATCAAGGCATCTAATGGTAATTGAGGAGGATTACAATGTATCTATTTTGATGCAAAAGAAGCACATTTTCATCTATGAGGAAAAATGAGAAAGAAACACAGAATCATGCAGTTTTATAAGAATAAGTGTGGAAGATCATTGATAAAACTCTTAGATTCTATGCATGATAAACCCTAAAAACGGGGTTTATCAGTCGTGTATGAAGGGGTTGGGTTTGGGAGGGAAATATTTTGAATTTGAATGGTGAGGTAGGTGGGGTTTTATGATGGATGAATGTGAGTGGTGAAGGGATTGTGGGGAAGAGGGTAGGATTTGATAGGTGAATGGTGTTTGGGGAAGAGGTATTGATGTGATTGGTCAAGGGTATTTGGGGAAGAGTGTTATGGAGAGGTGTGAAGAGAAGAGAGGGTGAGTTAGGGTAGGTGGGGATCCTGTGGGGTCCATAAATCCTGAGGTGTCAAGGAATTCTGCTCCCTGTACCTTTTTGGCGTTTAAATGCCCCCTGTGTGCCATTTCTGGCATTTAACGCTAACTCTGCTACCTTTTCTGGTGTTTAATGCCCATCAAACACCCTTTTCTGGCATTAAACGCTAGTCTGTCTGCCAATTCTGGCGTTTAACGCCAGCCAGACACTAGACACCCCTTTCTGGCGTTTAACGCCAGTCTATCTGCCATTTCTGGCGTTTAACGCCTAGAATGCTGCCAAACTGGGCGTTAAACGCCCATTCTGCTATCCTTATTGGCGTTTAAACGCCAGTAAGCCTGTCTTCTAGGGTGTGCTATTTTTTATGCTGATTTTGATTCTGCTTTAATTCTGCAGTTGTTTTTATGACTTCACATGATCATCAACATAAAGAAAACATAAAATAACAATGGAAAACAAATGTCTATGAAATTAAACATAATTAAATAACATTGGGTTGCCTCCCAATAAGCGCTTCTTTAATGTCAATAGCTTGACAGTGAGCTCTTAGAGAGCTTCACAGAGACTCAGAGCTTAATGGTGGCCTTCCAACATCAAACTTAGAAGTTGAGTGTGGGGGCTCTGTTTGACTCTATATTGAAAGAATTCTTCTTCTCCATGGTTACAGAAGAAGATCCTTGAGCCTTGAACACAAGGTAGTCCTCATTCAATTGAAGGACTAACTCTCCTCTGTCCACATCAATCACAGCTCTTGCTGCGGCTAGGAAGGATCTTCCAAGGATGATGGATTCATCTTCATCCTTCCCAGTGTCTAGGATTATGAAATCAGTAGGGATGTAAAAGCCTTCAACCTTCACTAAGACATCCTCTACAAGTCCATAAGCCTGTTTCATTGATTTGTCTGCCATCTCTAGTGAGATTCTTGCAGCTTGTACCTCAAAGATCCCTAGTTTCTCCATTACAGAGAGTGGCATGAGATTTATACCTGACCCCAGGTCACACAGAGCCTTCTCAAAGGTCATGGTGCCTATGGTACAGGGTATTAAGAATTTTCCAGGATCCGGTTTCTTTTGAGGTAATTTCAATTGAACCAAGGCATTCAATTCATTGATGAGCAATGGAGGTTCATCCTCCCAAGTCTCATTACTAAATAACTTGGCATTCAGCTTCATAATTGCTCCTAGATACTGAGCAACTTGCTCTTCAACAATATCTTCATCCTCTTCAGAGGAAGAATACTCATTAGAGCTCATGAATGGCAACAGTAAGTTCAGTGGAATCTCTATGGTCTCTGTATGAGCCTCAGATTCCTTTGGTTCCCCAATAGGAAACTCCTTAGTGGTCAGTGGACGTCCATTGAGGTCTTCCTTACTGGAAATCACTGCCTCTTCCTCCTCTATAGGTTTGGCCATTTCGGTTATAGTTATGGCCTTGCACTCTCTTTTGGGATTCTCTTCTATATTGCTTAGGAGAGTACTAGGAGGAGTTTCAGTAACTCTGTTACTCAGCTGACCCACTTATTCCTCTAAATTTCTAATGGAGGACCTTGTTTCAGTCATGAAATTGAGAGTGGTCTTAGATAGATCAAAGACTATGGTTGCTAAGTTAGAGAGGCTCTACTTAGAATACTCTGTCTGTTGCTCAGAAGATGATGGAAAAGGCTTGCTATTGCCAAACCTATTTCGCCCACCATTATTATTATTAAAGCCTTGTTGAGGCTTCTGTTGATCCTTCCATGAGAAATTTGGGTGATTTCTCCATGAAGGATTATAGGTGTTTCCATAGGATTCTCCCATGTAATTCACCTCTTCCATTGCAGGATTCTCAGGGTCATAAGCTTCTCCTTCAAAGGAGGCTTCTTTAGTACTGCCGGATGCAGCTTGCATTCCAGTCAGATTCTGAGAAATCATATTGACTTGCTGAGTCAATATTTTATTCTGAGCCAATATGGCATTCAGAGTATCAATCTCAAGAACTCCTTTCTTCTGAGTCATCCCATTATTCACAGGATTTCTCTCAGAAGTATACATGAACTGGTTATTCGCAACCATTTTAATGAGTTCCTGGGCTTCTGCAGGCATTTTCTTCAGATGAAGAGATCTACCAGCAGAGTGGTCCAATGACATATTGAACAATTCAGACAGACCATCATAGAATATACATAAGATGCTCCATTCTGAAAGCATGTCAGAAGGACACCTTCTGATCAATTGCTTGTATCTTTCCCAAGTTTCATAGAAGGATTCACCTTCCTTTTGTCTGAAGGTTTGGACTTCCATTCTACGCTTGCTCAACTTTTGAGGTGGAAAGAATTTGGCCAAGAAAGCATTGACCAACTTTTTCCAAGAGTTCAGGCTTTCTTTAGGTTGTGAGTCCAACCATATCCTAGCTCTGTCTCTTACAGCAAAGGGGAAAAGCATAAGTCTGTAGACCTCAGGATTAACCCCGTTGGTCTTAACAGTGTCATAGATTTACAAGAATTCAGCTAAGAATTGATGAGGATCTTCCAATGGAAGTCCATAAAACTTGCAATTCTGCTGCATTAGAGAAACTAATTGAGGCTTAAGCTCAAAGTTGTTTGCTCCAATTGCAGGCATTGAGATACTTCTTCCATAGAAGTCAGAAGTTAGTGCAGTAAAGTCACCAAGCACCTTCCTTGCATCTCCACCATTGTTGTTATTTTTGGCTGCCATGTCTTCTTCTTTTTCGAAAATTTCTGTTAGGTCCTCTCTAGAGTGTTGTGCTTTAGCTTCTCTTAGCTTCCTCTTCAGAGTCCTTTCAGGTTCAGGATCAACTTCAACAAAAATGTTTTTATCCTTGTTCCTGCTCATATGAAAAAGAAGAGAACAGAAAAGAAGATGAATCCTCTATGTCACAGTATAGAGATTCCTTTAGGTGAGTATAAGAATAGAAGAATAGAAGAATGAGGTAGAAGAAGAAATTCGAACACAGAGAGAGGGAGAGGGTTCAAATTATGAGTAGAAGAGAAGTGTTAGTAAATAAATAAAATAAACAGAAAGAGATGAGAGGGAGAGAGTTCGAATACTAATTAAAAGAAAAGAAAAATATTTTTGTTTTTATTTAATTAATTAAGTTAGAATTCGAAATCTAAGAAAAGAAGTAAAATAAAATTAGAATTTAAAACAATTAGTTAATTAAAAAGAATTTTGAAAAAGTGGTTAGTGGTTTTCGAAAATTAGAGAGAGAAAACTAGTTAGGTGGTTTTGAAAAGGATAAGAAATAGTAAACTTTTTAAAATTAAAACAAACAAGTCAAGTGGTTAATTGAAAAAAATTTGAAAATAAATTTTGAAAAGATAAGAAGTTAGAAAAAGATTTGAAATTAAGTTTTGAAAAAGATATGATTGAAATTTATTTTGAAAAATATTTGAAAAAGAAATTTAAAAAGATTTGATTTTAAAAATTAAGGTTGATGACTTGACTAACAAGAAACTAAAAGATATGATTCTAGAAATTAAAGATTGAACCTTTCTTAACAAGAAAGTAACAAACTTGAAATTTTTGAATCAAAACATTAATTGTTAGTAAAGTTGTCGAAAATATGAAATAAAATTAAGAAAAAGATTTTGAAAATTTATT
The DNA here is from genome assembly GCF_003086295.3 of Arachis hypogaea. NCBI lineage: Eukaryota > Viridiplantae > Streptophyta > Magnoliopsida > Fabales > Fabaceae > Arachis > Arachis hypogaea. The sequence continues at coordinate 33,105,318 of NC_092047.1, read as the reverse complement.
TAAGAAATTCGAAAATGTTAAAAAGAAAAATGAAAAAGATTTGATTTTTGAAAAAGATTTGAAAAGATAAGATTTTTAAATTGAAATTTTGACTTGACTAACAAGAAACAATTTAATTTTAAAAATTTTTTACTAAGTCAACCCAAAATTTCGAAATTTCTGAGTAAAATAAGGGAAAGATATTATTTTTTATTTTTTTGAATTAATGAAGAAAGAGAAAAATAACAAAATGACACAAGACATAAGAATTTAAGATCAAAACAAATAATGCATGCAAGAACACTTTGAATGTCAAGATGAACACCAAGAACACTTTGAAGATCATGATGAACATCAAGAACATATTTTTGAAAATTTTTAAGAAAAGAAAGACATGCAAGACACCAAACTTAGAAATTTTTAAACTTTAGACATCAATAATTCGAAAATGCATATGAAAAATAAGAAAAGACACAAAACAAGAAAAATTAAAGATCAAACAAGGAATTGACACCAAACTTAAAATTTGACACAAGACTCAAAAAAGAAACATAAAAAATTTTTGGTTTTATGATTTTATTAAATTTTTTGTATATTTTTCGAAATTATTTTGGAAAAAGATAATAAAGAAATTCAAAATTTTTAATAAGAATTCCAAGATTCGTGCAATGTTAGTCTAAAGCTTCGGTCCAAAAGAATTAGACATGGCCAAATGGCCAGCCAAGCTTTAGCATACCAATTACAGACATGTCCTTTCTACAATGGAAAGCGGAAACTTCGGTCCAAAAGATTAGACATAGCTTAACAGCCAGCCAGGCTTCAACATATCTCAAGAAGCTCTAGAATTCATTCTTAAAAATTCTGAAGAACAAAATTTTTTTTTTGTTTGTTCGAAAATAAAAATAAAAAGCTTAAACATAAAATAAAATTACCTAATCTAAGCAACAAGATAAACCGTCAGTTGTCCAAACTCGAACAATCCCCGGCAACGGCGCCAAAAACTTGGTGTGGGAAATTGTGATTCACACTTTTCACAACTCCGCACAACTAACCATCAAGTGCACTGGGTCGTCCAAGTAATACCTTACGTGAGTAAGGGTCGATCCCACGGAGATTGTCGGCTTGAAGCAAGCTATGCTCATCTTGTAAATCTCAGTCAGGCGGATTCAAATGGTTATGAGGTTTTGATAATTAAAAGATAAATAAAACATAAAATAAAATAGAATATACTTATGTAATTCATTGGTGGGAATTTCAGATAAGCGTTTGGAGTTGCTTTGTTGCTTCTGAACCTCTGCTTTCCTATTACCTTCTTCTAATCATGCGTGCTCCCTTCCATGGCAAGCTGTATGATCCTCTCGGATGAAAAATACCAGGTACGATCTCTGCACGGCTAATCAACTATCGGATTTCTCGTCTCGGATGAAAAATACCAGGTACAGCTACCGCACGGCTAATCATCTGTCGGTTCTCACTAGCATCGGGATAGGACCCTTATCCTTTTTCACACTGTCACTGCGCCCAACATTCACAAGTTTGAAGCTCGTCACAGTCATCCCTTCCCAGATCTTACTCGGAATACCACAGACAAGGTTTAGACTTTCCGGATCTCAGGAATGCTGCCAATGGTTCTAGCCTATACCACGAAGATCCTAATATCACAAACTCGGTCCGTGGATTAGAGACCCAAGAGAATATACTCTGGCTATCGTCCAATGACTACGTTGAACATCATGTAGACCGCTTGTGGTTGTCAGGCACGCAGATCTTGGCTAAACGAGTAACGAAGATATTGGGTGATTGTCATGGGTCACCCCTTCATTCTGACTTAACTGAATTAAGTACGAGAGTATATCTTGGAGAAGAAGTAAGCGTGAATTGAAAGAGAAACAATAGTACTTGCATTAATTCATGAAGAACAGCAGAGCTCCACACCTTAATCTATGAGGTGTAGAAACTCTACTGTAGAAAATACATAAGAGAAAAAGGTCTAAGCATGGCCAAATGGCCAGTCTCTCCAAACGTGAAATATGGTATAAGCTCCCTAATACAATAGTAAAAAGTGCTATTTATACTAAACTAGTTACTAGGGATTACAGAAAATAAGTAACTAAGTGTAGATAGTGCAGAAATCCACTTCCGAGGCCCACTTGGTGTGCGCTTGGACTGTGCATTGAAGCTTTCACGTGCATAGGCCATTCTTGGAGTTAAACGCCAGCTTGGGTACCAGTTTGGGCGTTTAACTCCAGTTCTGGCGTTTTACTCCAGAAAAAGGTCTTTGGTGGGCGTTTGAACGCCAGTTTAGGCCATCAAATCTCGAGAAAAGTATGGACTATTATATATTACTGGAAAGCCCAAGATGTCTACTTTTCAACGCAATTAAGAGGGCACCAATTGGGCTTCTGTAGCTCCAGAAAATCCACTTCGAGTATAGGAGGGTCAGAATCCAACAATATCTGCAGTCCTTTCTCAGCCTCTGAATCAAATTTTTGCTCAGGTCCCTCAATTTCAGCCAGAAAATAACTGAAATCACAGAAAAACACACAAACTCATAGTAAAGTCCAGAAATGTGATTTTTGAATAAAAACTGATAAAAATATAATAAAAAGTAACTAAAACATACTAAAAATTATATAAAAACAATGCCAAAAAGGGTATAAATTATCCGCTCATCACCTACGGACACTGACGTGTGCACGCACCCAGCAGTAGCAAACATTTCACCTGTGCGTACGCACGCCTTTGTGCGCACGCACACCTGGTGTTTTTCAGAAAGTGTGCGTACGCACGCCATTGTGCCAAGCACGCACCAGGATATGCTTTCTGCTGGTGGCGCTCGCATAGGTGAGGCGCACGCACACCAAGTAATTCTGGGGTGGTTTGCGCATGCACGCACACGCTCTGTTTCTCACAGAGTGTGCGCACGCACACTTGTGTGTGTCCGCACACACTCTGTTTTTCCAGCACCTGTATATTTATAATTCAAACATGGTTTCGAACCTCTAAGCTTCTGTTTTTATCCTTTTAACCCTAGATCTTATTAGTAAGCTTAGTAATTAGTAGAAGCTAGGAAATTGAGGTAACTTGGGGATAAAGAAAAGGGTAAACGTGATGAATTATAAGAGAATGATGTGAAAACTAAATGAATATATGTTGTTACGGCTATAAAGAACGAATGTAAGGAAATGATTATGATAAATGATGAGATTTGGGGATGACTGTGTGTGGCCAAAATGGTCGATATGGCAAGTTGAGAATGGAAATTTCCTCTCTTGTCGTGATGTAGATGTGGGAAGGTGGAAAGGCACTCTCCTTCGTATTGTTTCCCCCATATTCTTCTCTGGTTGCAAGATGGAAAGGCACACTCCTTCGATGTGGAAAGGCACTCTCCTTCGTGAAACCTCCAGGAGAAGGTGGAAAGGCACTCTCCTTCGTTTATGATCCTCCTGGAGATGCGCAACCAAGAGATCAATGTCTGGGTTGGCTACCAGATGTGTCAAGTTCTGGCAAAGTAACCGACACGTGAGCTCACGGCCAGTAGGATAGACATTCATCATATGCATTTTGTTTTCTTGTTTGCTATGCCTTTTTTGGGATTGCCTAACTGAATATATTATGATACTTGTGATAATTGCTACTTGCACTACTTGTCTCCTACCTGTGCTTGCAATTGCCTGTTTGTCTGTATTTGTAAAACCACTGGAGATGGAGGAACGGAGGAAAGGTGGACAGGTTGGGTGTTAAGATAAAGTTTAAGTTGAGTTTAGAATTCTTTGACACCTACCCCTTTTATCGTTTCTGTTCAGTAAGTTTAAGTTTTATAATCTGAGTGTCGGCATTCTAGGATTGCCTCTGGCATTCCCAGAACTTTATATATTATGTGCGTGGTACCTTTACCATGCTGAGAACCTCGAGTTCTCACCCCATATTGTGTTGTTGTTTTCAGATGCAGGTCGAGAGGCTCCTCACTAGGCGTTTGGACTTCTGAAGCCGAGTAATCTCTGGGTTTTATTTTGATGTACAGTTTTGAATGTCTATGTACTTAGTTTCCTCTCCAAGAAACTTTTTTATTTTTTCCTCTTAGAGTTTTAAGGAGAGTTAAGGTTTTATCTCTGTATTTTGGGATTTTGGAATATGTATATACGTATATAAATATTCTCCGGCCAGCCTTGGCTTCGCACGCTGAGTTAGGAGCTAGTTATTTTGTATCCTTGGTTCTCTATTCTCACTTTTTGTTTAGTCTATACTTCTAAATCTTAGTTCTCTTCACACGCAAGTAATCCGTATTTCTGAGTGTTGTGCTTTTTATTTTACGATTTTGTTTTACCTATCTTTCAAGGCTCCTCGTGTATTACCCCTTTTCAATACCATTATATATATATTTTTACTTTTAGAGGTCGTAATACCTTGTCACGTCAGCTTTATGACTTAAGCATAAGACTCTATGTGGTAGGGTGTTACAAGCCGTATCAAATATCATGCCAATCTTTGGTAGTTTGGTTTAAATTCATCTTTATATTCTAGAATCCGTTATTTTAATGCATTTAATATATCATTTAAGTCATTTGAACGCGTATCTGAATCAACTTCATTGTCTTGAATTTTCATTAAAATATACCTGACAAACAAATTAAGATTCTTTTTAATATGCCTAAAAAAGGACTTAAATTTAATTAATTTTACAAATTTATAAAAAAAAGAACTTAGATTTATATAACTAAATAATAAAAAAATTTACATAATTAAAAAATTATATACAAACAATATTTGAAAAAAAATTTACTAATATAGAAATATTTTATTTTTGAGGTCACATTCATTCACACAAGAAAAAAACACATACAACTATTTATTTTGAATATAAATAGAGGACAATAGTAGCAATTAACAATTCAGAAATCAGAACGAACAGCAACAATAACGTAAGAAAGAGTTGTGGCAATGATGAGACTAATGGTGCAAATAGTGTAGGGAGGAGCGACATAAACGAGTACAAAAAAGAGTGATGACGATGACGAAATCAAAGAAACAACACAACAAAAAGAAATTTAAAAATTAGGAATTTAAATCTTGGCCATCAAATTCAATCCAATGATAATAATTACATTCTCAAATTCTCATAAAAAAATTATTCTCACCAGATATATCCTGTATATAATATACTTAACTCATTATTTTTATCAATCTATATACATATTTGAGAGATTTTATAGTGTCTTTCAAATTTTTACCTAACTTGTCTAAACATAACCGGTTTTTGGTGATGAGAGAGAAACTATAAGTGGACCCAATTCTTTATATTTTTATATTATTTTAAATTTTATAATTAAATTTTTTATAAAAAAAATTAAAATTAATAAATATATTTTTTAAAAATATGTAATCAAAGATTTAATTAAATTTTTAATTATGAATATATTTAATTTATAAAAAAATATTTAATTAATTTTAATATATTTTATATTAAAAAATTTAATTATAAAATTAAAAATAAAATAAAAATTTAATTAAAAAATATATAAATATCTAATTATAAATTTAGTAAAATTATAAAAACTAAAAAAAAATTAACCTTATATTTGTGTTAGGCAACTTAGTTATAAGGCGCGGTAGCAATAACCTACATATTTTTTATTTGATCATTATTTATTATAAAATTTTAAAACATAATTCATTTTTAAAAAAGGATCACTAACATAGTAGTTAGAATCTCCATTTAACTCTTAAAATCTTCTGATATTATAATTTTAAATAAGTTTATCAATTTTACGAAATTTATACTAAATCTAACGATTTTACGAACATTTTACGTTCTTAATTTATTTTTTTAATTTTACTTAAAATTTCGATTTTCTCTACCTTAGTACTCACTAAGACACTAAGGTGCAGACAGTATAAAATCTGCACTTTATTAATATCTCATCTATATCTATTGAAGTTGCATCGTAAGTTGACACAGTATAGAAAAGACAAATACAGGAAGTAATACAAAGCTAGGATAATTGTTATGTCTTAATCTTGGTCCATTGCATTGACAATGTTGGAGTCAAACTTAACTAGATTTCATATATACTTCTTAGAAATTTGTAAGTCTTAAGAAGACCCCACTACTTCTAGATGCAAATTAAAATTAAAAACAAAGGAACAAAAGGATAAAAGTCAAGAATTTTTTCCTTAAATTAATTATGTTTACAACTATTTGAATCTTACTACGACCTTTTCAATTCATTAAATTTGTATAGTGGTGCAATGTATCCTTCGTATGTGACGTCGAATGTATTGCTGAATCTTGTGTGGCCTAAATTGCTAAATACGTTGAAGTCCAAATAATAGGGTCCGTTGGCATATCTATGATAACTCTATTTGAGTGTCAAATTAATTATCTTGGCATATTTTAGAGAAAGTCCAAAATGAAAGTGTCAACGTTGCAATTAGGATTGACCTGGTTGAGTATTTGATCGAGGACATGAGGTTGTTTTCAAATATAAAATATTTAATTCAAACCGCACTCAAAGGTAGGACATTTCCTATTTTAATAGGAACTTCTGTACTATGGGAGTCACAATTTAATTGATCTTCGGTTTGTAATCCGAAGCTAATATTGAATATATATTAATTAATAACATGTGGGGAAGAATAGAAGAGTTTATATACAGATGAATTTACAAAAAAAACTCAATTGTGTGAACCAAAAATCCGCAAACCATTCTCATTTTTGGTTAGAATTTATTTGAATATGTCCTCGAATTCATTCGAGATGCAATTATGAATGTCATTTTTTCAACTCGATTTAGTATCATACATGTAATGATTCTCATGTCTCTTAGAGACTACTACCGGTTAAAAAAAAAAATAAGAATTATTGTTCAAGTGAATTCAAATTGAAATTGAAACACAAATCAAATGTGGATTGATGTTTTTTATTACCTTCAAATTTTTTCATTAATTAGTTTTCATAGCTAGGACTTTATAATTTATATAAACGTTTGATAATTATTAGATTTATTATTTTAAAATTTTTTATTAACAAATTATGCAGTTTTTATTTTTCTTAATAATATTATCTTATATATAAAAACGATGACGTGAGATTGATAATAATAATCCGGTGAAAAAGAGTATATAAAGAACTTACAAAATAAAAGTAAATATTTTACTAGCAAAATTAGTAAGAATGTAAAAAATAATTAGACTATTTACAAGTTTGAAAGATAGAAACCTTCTTAGTAAAGAAGATAGTAAAGAAGATAGTGTGCCTCTCTGTAAATTGTGAAAAGAAAAATTAGAGTCTAAAAAAAAAAAAAGAGAGTCCTAAAAGAAGAGAGAATCTAAAGAAAGAATTTTCTGTATATTAGAATTTTTATTGATATAATAATATCATGTGACAAAGTGATAGATAATAGAAACAGTATCAAATTATCCATATCAAGCGAAGGAATCACACAACCAACAGGAGTGTTAGTAAGAGAGATTAGGGCATAAAAAATCAAATAAAGAACAAGGTAAAAATGGCAAACAAAATCCATACAATTTTCGTTGATGGTCTACTTAATTTCATAATGAAAAGCCAGTTTTATTGGGCATTTAGATGAGTTAATCGCATAGTTATTAGAATCAAATTGGACCATCCAATTTGACTAAAAAAATTGGTAATCTATCTTATCCGATCCAATTTATTATCAGGATCGAACCTTCATGCAAGTCAGTCAACAACGATCAAACCTATCAAAAAATCTACCGATTCTAAGTGAACTACTTGTAGACTCGCGCAGGTCTACGGGTGCACTAGCACCCAGTTAGAGCACGGAAGGAACCACTGTTGCAGTATCCATTATCTTCTCTTATAAGAGTATAAAGTACGTTGTCTAGTTTAGACAAACAATGTGGGATTTCAAGTCTTTTCTTATAAGATTATGAAGTGTGTTGTCTAGTTTTGGTAAAATTTAGGGATAAGTATTGTTTTAGTCCCTCACGTTGATGGTCGAAATCGAACCCGTCCCTGATGTATCTTTTGATTTAAAATCATCCTTAACGTGTTTTTTTGTATTAAAATCGTCCTTTTTAAAAAAAAATAATTTTATTCCTAAAATACCCATACTTTAATAAAAAAAATTATAAAATTAAAAAAAAGATCACGTTTTGGGGGGGGGAGGAAACGCGTTTTTGGGGGGGTGGGGCCGAAAGGAAATGCGAACGGGGAAGGGGAGGGAGAGGGGGAAGGGGAAGGGGGGAGAGGGGACGGTGCCGGCGAAGCTTGGAGTTGCCGTCACTGTCGCCGGAAGAAAGAAGAAAGGAGTGGGGCTGCAACGGGGATGAAGAGAAGAGGGGAAAGAGAGAGGGAGCGTCGGTGGATGGGAGGACCGTTCATGCATGCGCGAGGAGGGTGGCGCGCAAAGGAGAGAGAGGGATCCGAGGCTGAGCTGGTCCTCGCATGCTCCGTCGCCGGTCCACGGGTGATGGGTGGCCGAGGAGAGAAAGGGATCCGAGGGTGGAGTGCGTCGCCGGTCCTCGAATGCTCCGTCGCCGCCACTGGGGATGGGTGGCCAAGCGCTGGTGGTTTTGCATCTGCTTTTTCTACTTCTTCTTCTGCTGCATCGGCTTCTTCTGCTTCTTCTTCTGCTGCATCTGCTTCTGCAACTTCGGCTTGCATAAGCATATTCTTCTTCTGCATCTGCTTCTGCTTGAGTTTTTATTTCTGATTCTATGACTGCCTCTGCTTCTGCATTTGTGACTGTCTCTGCTTCTGATTTTGATTTGTTATTTTTTGATTTAGTTGTTGAATTTGTTGAATTTGAGTTGATTTGTTGAATTTTTTATTTCTGGATTTGTTGAATTGATTTTTGGATTTGTTGAATTTATGAAATACACTGTGGTTCTTGCAGGGGAATTGGTTACCTTCTGCACTATGAGACCTTTGTTTTTGTGTGGGTTTTGATTTGAATGGGTTTTTGGTGTGTTAATTGGGTTTGCTTTCAGTGTACTGCAAGTGTAACTATTAGGTGTTTGTGGAATTAGGGATTTTTGTGTTGATTAACAAAGATTAACAAAGCTATTGATTATACATTGAAATGGATTTATGAGAGTGATTTTGCAACGGTGGATGAGTTTAAGAAGGAAGAGGAAGGTCTTTCAAGTGTGTTTGGTCCAATTATTTCGAAGATGATTGAAGATCATGATGCTCGTGGTAGTGAAAGGAGAAGAGAAAGGTTGAAGAAAAGGTGCTGGTGGTCCAAAACGTGTTCTTTTCTTTTTTTTTTTAATTTTATAATTTTTTATTAAAGTAAGGGTATTTTAGGAATAAAATTAATTTTTTTTAAAAAGGACGATTTTAATACAAAAAAACACGTTAAGGATGATTTTAAATCAAAAGATACATCAGGGACGAGTTCGATTCCGACCCTCAACGTGAGGGACCAAAACAATACTTATCCCTAAAATTTATCTCCTATATTCTAAACTTGTGACTTAGGGATATTAATGGATCGTGAGTAAAGCCGAATTTGACTTGACCTCGAACCTATCCTAGACCTGTAAAATCTAGTTAATTAATGGCTAATTAACCTATAAATTAAAATATATTCTAGAAAGTGAGAAATGAGATTTTTATGGTTTAATGTGATAAAGAAATTTAAAACGAGAATTTCGACACCAATTTTAAATAAATCGGCCCAAGATTGGGCCAAACGGGCCAAACTGGCCAATCGAACCCAAGTTGGGCCCAAGGGCCCAGCCAAGCCTCATTCATTAAAGAGAGCTCAGCTCTCTTTCTCTTCAAAACACACACACACGCTGGTTGTGGAGAGGGAAACAAGAAAACCCTTGCTCCTATTCACATCAATCTTCCATTGATCATATCTTTTGATCTGGAGCTCCGATTGACGTACCGTTTGCGGTCACGTGACCGCGGCGTCGAGCTATACAAAACCCACACAAGCAATCTTGAGGTAAGTCACAGTTTCATCTTCAAATTCACAGCCCTTGATTTCGAGTTGGTTGGGCAACAATGTTGAAATTGTGAGTTTCTTTGTGTTATAGGATCAAATTGACTTGAAGGGATGGCTTGTTCTTGCTCCCTTGATCCTTGGGTGAGGTAAGAGATCTCAAAACCCTAGTAAAATATTGAATTTGAGGTATTGGGTATTGAGTTATTGGGTATTGGTGTGATATTGTGGCTTAGGCCTTGTATATATGAGTGTTGGAGCTTGATTGGTGGTTTTAGAAAGCTTGGAGAGGGGCTTTGTACTTGGAAATCTGTTGATGAAGCTTTGGGGACCTTGAAGGTTGAAATTAGAAGTGTTCCGGGTGGAACGGGAATTGGCCAAGGTATGGTTTCGGTTTCCTGTATCTAGAATGTAATGTGGTATGAAAACGTAGGCTAGTGACCCTAGGATAGGGCTTTGGAATGTTGATGTAGTTGTTGGATAATTTGGATTGAGTTAAAAATGTATGAATGATGGTGAAAATGATTGGGAGTGGTTGTAATGGTTGGTAAAGCATGTAATATTGTATGTGATATGAACTATATGTTTGATTGATGATATGGGTTGAGGCCCTTGTTGATGAGCATGATAGAAGTGTAATATTGATATGTGTATATATGTATATGAGGTGATTGATGAATTGAATAATGTATTGGAGATTGAGGTATGAAATGGTGATTATGATATGAGACTTGTTAAATTAAGAATTTGGCTAAATATGGTGGAATTTGTGGGTTGATGATTGAAAGAGGTTTGGAAATGATTGATGATTAGAATGGTTGAGTTTTGGGTTGATTTGGTATGGATTGGTAAGAGTATGTTTGGAAAATGGGGAGTTTATGAGTTTTGGTAAAAATGAAATTTTGATGAACTTCAACGGATCATATCTTAAATTATTGTTTTCGGAATTTGATGATTTTTATATCAATTGAAAGATAATTTCATAAGCTTTAAAATGGTTTAAATTTGGTGGAAATCTAAATTTTGTGAAAGGAGATATGATCGTTGGAAGTTCGGGCCAAAAATCTGAATTCTACAACTTCTGCAGAATTTGTGATTTCTGCACGCATACCCTGCGAAATTTTGAACCTGTGCGCACGCATAGCCCTGTGCGTACGCACGCGCAGGAATGGGGCTCCTGCTGAGAGCGCTAGCATGCTCTGTGCGCGCGCTTGGCCAAGGAAATCTTGCAAGCTGTGCATACGCACAGGTCTGTGTGCACGCACACGTTGGGAATGGCATGCTGTTGGTGGTGCTAGCACACCTTGTGCGCACGCTCAACCCTGAAGATTTTGCTTCCTGTGCATACGCACACTTTTAAAAATGCTTCTGGACGTGCGCACGCACACCCCTGTGCGTACGCACGCGACCCAGTCCCTTTCTAAAGCTTTTGTTTTCAAGTCTTTCACATTCCCAACAAGCTTGTAACCTTCCGAGATGTTATTTCACACTTATAAACCCCCAATTTCATCCCCTAAATCTTAAATTGATGTAAAATGCCTAATGGATGAGAGTAAGCTAGGAAAGAGGGTAACTTGTGGAGGAAGAAAGGGGATGTTGTGATGAGTATAGTGAATGATGATGATATGAGGTGTTGAGGAGTATGATGGAGTGTTGTATATGATATGAGCCAAATGGCTGAGTATGATATGAGCTGAATGGCGGTGTGTGATGATGATTATGGCTGGTTATGAGATTATGATTTGTAAGCCAGATGGCTGAGATGAATGTTAATATATGGCTGTGATTTATATGCATATATGCTGAATTGTGATTATTGTGATTGTTGCACTCCACCTATCTGAGATACGAGTTTTTCTGGGTGAAAGCGGTGGCTAGCCGCCACTTGCTCCAGGTGGAGACTCGATACTCTGCTGACCCTATGTCGTAAGCGTGGCCGGACACTGTGAAAGTTCCGGATGAGCTCGCCCCCGTAAATATACACCAGTGAGGGTGTTGGATATATATGAATTTATGATTTATGTTGAGAATAACTCGAGTTGGGGATGCACGACAGAGGGACAGTCCAATGGTTAGCTACCAGGACTTGTTGGGTTGGCTTTATAACCAACAGATGAGACTCATTAGCCACTAGGACCGGCATGCATCATATGCATTATATGTGACTTGTCTGGATTGCCTAATTGACTACATCATTACTTGCAAATTACCTAATTGTCTTATTTGCTTCCTACTTGTGCATCTTTTTGCTTGATATAATTGTGCTTGCATATTGAATCACTATTGGCGGTTGGGAGGTTTGCAGGATTTGGAAAGGGGATATTTAGTTAGTCTGAAGATCCTTAAGTTAGTCACCTGTTTTTATTCTCATGGTTTAGTTATATTTCATACGCTTTGATCATATCTAGAAGTTCTAGGATTGCCTTCGGCCTTCCCAGGACATTACATGTTAGATATTTGGGCACTGTTACCATGCTAAGAACCTCCGATTCTCACTCATGCGGATTTTGTGGTTTTCAGATGCAGGACGCGAGGCTCCTCGCTGAGGCATGCTGGAGACAACCTTTTGGCGGAGATCCTTGTATCTTGGGATTTTATTTTGATTGTTATATACTAGTTTAGATACTTACATTTTCCACTGTATATGTATTTTGTATTAACTCCTCTTAGAGGTTATTTTGGAGAAACAAATTTTGTATTTTGTCTTTTGGGTTCTTTTGGGATTACCTTATATATATGTATATATATACTTATATGCTCGGGCCGGTTATCTTCGCAAGCCAAGTTCCGAGTCTTGATATATGTATTTTGGCACTCTTTTGTATATCTCCTAGCATCAGCTTACTCTTTATCTATTTCGTTTATGTTATCGATCGAAGTGTTGCGCGTTTTGATTTAACGACTTTGATTTACCCCTTTTTCTTCAAAGACTCCTAATTACAAATCTTTTCACACTACTATACGTACTAAATTTTATTTTTAGAGGTCGTAATACCTCGCCACCGCTGTTTTATGACTTAAGCATAAGACTCTGTGTGGTAGGGTGTTACATGACCCAACAAAACTTCTATACTGCAGACCACTTTTTTACCAGCTCTACATTGGATTTAAACCCAGGTATGAATTGAAAAAAAAATAAAAAAAATTAGTTTCACTTATTATCACCAAAAGCAACATACTTATACACAGACATAAATAACATGTATAATATATATTCAAACAATAGATCTAAATAATATCATTAGACATTAAAAAATTAAACAAATATATCACCATAAAAAATCTGGTAAAAAATAGGAGAAGAGAAAAAACAATGTCTAGAATCAAATATGAAATGAAATAAGTTTCAGAACGGCAATACAGCAAAGACAGCGGCGGTGTAAAGCAAAGTAGGCGTGGTGAGGTTATAGAAAACAGACAACGGCGAGGCAGTGGCAAGGAGAAATAGGAAAGCGGCATGACTGAGTTTCATATGGGCTCCTGGTGGTGGTCGAACTGAGCTTCCCAGAGCCTACTGGTGGCAGCAGGACTGAGCTTTGCATTTCACATGGACTACTGTTGGTGGCTGGACTAAGTTGTGAGCAGCATAGAGAGATTCGCACTTTGCATAAAAAGCAGATCAGATCAATGCATGAAGAAGTCTTTGACTAGTGCAACACGGAGAAAAAGAAGGAGAATAGAACAACACCAACGTGGAGAAGAAGATTGAGTAAGGCTGGTGATGGTGGGTATCTAGATGAGGCTTGAGCACGAAGGAGACAAGGATTGAGACTGAGAGTGGTCTGAGAGTAAGAGGCATACCCTAATTGAGACTTGAGAGGATAAAAAATATAATGTACAGGTTGTGTTTTGTTTAGGCATTTCCTCATTAGGTCAAACCAGATGACCTGGACTTTATCCCATACCTAGTTGAATTATTTTTATTTTTAATTTTATACTTTTTCAAATTAATAATTTTGTTAATTGTACACAATTATTAAAATAAATATTAAATTTTATTGAATAAATATAAATTTAAAATTAAAAAATATTTTTATTAATCCTAATATATTTTCTCTACCTATTTATCCAGTATTCTGATCTAGTTAATTATTGATTCAGTTTCAATAACTATAGTTCGATGCATCACTAATGTGTATTCATGGAAATAAGAAAGAAATTCAAGAGAATTTTTTATATTTGTACTGTTTTATCGAGAAAAAAAATTTATTCGAGCGATTGACTAGATGAATGGAAAGAAAATTCAAGAAAAATGTATTAAGATGTTTGATGATAGAAAATAAAACATATGACAAGAAGCGTAAAATTTACACAATTGACAAAAAATATATCAAATATTTTACTATAAAAGTATATAATATTATAGAGTTACAAAATTGGAAAACCAATTTACCTTAAACAAATCTCTTCAAAAAAATCCTAAATGGGTAACTACTCTATCCAAATCAAATTATTGACACAAACATATAAAATGGTAATTTATAACATTTCATCCAAAACCAAATCTAAATTACACTCAAAATACTTATTGGTACTAAATCAAATTGCATAAACACTTAATCCAAATACACAAGAAAGATAACAAAAAATACAAGTTCAATAATCTCTAACAGAAAAAGTGACTAATGACTTGGTAAACAAAATAAATATGGAGTCACAACTACTCAAAATAAAATCTTACAAATTTACACTTATACAACTCTTAATTAAGTATAACCCATAACTCAAAAATACTACACACTCTTTAAATTCCAAAACTTGTCCTAAGAATGAATTCTCTCATTTTTTTTCTTTCAATTATTTAGTAAAGTGTGATCTTTTATCATTTAATATTTTTTCTCACAAGGTTTTTCTTGATCTCACTTAAAGAATATAAAGTGAGATATCATATCATACTTCATCAAACAATTGAAAAAGAAATGAAAGGGTCCATTTTCCTTTGCTCTTTATATAGCCATGTATGATCACAAAAATTCAAAAAGCTTTCTTATTAATCACCATATGCATGTTACGACTACAACTTGTAACAATTTAAATAGCTTGCTATCTATAATTTTTTTTTATCAAGAGTAAACCAACAGTAAAGAACATGCTATAACTCTCCATTTCTAGTAATATCTATTCATTTGTCCACTTTAATTTCCAACTCATAAACAAATCAAAATCGATGTTGATTTTCTTATAATCTCCACCAAAAAATCAATTTTAATTATGGCTTTAAAAACGTCACCTGAAATAAAATATTAATACTTACATTTAGTTGATATTTATTCAAAATTAAATCTTCACGGCTAATCAACTAATTTGGTTGAAATTTAGATAATATCTCTACCATCTTCAGCAATATTTGTTGAAGCATTTGGATAATCTCTTCTTTTAGCATAGTAAAATCTCTTTTTTAATGACCTTCTTGTTGATAATATATACACCTTTCATCATGAGGTTTAAACCCAAATCTAGATTCGCTAGAGTGAGCGACTTTTCAGTTACTTCTACTAATCGAATCAATTACAGAATCATGATAATCACTCCTATATCATGTTCTATCTTTTCATGAATCAGAAGAGAAGATTTAATCTCATCAATATTTTTATGCCCAAGTTCGTAGATGAGCATTTTATGAAAATGCTTGTATAAATGAGATAATAAACAAAGTAACATTATAGTTTATTGCTCTCTAAAAAAAGTCTCACCCTATTATCTAACTTTGTTATCAAAGATGTAAATTCAATTTTCTATCATACAAAACATATAAAGACATTGTAAAGCATCAATACGATTGGTTATCATCTTAGTCATGTATAATATTTCTAACATGATCCACAGTGTAGCAGCTATTTTCTTTGAAAGAACTTCCGTAATGCATTAATGAATAGTGGAAGCATTAATGAATAGTGGAAAGAGTTTTTCGATCAATATTTTTTCATTATGTATAATATTTTTTAGTGCTAGATTTATTTTCTTTACCATCAATTGCTGCTCTGACACCTTGTTATATAAGTATTGCATGATATGAACTTTTCACATTCCAAAGTTAATTGAATAATTATTGGATTTCAAACTTTATGGACAATAACTTTAAAATAAGTTTAATCCTAAACTCAACTTAGAACTTTGATATCACTATTAGAAGACAAAGAATATGAGTGAAAGCGTAAAATATACACAATCACTTTATCTTCTTTACTAGATTACTAGATTGTTATTATTTATATTTATTTAAAAAATTCAAATTTTACCCCTCGGTTAATGTTTTTATGGACCTGATGCATTCAATTATTCATTGAATAAAGCACTTCTTAGAGATAAAAAAAATAATCATACATATATCAATGATATCATATTAAACATGTTTTCTCTTATTTTATTATAATAATTAATTGTGGAGGAGAAACTATCAAATATTTTAAAAATGTTATATATATGCTTTGTATTTAAAAATAAGAAAAATTATCTTTTTGATTAAAATAATAATTTAATGGTGGATTATTTATTTTAAAATAATTTTCTTATGGAGCATAAGCATAGGTACTTTATTTCATTCATATTTTCTTTTGATTTTTTCTTATAAATAAGTAGAAACTATGGGTTGGATTGGACATTAAAATAAATTTTTTGGTTTTTAGCTTTTCTTAAAATTTTTTAAGAGTGTCCCAAAAAATTTAGACTCAAGGTTTTGAAAATATAGTTATGTATGAAAAAATTTAAAGGTTTAATTGAAATTTAATTGATATTGGACAAAATATAATAAAAGAATATATTTATGTATTAAATATATATTTAAAAAATATTTTTTATATTTTATTATTTTAAATTGATTTATCATTAATCCGAATCAATGTAGTAATCAGTTCCTAATTAATCCAGTTGAATTTGCTTGTTTGATTTAGTTCTCAAAATCATATTTACACTAATATTTTAAATATTCAGCTTTGACATTATCTACAGGTATTAAAGGGTTAAAAATTGTGGATATGAATATTTTTTGGTATTATTCTCAGACATACAAATGTGTGATGTTGTATTTTAGGATGGTGGGTTCTACCTTCTTGCAACGGATGAGAACCTTTTTTTATTTTAAATTAAATGAAAAAACTTCTCGTTACGTGCGAGAAGTATTCTTAGTAAATTTTAAAAATTTTAAATCTTTCATCGTGCGCGGTGTGCTAGTTTTTTTATTTTTAAATAAGAAAACTATTTATGTATATCGTATATATTTTATTTAACAAGTACAAATACATTTTATTAACATGAATATATAAAACAGGAATGATAAACGGTCATTAGAATATTATTTTCAGTAATCAATTAATTATTAATGTTTAAAAGTATAAGATAAAGTATGAATATTAATACCATAAATTTTTATAGTTTCTAGTATTTCTCTATATAAAATACTTTAATATTAATACACATAGTACCTTTCATATTCGGTAATAATTTACTCCAATTTGAATATGAATATTAATATGTAATTTTTACATTATTACACATGGTATAGATAACAATTAACAATGAAAAAAATTAACAAATGCTATTTACATGCTTTAAAAAAAAATAAAAATTTTTGAATTATGTATTCTACCTTTTAATATTAATATTTTTTATAGTAATATACAATTTTGATAGGCGTTAACAAATTTTGTTTAATAATTACCATATTATTAACATACACACACATTCAATTATTAATATCATATTTTACTATAATAATATAACATAACAATACTATATAACTCTATTAACATGCAAAACTAATAATAAAATATAGCCAATGAGTTATAGCTCAAATAGCATAGTCTCCTCATACTCATCTAAGAGGTCGCAGGTTCGAATTTTCCTATCTTTGGAAAAAAAATAAAATATAAACTTATGTAACAGACAAATAAATATTAAAATTTATATAGACACTTTTATCAACTCACGAGATGTACTCTCGTCAGCGTCGCAGGACATAGGTAAAGGGTCCCAACATATGGCAATTCACTAGCATCTCGCTATAAGCAGAAAGACAGTGTTAGCAACCCTGGTGAAGTCACAGGTTACGGGTGCATCAGAATAGCTGTTCATCATGGTGTCTAACCCCAACTACGTCCCTGCGTTTACGACAACGACGCCGCCTCCAGCGATGGACTCGTGGCACCGGAATCCTCTCACAGAATCCAACCAGCTAATGCCTCTCCACCACCTCCCATCGCACAAATGACGATTTGGACTAATAGCGGAATGACGTAAGTACTACTTTAAGTCTTTTATATGCTGAAAGTGTTTGATAATTCGTGATTAGTGATTCTTGGTTATTGATTCTAGTTTTAGTGGATTTAGGGTTGGATGTTTAAACTGCTAAAGTGTTTGATATATCGTGATTAGTGATTTTTGAGTGTTGATTCTAGTTTTAGTGAATTCAGGGTTGTAGGTTTGAACTGTTGAAAGTGTTTGATATATCGTGATTATTGATTCTTGGTTATTGATTCTAGTATAGTGGATTTAGTTGATTTATGGATGTTGCTTCTTTATTATTGACGGTTGTTCATTGACAATTAGTGTTGTTTAAGTTAATTATTGATGGATATACTTTGTGGTGCATTCCAATTATAGATGAAACTTTGTCGAAATTTCTAAAAAAAATCTCTATATATTATGATTATTTGTTTCTGAAGTTTTAATTTATATTTCCATATTAGTTTGTTTGTGAATTGTTGATAGGTTTGCGCCAAACAACAATGCATGTACTCAGGAGATGACCAATGTCATCAAGATGATGTAGCTAATTTATATCTTCTATTTTGTTTAATACGATATATTTTGATTAACTAATTTTAAAGTTTCTTTGTGCAGGTGAACTTTATATGGGACAAGGAGCACGATGCCCTCATCAAGAAGATATACGATCATCAAATGAGTAGGCGACTGTAACAGATGATGGAGGATGTACGTGAGAGGCGCGTCCTGTAACAACCCAATTTCCAGTTTGGCATGCTCATATCGAAACATCGACTGTTACCAACTTGAAACTACACTGACACTGTTATTAATAATATCAAGCATGTAATCGGGTTAATAGAACTCAATTTCTATGATTAACCTTCCTTAAAGAAAATAAAATCGCAACCAAGGAGAAATACGAGATTACGCAAACCAAAACGATAAAGAGATACATACACAAATAGGATAATAAACTGTATATATATATATATATATATATATATATATATATATATATATATATATATACACACACAGCACCCCAAAGGATGAAAAGTTAGCTACTCCCTCACAGTCATGAATATATATACAACTCAAAATATCTCTAAGATCTGGCCCATATAGGAAGCTCCTAATCTGACACCTAAACTAGCCTAGTCTACTAACCTTGTCTCTCGAGAAACAAAAGTGAGAGTCTAAAACAAAAGAAACACTAAACCGGAGAGATGCCAAAAGAAGATGCTGATGTCGCTACCTAATTGCTATCAGAAGTGAAGTCCACGATCTTTATATCCATCTCAGGATCCTCATCGTCCTCAGAAGTCAGATCCATAATCTATATCTCCTCGATATCCTCATTATCAGAAATAACAATGACCTCTGATGTACTCTAGGGACTACTATCACTGCTGTCGTCTACAGAAGTTGTACCACTAGGAGAAATCTGCTCAACTGCTGAGGGTTGACCAAAAGCTGCAGCGGAAGTCCCGATAGGCTCTATGGTGAAAGGGTCAAAGGAGCGAGTAGAAAGAGACTCTATCGATATATCCAAACCTACTGGAGGAAACTCAGGAATGTAGTCATCGATGACAGGGCTAGGCTTAGGCACCGCCTGACCATCTTGCTATGCTGGAAGAGGATCTCTATGCATGTGATCAAAAGAATGATGAACAGAATCGGGATGTAACCAAGATAGCGAAAAAACATACGGTGCATCAGGATCAAAGAGGAATGAAGCTAGCGAATGCTGAAAAGGATGATCTTTAACTACGTACTTACGGACTCGAGGCTCCGCATCCAATACATTAAAGCTGTCAAGGTCAGGATCTTCGTACGCATAAAGCTTCTCGAGCTCATAGAAAATAACACCCGTCTCTATCTGAAGGGGGTAGGAAGATAGGGGGTAAGAACTGGGTAGTTCTTAGTACGATCGGGGTGAAACAAGTTAAGTTTCTTTTTACACATCGGCCACGTGTCCCAGATCAATCATACCACAACAAAGGAACATAGAGAAAACAACAAACAAGAGCAAACAGTAACATAGCATACAACCACAAGAACAAATTCAAATCACACAAGAGATATGTCCAAACAAGTATGATGCATGTCTAGCCCTAGTGCAGGTAATAATCTCATCTGTTGGTTTTCAATCTGCGCCCAACATTACATCCTTATGGACGTTGTCTCTCGTTGCCATCGCTTTGGGGTATAGTGCCCGATACACTCTTGGGTTATAGTGCTTGCACGCTCTTGGGCTATAGCATCGGTATCGCTCCCACGATTAAAGTGACGGGTCACACTCTTGGGCTATAGCGCCCGTACCGTTCTTCGGCAATCCGCCAGATAAATCGATGACAAGAAGAGTCATTGGTGTAGCACTTCCATCCACAATCATCTCATCAAATAATCAAATACCTTTCAAGATATAATAATTCTTTATCCAGAATATCACAATTTCTCTAAAATAATAAACTGAAACAGAGCGGGTCATAAGATTTAAATTTAGAATCACTTTTCTAAATATCTCAGAATTATCTTAAATTCTATAAATACTTTTAAAAATATGCATAAATATGCCCACAGGAATAAAATACATAAATATACTTAAACTTAGAAAAGTGGCATATTCTGCAAGTTATTTTAAGTAAATTGACGTATTTTAAAAATACTCTAAATAACTCTGAACTTCTGTAAAAGAGACACAGTTTTCACTAGTTACTTTATAAATTATTCAAAATATTATACAAATTTTTAAACACCCGAAATTTCACTAACTAAGTAAATTGGGCACAGTTCTTCCATTTTAAAAATAAAACCTTTTTCGTTCAATTAGAGTCATATTTTTTCCAAGATCATCTTCCACTTTAAACCCTTTTATTTCAAACCAATTATTTTTCTTCAAAAACCAAACTCAATTGATTTCAATAAAATCCATATATTTATAAATAAATAATTTTATTCATTAAATATTTCTCAAAAGCCAAGCCCCTTCTCCTTTTTATTCGAAACCTCCATTCAAAATATTCAATTAGTTATAATTAATTTCAAATCAAAATTTGATCGTCAGAACTCAGCTACATACTATTATATAACTCAGATCTCAGCCAATTATTCAACAACAACATCTCAATGCCTTATTCTTCAATATGGCCAAAACACAACAATAATTTCAGTAGTAATTCAGCTAAAATTTCAATAGCCAACATTCACGGATTTGAGCAATAGATATCAACAGACAACAATCTAACCACATATATCAATTAATTCATAATTTTAACCGATTAAAGAGTCAAACCCTACCTCTGTGAAGCGCAGAACACACACAAGATATCGGAGGAGGTGTCTGATCGGTCAAACGGAGCAAAAATATCGAAAACTCAATGGTTCTTCTCCTCCCTTGGTTTAGTCAAAGAAAACGCATGTTACCATGTAGAGGATGAAGATACGGTCTCTTTTATCAGATTAAAATTTTGTGGGGGTCACAGATCTCAAGAAATCAAGCTCGGAAAGTCTGAAAATCAACAAAATCTTCCATTTCTCCCATGCATGGCTTTGGCTATTCTTGAAGGAGAGAGAGAAATTTTTTTTCTTTTATAACACTTGATTAGTAACTAAGTGTCATTTAATCAAAGGGGAGGAGACATGCGTCGCGACACGTGGTGCATTAAGTGCTGCGTGTCGTGATTTTAAACCGCTGAGTCAACGGGGTTAATTTTAAATATCTTGGAAGGTAATTAAGATAATTGGGCATGATTAAAAAAACTCAAATAATTATCTCAAGTGGTGTTATTTAATTAGAATAGAGATTGGGTAAGTTACTAATGTAAATGACATTAGTAAAGCCGAGATTTTTAAATCTTTCGGGCCCAATATCAAGTGATCGTCCATCGTCAGATAAAATTAAATGATAAAATAATTTTAATATTCTATTATTATTCATTTAATTTAAAGATCTCAGAAAAAATTATCATAGACGTTACGTGGTACACGAAATCATGATCACACACTTCTTCACAACTCTGTGCAGCTGACCAGCAAGTGCACTGGGTCGTCCAAGTAATACCTTACGTGAGTAAGGGTCGATCCCACGGAGATTGTCGGCTTGAAGTAAGCTATGGTCATCCTTGTAAATCTCAGTCAGGCAGATTCAAATGGTTATGGGATTTTGATAATTAAAATATAATTAAAACAGAAAATAAGATAGAAGCACTTATGTAATTCATTGGTGGGATTTCAGATAATCGTATGAAGATGCTTTGTTCCTTCTGAACCTCTGCTTTCCTATTGCCTTCATCCAATCATTCATACTCCCTTCCATGGCAAGCTGTATGTTGGGGGATCACTGTTGTCAATGGCTACCGTCCGTCCTCTCAGTGAAAATGGTCCAAATGTGTTGTCACCGCACGACTAATCATCTGTCGGTTCTCACTCATGTTGGAATAGGATCCATTGATCCTTTTGCGTCTGTCACTACGCCCAACACTCGCGAGTTTGAAGCTCGTCACAGTCATCCCATTCCAGATCCTACTCAGAATACCACAGACAAGGTTTATACTTTCCGGATCTCAAGAATGACCGCCAATTTTAATCTTAGATTAGAAATCCAAGATATACACATTCAAGCTTGTTTTCATGTAGAACGGAAGTGGTTGTCAGGCATACGTTCATAAGTGAGAATGGTGATGAGTGTCACACAATCATCACATTCATCACGTTCTTATGTGCGAATGAATATCTTAGAATAAGAATAAGCATGAATTGAATAGAAAAATAGTAGTACTTTGCATTTATTCATGCAGAACAGCAGAGCTCCACACCTTAATCTATGGGGTGTAGAAAATCCACCGTTGAAAATACATAAGTGATAATGGTGGTCATTGGCTTCGGCCCCAGAGGGGGAACCAGAATAACCAAGATTAAAATACAATAGTAAAAGGTCCTATTTATAATGAACTAGTAACCTAGGGTTTACAGAAATGAGTAAATGATGCAGAAATCCACTTCCGGGCCCACTTGGTGTGTGTTTGGACTGAGCATTGAAGTTTTCACATGTAGAGACTCTTCTTGGAGTTAAACGCCACCTTTGGTGCCAGTTTGGGCGTTTAACTCCAGCTTTTATGCCAGTTCTGGCGTTTAACGCCAGAATAGAGTGGAAAGTTGGCGTTTAAACGCCAGTTTGCGTTATCAAATCTCGGAAAAAGTATGGACTATTATACATTGCTGGAAAGCCCAGGATGTCTACTTTCCAACACAATTGAGAGCGCGCCAATTGGGATTCTATTGCTCCAGAAAATCCATTTGAAGTGCAGGGAGGTCAAAATCCAACAACATCTGCAGTCCTTTTTCAACCTCTGAATCAGATTTTTGCTCAGGTCCCTCAATTTCAGCCAGAAAATACCTGAAATCACAGAAAAATACAAAAACTCATAGTAAAGTCCAGAAATGTGATTTTTATTTTGAAAACTAATAAAAATATAATAAAAAGTAACTAAAATATACTGAAAACTACCTAAAAACAATGTCAAAAAGCGTATAAATTATCCGCTCATCACAACACCAAACTTAAATTGTTGCTTGCCCCCAAGCAACTAAAAAAATAAAATAGGATAAAAAAAAAGAATATACAATAAATTCCGAAAACATCTATGAAGATCAGTCTTAATTAGATGAGCAGGGCTATTAGCTTTTTGCTTCTGAACAGTTTTGGCATCTCACTTTATCCTTTGAAGTTCAGAATGATTGGCATCTATAGGAACTCAGAATTCAAATAGTGTTATTGATTCTCCTAGTTCAGTATGTAGATTCTTGAACACAGTTACTTTATGAGTCTTGGTCGTGACCCTAAGCATTTTGTTTTCTAGTATTACCACCGGATATATAAATGCCACAGACACATAACTGGGTGAACCTTTTTAGATTGTGACTCAGCTTTGTTAGAGTCCCCAGTTAGAGGTGTCCGGAGCTCTTAAGCACACTCTTTTTGCTTTGGACCACAACTTTAACCTCTCAGTCTCAAGTTTTCACTTGACACCTTCACGCCACAAGCACATGGTTAGGGACAGCTTGGTTTAGCCGCTTAGGCTAGGATTTTATTCCTGTGGGCCCTCCTATCCACTGATGCTCAAAGCCTTGGATCCTTTTTATTTTACCCTTGCCTTTTGGTTTAAAGGGCTATTGGCTTTTTCTGCTTGCTCTTTCTTTTTCTTTCTTTTTCCTTTTTTTTCGCCTCTTTTTTTTCTGCAAGATTTTCTATTCACTGCTTTTTCTTGCTTCAAGAATCAATTTTATGATTTTTCATATTATCAATAACATTTGTCCTTTTCCATCATTCTTTCAAGAGCCAACAATTTTAACATTCATAAACAACAAATTCAAAAATATGCACTGTTCAAGCATTCATTCTGAAAACAAAAAGTATTGCCACCACATCAAAATAATTAAACTATTTTAAAATTTGAAATTCATGTACTTCTTTTTCTTTTTCATAAAACATTTTTCATTTAAGGAGGGTGAAGGATTCATAGGACATTCATAGCTTTAAGACATAGACACTAATGATCATGTAATAAAGACACAAACATAGATAGAGCATAAAGCATAATTTTTGAAAAACAGAAAAATAAGAGAAAGAAAATTAAAGAACGGGTCCACCTTAGTGATGGCGGCTGGTTCTTCCTCTTGAAGATCCAATGGAATGCTTGACCTCCTCAATGTCTCTTCCTTGTCTTTGTTGCTCCCCCTCATGGCTCTTTGGTCTTCTCTGATTTCATGAAGGAGGATGGAATGCTCTTGGTGTTCCACCCTTAATTGTCCCATGTTGGAACTTAATTCTCCTAGGGAGGTGTTAATTTGCTCCCAATAATTTTGTGGAGGGAATTGCATCCCTTGAGGCATCTCAGGAATTTCATGATGAGGAATTTCCTCATGCTCTTGTTGAGGTCCGTGAGTGGCCTCTCTTGCTTGCTCCATCCTTTTCTTAGTGATGGGCTTGTCTTCTTCAATGAGGATGTCTTTCTCTATGTCAATTCCAGCTGAATTGCAGAGGTGACAAATTATATGAGGGAAAGCCAACCTTACCAAAGTAGAGGACTTGTCCGCCATCTTGTAGAGTTCTAGGGATATAACCTCATGAACTTCTACTTCCTCTTCATTCATGATGCTATGGATCATGATAGCCCGGTCTATAGTAACTTCAGACCGTTTCCTAGTGGAAATGATTGAGCGTTGGATGAACTCCAACCATCCTCTAGCCACGAGCTTGAGGTCAAGCCTTCTTAGTTAAACCGGCTTGCCTCTTGCGTCTCTCTTCCATTGAGAGCCTTCCACACAAATGTCCATAAGGACTTGGTCCAACCTTTGATCAAAGTTGACCCTTCTAGTGTAGGGGCGTGTATCTCCATGCATCATGGGCAAGTTGAATGCCAACCTTACATTTTCCGGACTGAAATCTAAGTATTTCCCCCGAACCATTGTAAGCCAATTCTTTGGGTCTGGGTTTATACTTTGATCATGGTTTTTGGTGATCCATGCATTGGCATAGAACTCTTGAACCATTAATATCCTGACTTGTTGAATGGGGTTGGTGAGAATTTCCCAACCTCTTCTTTGAATCTCATGTCGGATCTCCGGGTATTCACTCTTTTTGAGCTTGAAAGGGACCTCAGGGATCACCTTCTTCTTGGCCACAACTTCATAGAAGTGGTCTTGATGGACCTTTTAGATGAATCTCTCCATCTCCCATGACTCAGCGGTGGAAGCTTTTGCCTTCTCTTTCCTCTTTCGAAAGGTTTCTCTGGCCTTAGGTGCCATAAATGGTTATGGAAAAACAAAAAGCAACGCTTTTACCACACCAAACTTAGAAGGTTTTCTCGTCCTCGAGAAAAAGAAGAAAGAAAGGAGTAGAAGAAGAAGAAATAGAGGAGATTGAGGGGGTCTAGTGGTTCGGCCAAGGGGGAGAAGTAGTGTTTGTGGTATGTGGAAATGAAGGGGTGAAGAAGGGTTTATATAGGAGTGGAAAGAGAGGGTATGGTTCGTGTATTAGGGGTTGGATTTGGGAGGGAAAGTATTTGAATTTGAATTGTGAGGTGGGTGGGGATTTTGAGGAAGAGTGGGTGGAGGTGATTGGTGAAGAGATGATGGGGAAGAGAAGTGGAGGTGATTGGTAAGGGGTATTTGGGGAAGGGTGTTATGGGAAGGTGTGAAGAAGAGAGAGAGATAGTTGAGGTAGGTGGGGATCCTGTGGGGTCCACAGATCCTGAGGTGTCAAGGATTTCTCATCCCTGCACCATGTTGGCGTGTAAACGCCCCTAGGGGTGCCAATCCTGGCGTTAAACGCCAGGTTGCTACTCATTTCTGGCGTTTAATGCCAGCTTTTCTTCCCTTTCTGGCGTTAAACGCCATCTTTTTGCCCTTTTCTGGCGTTAAACGCCAGCTTTTCTCCCTTTTCTGGCGTTAAACGCCAGCTTTGTGCCCCTTTATGGCGTTAAACGCCAGTCTGGTGCCCTTTTCTGGTGTTAAACGCCCATAATGGTGCCAGACTGGGCGTTTAATGCCCATTCTGCTACCCTTACTGGCATTTAAACACCAGTAAGATCGTCCTCCAGGGTGTGCTGTTCTCAATGCTGTTTCTCATTCTATTTTTGCTTTTTCAATTGTTTTTGTGACTTCACATGATCATCAACCTAGAGAAAACATAAAATAATAATAGAAAATAGAAATTTAACATAGATAAATAAAAATTGGATTGTCTCCCAACAAGTGCTTCTTTAATGTCAATAGCTTGATAGTGGGCTCTCATGGAGCCTCACAGATACTCAGAGCATGATGATGGCCTCCCAACACCAAAATTAGAGTTTGAATGTGGGGGCTCTGTTTGACTCTGCTTTGAGAGAAGCTTTTCATGCTTCCTCTCCATGGTTACAGAGGGAGATCCGTGAGCCTTAAACACAAGGTAGTCCTCATTCACTTGAAGGACTAACTCTCCTCTGTCAACATCAATCACAGCTCTTGCTGTGGCTAGGAAGGATCTGCCAAGGATGATGGATTCATCCATATTCTTCCCAGTTTCCAGTATTATGAAATCAGCAGAGATGTAAAGGCCTTCAACCTTCACCAAGACATCCTCTACAAGTCCATAAGCCTGTTTCCTTGAATTGTCTGCCATCTCTAGTGAGATTCTTGCAGCTTGCACCTCAAGGATCCCTAGTTTCTCCATTACAGAGAGGGTATGAGGTTTATACTTGACCCCAAGTCACACAGAGCCTTCTCAAAGGTCATGGTGCCTATGGTACAAGATATTGAGAATTTTCTGGGGTCCGGTTTCTTCTGAGGTAATTTCTGCCTAACCAAGGTATTCAGTTCATTGATGAGCAATGGAGGTTCATCCTCCCAAGTCTCATTACTAAATAACTTGGCATTCAGCTTCATGATTGCTCCAAGGTACTTAGCAACTTGCTCTTAAGTAATATCTTCATCCTCTTCAGAGGAAGAATACTCATCAGAGCTCATGAATGGCAGAAGTAGGTTCAATGGAATCTCTATGGTCTCTATCTGAGCCTCAGATTCTTCTGGTTCCTCATTAGAGAACTCCTTGGAGGCCAGTGGACTCCCATTGAGGTCTTCCTCAGTGGAAATCACTGCCTTTCCCTCCTCTACAGGTTCGGGCATGTGGGACATGTTTATGGCATTGCACTCTCTCTTGTGATTCTCTTCTGTATTGCCTGGGAGAGTACTAGGAGGGAGTTCAGTAACTTTCTTATTCATCTGACCCACTTGTGCCTCTAAATTTCTTATGGAGGACCTTGTTTCAGTCATGAAACTTAGTGTGGTTTTAGATAGATCAGAGACTATGGCTGCTAAGCTAGAGAGACTCTGCTCAAAATTCTCTATCTGTTGCTGAGAAGATGATGGAAAAGGCTTGCTATTGCTAAACCTGTTTCATCCACCATTATTGTTGTTGAAGCCTTGTTGAGGCTTCTGTTGGTCCTTCCATGAGAGATTTGGATGATTTCTCCATGAAAGATTATAGGTATTTCCATAGGGTTCTCCCATGTAATTCACCTCTTCCATTGCAGGGTTCTCAGGATCATAAGCTTCTTCTTCAGAAGATGCTTCTTTAGTACTGCCTGATGCAGCTTGCATTCCAGACAGACTCTGAGAAATCATATTGACTTGCTGAGTCAATATTTTGTTCTGAGACAATATGGCATTCAGAGTATCAATCTCAAGAACTCCTTTCTTCTGAGTTGTCGCATTATTCACAGGATTCCTTTCAGAAGTGTACATGAATTGGTTATTTGTAACCATTTCAATGAGTTCCTGGGCTTCTTCAGGCATCTTCTTCAGATAAAGAGATCCACCAGCAGAGTTGTCCAATGACATCTTGGACAGTTCAGACAGACCATCATAGAATATGCATATGATGCTCCATTCTGAAAGCATACCAGAAGGACACCTTCTGATCAATTGCTTGTATCTTTCCCAAGCTTCATAGAGGGATTTGCCTTCCTTCTGTCTGATAGTTTGGACTTCCACTCTAAGCTTACTCAATTTTTGAGGTGGAAAGAACTTTGCCAAGAAGGCATTGACCAGCTTTTCCCAAGAGTGTAGGCTGTCCTTAGGTTGTGAGTCCAACCATGTCCTAGCTCTGTCTCTTACAGCAAAAGGAAAAAGCATAAGTTTGTAGACCTCATGGTCAACCCCATGAGTCTTAACAGTGTTACAGATTTGCAAGAACTCAACTAAAAACTGATGAGGATCTTCCAATGGAAGTCCATGATACTTGCAATTCTGCTGTATTAGAGAAACTAATTGAGGCTTAAGCTCAAAGTTGTCTGCTCCAATTGCAGGAATTGAGATGCTCCTTCCACAGAAGTCAGAAGAGGGTGCAATAAAGTCACCAAGCATCTTCCTTGCATCTCCACCATTGTTGTTATTTTTGGCTGCCATGTCTTCTTCTTTTTCAAAAATTTTTGTCAGGTCCTCTTCAGAGAGTTGTGCTTTAGCTTCTCTTAGCTTCCTCTTTAGAGTCCTTTCAGGTTCCGGATCAGCTTCAACAAGAATGTTCTTATCATTGCTCCTGCTCATATGAAAGAGAAGAGAACAAGAAAGTATGGAATCCTTTATGTCACAGTATAGAGATTCCTTGAGGTGTCAGAGGAAAAGAAGAATAGAAGAATAAGGTAGAGAGGAGAATTCGAACTTATAGAGAAGGAGTGTTCGAATTGCTAATAGGGGAGGAGTGTTAGTCTTTAAATAGAAAAAGGTGAGGAGGGAGAAGAATTTTCGAAAACAAATTTTTAAATAAAACTAAAATTTTGAAAAGAATTTTGAAAAATTGATTGATGGTTTTCGAAAATTAAAAGTGAGAAAGTGGTTAAGTGATTTTGAAAAAGATTTTGAAATTAGCAATCAAAAAGATATGATTGAAAATTATTTAAGAGGAATTAATTTTGAAAATTAAAGTTTAATTACTTGACTAACAAGAAACTAAAAGATATGATTTTGAAATTTAAGAATTGAACCTTTCTTAATAGGCAAGTAACAACTTGAGATTTTGAATTAATCATATTAAATATTAGCATTAATTTTGAAAATAAGAAATAAGAAAAAAATTTTGAAAATCATTTTGAAATTTTCGAAAATATTAAAAAAGAAAATTGAAAAAAATGTGATTTGAAAAAGACATGATGTGAAAAAGATTTGGTTTTGAAGAATTTTGAAGATTTGAAAAAGATTTGAATTGAAAACAAAATCTCCCCTCCTGTGCCATCCTGGCGTTAAACGCCCAGAATGGTATCCATTCTAGCGTTTAACGCCCAAAATACTACCCTTTTGGGCGTTTAACGCCCAGCCAGGTACCCTGGCTGGCATTTAAATGCCAGTTTTCCTTCCTCACTGGGCGTTTTGAATGCCCAGCTTTTTCTCCGTAATTTCTCTGCTGCATGTTCTAAATCTTCAATTCTCTGTATTATTGACTTGGAAAGACATAATTTTGAAATTTTTTTTAATTTTTAATGATGGAAAACAACAAAATAAAACTAATCATGCGGAATTAAGATCAGATAAACAATGCGTGCAAGACACCAAACTTAGAAATTTTCATATTAGAGACACTAACAAATTGAGAATGCACACGAGAAACAACAAAAGACACAAAACAAGAGAATTTAAAGATCAGACCCAATAAAATCATCAAGAACAACTTGAAGATCATTGAAGAACATAATGCATATATTCGAAAAATGCAAGAAAATTAAAAATATGCAGGACACCAAACTTAAAAATAGACACTAGATTAAAACAAGAAACACACATTATTTTTTATTTTTATGATTTTATTTTTTTTTTTTTGTAATTTTTTGAAAATTAATTGGAGAAAGAGAAAATAAGGAATTCAAAATTTTTAATGAGAATTCCAGGAATCATGCAATGTTAGTCTAAAACTCCAGTCCAGGAATTAGACATGGCTTTCTAGCCAACCAAGCTTTCAATGAAAGCTCCGGTCCAAAACACTAGACATGGCCAATGGCTAGCCAAGCTTTAGCAGATCATTACATTCAACAGCAAGATTGATAGAAATCAACAAGCTCTTGTGATGATAAGTTGAAACCTCGGTCCAAAAGTTTAGACATGGTTTCACAACCAGCCAGACTTCAACAAATCATCATGAAACTCTAGAATTCGTTCTTAAAAATTCTGAAGATATATAATAATTTATTTTTTTGAAAATTTTTTTTCGAAAATAAAAGTAAAAACAAAAAGCTTAAAATTAAAATAAATTTACCTAATCTGAGCAACAAGATGAACCGTCAGTTGTCCAAACTTGAACAATCCCCGGCAACGGCGCCAAAAACTTAGTACACGAAATCATGATCACACACTTCTTCACAACTCTGTGCAGCTGACCAGCAAGTGCACTGGGTCGTCCAAGTAATACCTTACGTGAGTAAGGGTCGATCCCACGGAGATTGTCGGCTTGAAGCAATCTGTGGTCATCCTTGTAAATCTCAGTCAGGCAGATTCAAATGGTTATGGGATTTTGATAATTAAAATATAATTAAAATAGAAAATAAGATAGAAGCACTTATGTAATTCATTGGTGGGATTTCAGATAAGCATATGAAGATGCTTTGTTCCTTCTGAACCTCTGCTTTCCTATTGCCTTCATCCAATCATTCATACTCCCTTCCATGGCAAGCTGTATGTTGGGGGATCACTGTTGTCAATGGCTACCGTCCGTCCTCTCAGTGAAAATGGTCCAAATGTGCTGTCACCGCACGACTAATCATCTGTCGGTTCTCACTCATGTTGGAATAGGATCCATTGATCCTTTTGCGTTTGTCACTATGCCCAACACTCGCGAGTTTGAAGCTCGTCACAGTCATCCCATTCCAGATCCTACTCAGAATACCACAGACAAGGTTTAGACTTTTCGGATCTCAAGAATGACTGCCAATTTTAATCTTAGATTAGAAATCCAAGATATACACATTCAAGCTTGTTTTCATGTAGAACGGAAGTGGTTGTCAGACACACGTTCATAAGTGAGAATGGTGATGAGTGTCACACAATCATCACATTCATCATGTTCTTGTATGCGAATGAATATCTTAGTGAATGATGCAGAAATCTACTTCCGGGCCCACTTGGTGTGTGTTTGGACTGAGCATTGAAGTTTTCACATGTAGAGACTCTTCTTGGAGTTAAACGCCAGCTTTGGTGCCAGTTTGGGCGTTTAACTCCAGCTTTTATGCCAGTTCTGGCGTTTAACGCCAGAATGGAGTGGAAAGTTGGCGTTTAAACGCCAGTTTGCGTTATCAAATCTCGAGCAAAGTATGGACTATTATACATTTCTGGAAAGTCCAGGATGTCTACTTTCCAACGCAATTGAGAGCGCGCCAATTGGGCTTCTGTAGCTCCAGAAAATCCATTTCGAGTGCAGGGAGGTCAGAATCCAACAGCATCTACGGTCCTTTTTCAGCCTCTGAATCAGATTTTTGCTCAAGTCCCTCAATTTCAGCCAAAAAATACCTGAAATCACAGAAAAACACACAAACTCATAGTAAAGTCCAGAAATGTGATTTTTATTTAAAAACTAATAAAAATATAATAAAAAGTAAGTAAAATATACTGAAAACTACCTAAAAACAATGTCAAAAAGCGTATAAATTATCCGCTCATCATTACGCGAACAAAACGTAAAACTCACATACACGAATCTAACGCAAAAACCGGGATGTTACACAACCACCTGACTTCCTAGCTCCGCCCGGAAATAAAAAAGGCTATGTACGTTCACTGGAAAACCGATGAGGGGTTCAGCCATCGACGTCTCACAAATAGAGCTAACAAGGCATCGGTCAAGTCGTCCAAATATACCAACAGCTAAGCGACCTCCATGAAGTTTAAGGCCATGCTGGTATGTAGCTTCTTTAATTTTGTTATTAACTTAGTTATATTCTTTGACACATCATTAGTAGGCATCCTAACATATTATTTCAATGCAACATGTGTAGTCAAAGTCATTGGATCACGATGCAACATTGGCGGATACCTTCAAGTACACCCACACTTTGAAGGAGAACAAAGAGAGATTTGCTGATCAGCGGTCTGCGGATCATTATGTGAGTAAACATCTGATCTTATGAGATAAAATTTTCAATTAACTATATAGCTGTTGTCCAAAAAATAATAACATGTGTTACAATCATTGATCCCAATGGGGAGACCGCAACTCAGCAATCTCAGCAAAGTGGGGAGGACGCTAGTGGCTCTGCTGCTTTAGTCATCAATCCCAATGTGGTTTGGCGCAAGGCGCCGCACAAAAACCACATATACATGCTGTGGTCGTTCTTTGGCAGCAGCCTCCACACGTCCACATTGAGGCTATCGTCTGCCTCTGCCACCTGTCGAGCCTTCGATCTTGAGAAAGGCATTAATTTGAGGCTGCAGGTGCATGAGCTCACCCGGAACCTTCACGAATAGGCTCAGGAGTTGAATGAGACTTGAGAGAGGTATCAGGAGATCTTCACACGCGTTGTAACATCCTTAATATCAGAATGTCACGCTTCCGGCTGTGCCACTCTGATAGCGTGTATATTACTATGACTTTCATATATTTAGTAATAAGATAGGAGCCTTTAACTTGAAATCGTATCAACTTTTCTTTTGAAAAACTGGAAATACTTTTTCTTGAAAACATAAATACATACATACAAACCAATCTCGATACTTTTATATGTATATACATAATAATAAAAGTCCTTTAAACAAACAACTTACAACCATTACAATGTCAACTCCTATCCTTTTATATAAAAATATAATATTAAAGGCGAGAAAAAATAATAACTAAGCTAATACAACAATATCGTATAAGCAAAAACGCGATAAACTCTTCTTGAGATTCTTCATCCGTTTCTTGAAAAGATAAGCCTGTACGGGGTGAGAACATCGTCCTCGCAGGTTCTCAGTATATGGTATAAGAATTGTCATAAAAGAATACGTATAAAAAAGAAGAATAGATTTCAAAAATAGTGATCTTCGTGTGTCTTATGAATATTTTTAAATGTACGACATTTGCTTATCCAAAATTAACATTCTCGTCATATTTATAAGAATTCCAAATCAATTACCTTTCCATAATCAAGCCAACCAAACTTACCAATCACAGCCTCCGGCCCAATTATAATCAAATCCCGGCCTCCGACCCAACATATAATCAAATCTCGGCTTCCAGCTCATCATATAATCAAATCTCAGCCTCTGGCCAACATATAATCAAATCTTGGCCTCCACCCCAAACATAATCAACCACACTATTATCAAAAGCATCAATTCATTTACCAATACTCAGTTTCAAACTAGAACCAATCATAGGCACAAACAATACAAGGTAAACATAATCCGAAAATAGTTACAGTAAGTACCACAGTTAAAAGTTAGACAGAATTCATCAGATAGGCAACCATAACACTTAATCACACCCAAACAATAGCAAACAAATGCAGTATGATACATACCGACCCTACTGGCCATCAGCTCACGTGTCAGTTAAACTGCCAGAACCTGACATACCCGGTAGCTAATCCGAATATCGTCTCTCTACATTAAGGGAATCCTCAACCTTCCAAGAGAGAATCCTCAACCTCAGCTTGTCTATCACGGCAAGAGAGAGCATCCTTAATCTCAACTTGCCTTTACGTGAGTAGGACAAAGCCACTGTCCTCACAACGTCAATCATAATCTCATCATTAACATAATCACGATCAAGCATAAGCCAATCAGAATCAAAACTGATTTCGACTCCATTCTCAAATTTCAGGCCATTCCAAAGTCTCAAAAATCATTCCATTTCGTCAATCGAATCTAAATGTTTTAAATTCACTAAAATCTTTCAAAATGTAAGCTCTTTAATTAAACTTAATCGAATAAAACTCATTTTGTTTAACCAATTTTCCCAAAGCTACCTTTAAGTTTAAAAACTCGTCCCAAAAATATTCAAAACCATTCTTCCTAATCGAAATCTCAATTGAAACAAAAATCACTTATTTTGGAACAATTACTTCAAAATTCATTAAAAACACCCCAAACACACAATCCTTTCCTTAGTTAATCAAAATCAATTAAAATAATTCTTAAATTCTAATTAAAAATCCCAAAAGCACTTATCCTTAAACCCATTACTTTAATTACTCTAAAATCTTTAAAAGTACTCAAGACATATCTCTTTTGATAAAATAATCAAACGACACTCATTTTCCTTTAAATTCATTAAAATTCTTAAATCATAACACTTTTCTTTAGTTGAATCAAAATCAAATAAAACAATTCTTCAATCAAATTAACCAAAATAAAACTTCCAAAGTTCTCATAAAAATTTCGGCCTCCCCTAAAATTCAGACTTTATCACCCATCTTGGGTCCCAACCAAATCATTTCTCAAACTCTTCTCAAATCATTTTCAATAAATCAAACCAATTCTAATATCAAAATTATTTCCAACCTTAAATCATTTCCAATATCAAATTATTTCCAATATTCAATCAACTCCAAAAACCAAGAAAACCAAATCAACAAAGTCAACCAACAAACCAGAATACCCAACCTTCTCAAATAGTCAATAAATCAACCAAGCAAACAATTACATTCATCCAGAGCAACTCAGTTCAATCCATAAGACTCACAGAATCATAAAAATATATTTTTTATGACAATATCGACTTGTAACAATTCTTGATAATAAAATAGTTTTAAGAAAAAATTCCTACCTCGAATAGTTGAAACCCGAGAGCTATAAAACCCGTCAAAATCCCTTTTTACCGACCTGTAACAGCGGCAGTCACAACCACAGCTCCCTACTACTTCTGCAACAACAACAACAACTTCAAACGCAACATGCAAGAACCGAAACTCAACCCTATGGTAATAAAGCCGCAAAACCTCAGCAACATATAATAGAAAATAGCAATAAAAGGGATTTTTGAAGCAAAACAACTTACTGTATCAAGAGAAAAACAAAAGATAGAGCAGCTACAAATCCGACGGCCCTCACTGGCAAGGTGAGAACCTGACGGAAATGACAGAAAGTGAATGCGAGGCAGAACAGCTGTGGTGGTTGCTCCGGTCAACACCGACGGCGGCCAACTGCTCGGAGATGGTGCAGTAGCCCAGCGGTGAACTCCAACCCACAAAAATGGCGGCAACGGTGGCCCTTGACGAAGACGGAAGCAGCTCCCTCCTCGCGATTCTCTCCTCTCTATGGCAATCACACTTCTTTCTCCTCCGCGAGCTCCACACCCACAGCTGCGATGGCGATGATGAAGCTACGGCAATGACGGTGACAGCTGAGGCTCCAGCGACGAGTGATAAACCACAATTTTATGGTTTATCTTGTGCTCAATTGAGTGGATTTTATCAACTCTTTACCCACTTATTCATAATATTTGCATGATTTTATATTTCCTTCCTAATTTTATTCTATAATTGGAAACTTGCTTCCCGAGCCTTTTAATTACCAAAAATTAATTTCTCCTTATCACCATTCGATGCCTTGATATGTGTGTTAAGTGTTTTTAGAGATTATAGGGCAGGAATGGCTTGGAGGATGGAAAGGAAGCATGCAAAAGTAGAAGGAAAACAAGAAGTTGAAGGAACTGCAAAGCTGTCAGCCTGACCCTCTCGCACTAAAACAGTCATAACTTGAGTTACAGAGGTCCAAACGACGCGGTTCCAGTTGCGTTGGAAAGCTAACGTCTGGGGCTTTGATTTGATATATAATATTCCATAGTTGCCTTGACGCTAGGTGACGCGACTGCGTGCTCCATGCGGATGCGTCGCAGTGACAAAAAACCAACGTGGCAGATTTCTTCTCCGGCGATTTCTGGGCTGTTTCTGACCCAGTTCTCGGCCCAGAAAATACAGAATAGAAGCTATAAAGTGGGGGAATGCATCCATTCATAATCAAGCTTTCACATTCACAATTTTAGGAGTAGATGTAGTTTTTAGAGAGAGAGGTTCCCTCCTCTCTCTTAGGATTAGGATTTAGGATTTCTCTTAGTTTTAGAAGTGACTCTCAATCCCAGGTTCAATGTTCCTTTTATTTACTTTTGCAATTTAATTTATGAATTCTTCCGTGTTACAGATTATTATTTTGGATTAATGTTATTTGAGGTATTTCAGTTAATATTGCTTTCTTTTATTTATTAGTTACAATTATTCCCAATCTGAAGACATTCTTATTCCAGTGGATTTACTTTTCTTCTTTTGGTTTTGGTTAAGAAATCAGTAACTCAGGAGTTATCAAACTCAACATGCTTGATAATTGTTATCTTTGTTAGTTGAATTGAGCTTCAAGAATCCCAATCTTTTCTTAGAAAATAAAACAGGATGCGAAGATCAATCCAATTAATCCCTTGACCTTCCTTTATCTTAGTAAAGGCTAACAAAGTGGAATTAAGATTCAATTATTATCATCATTGATAAGGATAGCCAGGATAGGACCTCTAATTTCTCATACCTTGCCAAAAGTTTATTTACAATCATTTATTTATTTCACTTGCTATTTAAATTACTTGTTCTTCATTTACTTTAATTGCCACTTAAATTACTTGCTCCTCATTCTCAAAACCCTAATTTACAATCTCCATAACCAATAATAAGAACATACTTCCCTGCAGTTCCTTGAGAAGACGACCCGAGGTTTGAATACTTCTGTTATCAATTTATTTAGGGGTTTGTTACTTGTGACAACCAAAATGTTTGTACGAAGGGATTTCTATTGGTTTAGAGACTATATCTACAACGCGACTGTTTTTATAAAATTCTTTACTGGCAAAAATCCTAACGTCAAAATGGCGCCATTGCCGGGGAATTGCAAATGTGTGCCTGATTATTGGTTATTGTAAATATTTGCTTTTCGCTTGTTTATCTGTTTTTATTTTTGTTTTTATTTTTGCTTTTTTCTTCATAAATTAAGAGGTTATTGGTTTTATTTAATTATTAAAAATTTTTCAAAAAAAAATTTTTGGTGTTCATCTTGATCTTCAAGTTGTTATTCGTGTTCATCTTGACCTTCAAGTTGTTCTTAGTTGTTTTCTTCGTTTTGATCTAAAAATTTTTAAGTTTGGTGTCATTTTATTGTTTTTCTCTTTCCTTATTAAATTCAAAAATTCAAAATTTAAAAATCAAATTTCAAAATTCAATCTTAAAAATTTTTCAAATTTCAAAATTTAATTTTCAAATTCAAAATTTAAATAACCTTTTAATTTAAAACTGTTTTTATTTTTGTTTTTAATTTTTATTTGCTACTATGAACTCTCACCCTTTTGGCTATGAGTCTGGTTACAATTATGTTGCAGGAAGAGGAAATTACAAGGAGAACAGGCATCAAGGTTGGAACAATCAAAGATGGGAGGAGCCACAAGGATTTGATCAACCCTCATGGCAACAACCACCTCCAATGAACTATCAACAACCACCACCATATGCCTATGAACCCTCTCCTCAAAATAATTCTGGACCACCATACTCACAAGCCCCTTACCACCAAACACCTCCATATAACCCTAACCCACATCCACCATACCAACCACCATATGAACCGAATGAGCCATACATAGATCCACCCCAACCTCTATTGGATAACAATACACTCATCTCTAACATCATTGGTCTCACCTCTACACTCCAAAATCTTATATCCCGCATGAACCAACCCTCTACCTCCAATATTCAACCCTCAAGCTCTAGTGCACTTCCTTTTCAACCACAGAATGATCTTTTCATCCCATCACCACCATCCATGGAAGATCACCTACATCCATCAATCCAAGAGCAAGATGATCCCAATTATGCTATTGATATGGAACAGGAAAGAAGGAATCATCTTCGCGAATCCATACTTCATAAAGAGCTAGAGGAGCCCCTACGGGTAAAGGTAGGAGAGACCCTTGAAGATGAAATAGTAGTTGAAAGGAGTTGTCATGGAAAGAAAATCATCGAGGATGAGTACGATTTTATACTTAAACAACTGGACAAAGCAGCAATTATTAAAAAGGAAGAAGTGGTTGCAGACTTAAGAGATGCTGTACCTCCATTGGAAAGTCCAGTCACAGAGCCTCCTTCTACGGTGTTTGATGTTGATGTTGATGTTGAGGAGAGCGTACAACCTCCAAGGCAGATCATGGTTGAAGACTTTGTAGAGGTTGATCAAGAGATGGAGATCCAAGAAGAAGAAGCACAGCCTTCCATGCCCTTGGTAAGTAATGAAGAAGAGATTGAATTGAAAGAAAGCTACCAAGAGGAAAAGGTTGAAATTAAAGAAGTTTGCAAAGAGGTGGAAGTTGTCAAAGAGCACAAGGAAGTGAAGCTTGAAATCACCTTGCCAAAGTTATTGGAGACCCCTCCCCCTAAGTTGCCATCATCCTTCACAACATTCAAGTGGATAAAATTCATATCCCTTAGCTTTCTAATTCCACTTGAATATGGACTATTGGAGACGGATGGTCAACTTAGAGCTCTTTGTGGCATAAAGAGTAAGAGAAAGATGCTCAGTGGTAAGAATTATCCTGCAAGGTTCATTATGGTTGGAAGCTTTAAGTTTAAACGCAAAGGTTGGTGTAAAGCTCAACTGCATGGGTCTAGGAAGTTGTTTGGCCGCTTTAGTGAGAATTCCGATTGTTCACCACCTAATTGGAAAAATGATGATCAACAAGAAGATGGGTGCAAAGGCAAGGTCTGGGACCCCGGAATTCAATCTAGAAATCAGCACTCTTGGGGCCTTGTCACTTGCTTTAACTTACTTGAAGGCTCTCTGCGCTTAGTTTGGGATCCCGGAGGCCATTGGAATTATAAACATTGGTGGAGATTCCTGGATGAATACAAGCATAAGCCACCATAATAGGAAGCTCATCAAATGTCCAACTTAAGGACTTTAACTTAAAGTGCTAGGTGGGAGACAACCCACCATGGTATGATCGTCCCTTTTTCAGTTTTAATTCTAGTCTGTTTTGTTTGTTTTTGAGTTTTATTTTATTTTATTTCATTGAACCTGGAATTACTCATAACATCCATATCATTTTGCATTTTGCATACTGCATTATAAAAAAAAAAAAGAGAAGCACGCACGCGACGCTGCAGCGTTGCTGACGCGTCCGCATCATGTGGGAAAAATGGCTCCCACGCGACCGCATCACCCACGCGGCCGTGTGACCTGAAATTCGACGTGAAAAGGATACATGGCCGAAAGTTGTGCTGGAATGGGGCTGGACTCGTGCTGGAAGCCCAAGCCCTACCACGCGAACGCGTGCCCCACGCGGCTGCGTCGTTTTCAGAAAATGGCCATTCACGCGATCGCGTCAACCACGCGACCGCGTCACCCTGGATTTTGGCAATACGAAGTTTTGAACAGAGAGTTGTGCGACCGCGAGGCTGCACTCGCGCCACTAACACAAATCGAGTCACGCGATCGCGTGCCCCACGCGTCCGCATCACCCAACCTTATCACACACCACGCGACCGCATCACCCACGCGACCGCGTCGCCTGCGCCGCACAACTTATCCAGATTAGTGCCAATTATCTTATCTTTTCTTCTCTACTCCTAATTTCTTCTATCTTCTCTTCTTTCTCTCTCCTTCTTACTTTCTTTTTCCTCACTTCTTTCCCTTCTCATTCTTCTTATCTTTCATTTTATTTTACTTAATTTATTTGCATATTTCATTCATTACATTTTAATTTTGTGCATATGTTTATTTTCTTTTCTAAATTAATTATTTTTCCTTTGGTGTTAAAATTTTCTTATTTAACTGTTGCATCTTCTCTTCAATTATTTGGGTGCTTAGAGACTTGTTTTATTCTGGTTAGGTAATATTATTTAAAACAATACCAATCTTTTATACCTGCATCAATTTTGTATTGACATGAATTTACATTACCTCTCCTTACCCACACTCCCTCATTGTTGCAAAATTTTGCACCACTAGTATGCCATGTGCTTCTATTATTTTCTCACTTGCATGTTGTAGCTACCATGCAATTGAGACCCTCATTATTTGGCATTAACCAAACCATATTTTATTTTATCTTTATTTTTGGGTTACTTTCCTTCCCTTTTTCTTTCAGGATGGCCAGCAGGAAGAGAACCGGAAGACGTTTGCATGGGAGAGACACACAAGTTCCTACGCACATTCCTTGATGAGAAAAGCATCAGTTGGAACAACCCATCCACCTGCACATATCAGTATGCACCGAGGACGGTGCAATCTTTAAGTGTGGGGAGGTCGATACCGATCTCCATGGGTTAGCTATTTTCTTCTCAACACCAAAATTTTATTTAGTACATTGTTACATTTGCATGTTTCACTGCATGATTGTTTGATTTTTTGCATTTTAGCCACTGCTTGGTTAAAATAATAATTTTCTTTTTTAAGATCCTATTTTTGAAAATTTTCACTAATTTAAAATCAAAATTTCTTTGTGTTAAATTTGTTTGAAGTTATATTTGGAACATGGTTTTTGAGCCAAAGAACACACAACCTGTGAGATTTTGAGCTTATTTATATGGTTACATTATTTAGCCATAAATATTTTATTCTTGTGTGTTTTCTTCCCTATGATTGTAATCTTTGCTTTGTTCCATTCTATATGTCCAATATTTAGTGTATTTACATGCTTGCATATGATTGAGGCCATTACTTGTTTAGCTCACTTATCCCAAATAAGCCTACCCTTTCAATCATCTTTGTTTGCCACCTTGAGCCTTTTTAATCTCATTTATTCTATATTTTACCACATCACTAGCCTTAAGCAGAAAAACAAATTAAAAACCCCAATTGAATCTTTGGTTAGCTTAAGATAGAGATTGTGCATCAATTAAGTGTGGGGAAATTGTGGGAACATGGGTTAATAAGGGAATGTGTTATATTTTTAATTTGATAAAATATCTGGAATTTGGGTACCTACTCATGTAAAACAGAAAATTAAAAATTCCATACGCATTGATATGTTATTCTAGTTTTTATGTCTCTCTAAAAAAAGAGAAAAAGAAAAAGAGAAAAAATATATAATATAAATAAATAAATAAGGGGACAAAACCCCAATGTTAAGTTAATAAAAGATCAATGCATATGTGATAAAATTAAAGAAAAATTGATACATGAGCATGTAATACAAAAGTGAGAATTTTGGGTAGCTAGGCATGAATTAGAATTATATAGAGTATATGTATGTTAGGTGAAAGCTTAGGTTAATTAAAGATTCAATTTATAACTCACTTAACCATATATATACCCTCACCCTTACCTTAGCCCCATTACAACCTTGAAAAGACCTCATGATGTTTGCATTGGTATACTAAATATTTGTTGATTGGTTAGGTGAAGAACAAATTTTAGAAAGCATGACTAGAGAAGAGTAGAGTGATTGACCCTAGACACTTGAGAGTTAGAGTGATATACACTACCAGTAAGGGTTCAGTGCTAAATTCTATGTTCCCTGCTTTCATGAGCTATCTTCTTACAAGTTTACTTGTACCTTATTTTGTATGATTTGAATTAGTGGAATCTGATTTATATTTGTCTTGGAGAATTTATTTATTTTTAACCAAGTAGGTAGAAACATTTTGCATGTAGTTGCATTCATATAGATAAGTTGCATTTCATACATTCTACCATTCCTCTTCATCTTTATAGCTTCTCTTGAGCTTAGCATGAGGACATGCTAGTGTTTAAGTATGGGGAGGTTGATAAACCACTATTTTATAGTTTATCTTGTGCTCAATTGAGTGGATTTTATCAACTCTTTACCCACTTATTCATAATATTTGCATGGTTTTAATATTTCCTTCCTAATTTTATTCTATAATTGGAAACTTGCTTTCCGAGCCTTTTAATTACCAAAAATTAATTTCCCCTTATCACCATTCGATGCCTTGATATGTGTGTTAAGTGTTTTTAGAGATTACAGGGCAGGAATGGCTTGGAGGATGGAAAGGAAGCATGCAAAAGTAGAAGGAAAACAAGAAGTTGAAGGAACTGCAAAGCTGTTAGCCTGACCCTCTCGCACTAAAACAGTCATAACTTGAGCTACAGAGGTCCAAACGACGCGGTTCCAGTTGCGTTGGAAAGCTAACGTCTGGGGCTTCGATTTGATATATAATATACCATAGTTGCCCTGACCCTAGACGACTTGACCGCGTGCTCCATGCGGACGCGTCGCAGTGACGAAAAACCAGCATGGCAGATTTCTTCTCCGGCGATTTCTGGGCTGTTTCTGACCCAGTTCTCGGCCCAGAAAATACAGAATAGAGGCTATAAAGTGGGGGAATGCATCCATTCATAATCAAGCTTTCACATTCACAACTTTAGGAGTAGATGTAGTTTTTAGAGAGAGAGGTTCCCTCCTCTCTCTTAGGATTAGGATTTAAGATTTCTCTTAGTTTTAGAAGTGACTCTCAATCCCAGGTTCAATGTTCCTTTTATTTACTTTTGCAATTTAATTTATGAATTCTTCCATGTTACAGATTATTATTTTGGATTAATGTTATTTGAGGTATTTCAGTTAATATTGCTTTCTTTTATTTATTAGTTACAATTATTCCCAATCTGAAGACATTCTTATTCCAGTGGATTTACTTTTCTTCTTTTGGTTTTGGTTAAGAAATCAGTAACTCAGGAGTTATCAAACTCAACATGCTTGATAATTGTTATCTTTGTTAGTTGAATTGAGCTTCAAGAATCCCAATCTTTTCTTAGAAAATAAAACAGGATCCGAAGATCAATCCAATTAATCCCTTGACCTTCATTTATCTTAGTAAAGGCTAACAAAGTGGAATTAAGATTCAATTATTATCATCATTGATAAGGATAGCCAGGATAGGACCTCTAATTTCTCATACCTTGCCAAAAGTTTATTTACAGTCATTTATTTATTTCACTTTCTATTTAAATTACTTGTTCTTCATTTACTTTAATTGCCACTTAAATTACTTGCTCCTCATTCTCAAAACCCCAATTTACAATCTCCATAACCAATAATAAGAGCATACTTCCCTGCAGTTCCTTGAGAAGACGACCCGAGGTTTGAATACTTCGGTTATCAATTTATTTAGGGGTTTGTTACTTGTGACAACCAAAACGTTTGCACGAAGGGATTTCTGTTGGTTTAGAGACTATATCTACAACGCGACTGTTTTTATAAAATTCTTTAATGGCAAAAATCCTAACGTCAACGAGCCCAACAACGATTGTGGCAGCAGCTTCCTCTCCTCGTCATAGTGCTTCCTCCCTCTCTGAACAACGTCGACGGCGGCACAACGTGGATCTGACGATGACAACAACGTGTAGCTCGGCAACGGTGACCCTCTAGCGGTGGCGATGAGACACGAACGGCGAGCTCCAGGCTAGCGGCAGTGATGGCGGGACAACCC
The DNA here is from genome assembly GCF_003086295.3 of Arachis hypogaea. Taxonomy (NCBI): domain Eukaryota; kingdom Viridiplantae; phylum Streptophyta; class Magnoliopsida; order Fabales; family Fabaceae; genus Arachis; species Arachis hypogaea. The sequence goes on along the minus strand of NC_092047.1, from coordinate 33,061,268 downwards.
CCTTCCTCTCTTCCCTTCTTCTTCCTCGCTTGTCTCTCCTTTTTTTTTAGCATTTGTGTGTGAAAGAAAATAGGGGGTGGCAGCTGTTGGGAGGAAGTGGGTGAGTGTGTGGGTGTGTTAGGGTTAGGGTTAAGGTTTTGATTTGAAAAAAAGGGATAAGGATGGGTTGATAATTTTAAATAAAAATAGGGATAATATAGTAATTGAAAACTAATTTTAATCCAACAATAATTATATATAAAAATACTATTTATTTATAAATTTATAAATTATTTTCAAATAAAGAATCTAATCCAAGAATTAGAGATAATCAAATTAATTTTCTTTTATTCATAAAACAAGGTTCAAAATCTAAATATTTATATTAATGCATATAAAATTCTCATTATTTTTCAATTACTAAAACTTTACGTTATAAGAAAGAAATTGCCCATTTTAATATAAAAATCTCTAAAAATACAATTTTGAATAAATAGTCCTATTGGCTGTGATATCACATGTCGGTTATTGTGTCAAACCCGACAGAAAATCCGGTCGACAACTCCCAGATTAGTCTCTCTATTGCGCATAAGGAGGAATAATTTCGAGGGATGAGTGCCCTACCACCTTCTCCTTTCAGAGGAAAACATTTCGAGGGAGCGTGCCCTACCACCTTCCTCTGGTTGCTGCATGATTCTGTAGGTTAGTGCCTTACCACCTTGCAATCAGAGAGAAATCGCATTTTCAGGAGGAATAATTCCGAGGGATGAGTGCCTGATGAGCGGATATTTTATACGCTTTTTGGGGTTAATTTTATGTAGTTTTTAGTATGTTTTAGTTAGTTTTTAGTATATTTTTATTAGTTTCTAGGAAAAATTCATATTTCTGGACCTTACTATGAGTTTGTGTATTTTTCTATAATTTCAGGTATTTTCTGGCTGAAATTGAGGGAGCTGAGCAAAAATCTGATTCAGGCTGAAAAAGGACTGCTGATGCTGTTGGATTCTGACCTCCCTGCACTCGGAATGGATTTTTTGGAGCTACAGAAGTGCAATTGGTGCGATCTCAATTGCTTTGGAAAGTAGACATCTAGGGCTTTTTAGCAATATATAATAGTTCATACTTTGTTCAAGGATAGATAACGTAAACTGGCGTTCAACGCCAGTTCCATGTTGCATTCTGGCGTTAAACGCCAGAAACAGGTTACAAATTAGAGTTAAATGCCAGAAACAGGTTACAACCTGGCGTTTAACTCTAGAAACAGTCTAGGCACGTGTAAAGCTCAAGTCTCAGCCCCAGCACACACCAAGTGGGCCCCAGAAGTAGATTTCTGCACTATCTATCATAGTTTACTTATTTTCTGTAAACCTAGGTTACTAGTTTAGTATTTAAACAACTTTTAGAGATTTATTTTGGATCTCATGACATTTTTAGATCTGAACTTTGTACTCTTTGACGGCATGAGTCTCTAAACTCCATTGTTGGGGGTGAGGAGCTCTGCTGTGTCTCGATGAATTAATGCAATTATTTCTGTTTTCTATTCAAACACGCTTGTTTCTATCTAAGATGTTCATTCGTACTTCAATATGATGGATGTGATGATCTGTGACACTCATCACCATTCTCAACCTATGAACGTGTGCCTGACAACCACCTCCGTTCTACCTTCGATTGAATGAGTATCTCTTGGATTCCTTAATCAGAATCTTCGTGGTATAAGCTAGAATCCATTGGCAGCATTCTTGAGAATCCGGAAAGTCTAAACCTTGTCTGTGGTATTCCGAGTAGGATTCAGGGATTAAATGACTGTGACGAGCTTCAAACTCACAAGGGTTGGGCATAGTGACAAACACAAAAGGATCAATGGATCCTATTCCATCATGAGTGAGAGCCGACAGATGATTAGCCGTGCAGTGACAGTGCACCTGGACCATTTTCACTGAGAGGACGGATGGTAGCCATTGACAACAGTGATCCACCAACACACAGCTTGCATAGGAGGAACCTTGCGTGCGTGAAGAAGAAGACAGGGGGAAGCAGAGATTCAGAAGACAAAGCATCTCCAAAACTCCAACATATTCTCCATTACTGCATAACAAGTATTTAATCCATGCTCTTTTGTTCATTTGCAAGTCAACTGATAATTATAATTGATATCCTGACTAAGAGTTACAAGATAACCATAGCTTGCTTCAATCCGACAATCTCCGTGGGATCGACCCTTACTCACGTAAGGTATTACTTGGACGACTCAGTGCACTTGCTGGTTAGTGGTACGAGTTGTGAAAGGTGTGATTTACAATTCGTGCACCAGTGCCCTACCACCTTCTCCTTTCAGAGGAAAATATTCCGAGGGAGTGTGCCCTACCACCTTCCTCTGGTTGCGAGAAATATGAGTGAGAAGCCCAGCTTCAACTCTCACATCCAAACGTAGGCGGGAGACTGCCACAGCCCCTACGACGGATAACAAAATATTTCATAATCACAAATTCAATCTCAGGGGCCAGTGCTCAAAGCACCCTTCCACCCATACTCATTCCATTAACCATAATCATTCTTTTCCAAATTTCAACTCATCACAACCATAATCAATTCATAACTTTCCATTTCGAACTCATTAGTTCGTTAATTTCTCAATTCATATACCATTCTTCCTTCGCAATCCACCAAACCCATTCTCAGTACACCAGAAACCTAAGCCTCTGTTTTCTAACTTTTCAAAGTAATACCAAATCAAACCTCCTAGGACATTTTCCATGTTCCAATGCCCAAAAATAAGCCCAAGAGTCTTAAAATGGTGTCATAGAAGTATACAATCTTGTTGGAAAAGTGAATTAGTTTAAAAACAAAGTTTAAGTTATAAAACAGAACGTGTGCGTACACACAGAGGTGTGCGTGCGCACGCCCAAAAGATTTTTAAGATGTGTGCGTACGTATAGAGGTGTGCGTACGCATAGGCATTTACTTTCCCAACTTGTGCGTGCGCACAGGGCTATGCGTGCGCACAGGTTGTAAAACCTCATTGGGTATGTGCGTGCACAAGCTGTGCTAGTGCTCAAAACAGGAAGCCTTCTCCTGCGTGTGCGTACGCATAAGGCTGTGCGTGTGCACAGGTTTAAAAATTCGCAGGGGTGTGCGTGCGCACATACCAGAAATCACAAAATTCTGCAACTTTGCAGAATTTCAGATTTTGACACCAATCTTTGAATGATCATAACTTTCTCCGCAAAATCCAAATTTTACAAACTTTACATTGATTTGAAGAGTTTTCAATAAGCTTCAATTTCAAACAAATTTCAACCAATTTTGAAAACTGAGGCATAAGTTATGATCAGACAAAATTCACCAAAAACTAACTTTTACCAAAAGTCTCAAAACCTCAACTTACCAACATTTCCAACCAAAACTACTTCAAACTCCAATTTCCATTATAATCTACTCTTTATAACATATTACCATTCTCAACCATCAAACCTTAAACATATGATACCAAAGTCAATCCTCCACCAACACTTTCCTCAATCATAATTCAATCAATACTAAACTTCAAAATCAATCTCATTTCATTTCAATTTCAATCTCTCAAATCATCTTTACCACTTTCAACATCATGATTTATCAACATGTTCCAAAAATCATCAAATCATCATAATCCACATCATTTATCAATAATCTCAACACTCACCTTCAATTTACCAACAACATCAATAACCATCATCAATCATCAACCATATCAACAACAATAAATCACATATCCAACATCAAACTTCATAATCCTTAAATACCACAATCATTATCAAATTCATATATTCCTCATCTCAAAACTCTATATCATCATCACCATCATACAAGTTATCCTCACACATCAAAATCACATACAATTAAACATACACCCAAAACATTCAATCCTATCTTAAGGTCAACTAGCCTAAGTTTCCAAAAACATTACATATTACATAAAGAAAACCAAAATCATACCTTGGCCGATTTTCAAACGCACCAAACATCAAAACGAAGCCACCAAGCTTGATCCAAAGCCTCAACCAACTCCAACAAACACCAAGACTCAATCTAACATCATATATATCACCAAAATCAAAACCTAGAAACCACATCATACAATACTACAAGGGTTTATAAGCAACTTACCTTGTCCAAAGATGGTTGGGACAATTTCCAATAATTATCCACTACTAGAGATCACCTAAACAAGTAAAACCACAAAACTTGCTCAAAACCAAACCCAAAAATGCGCAGAAAGTTAGGGCAGGAAACTGGTGCTTGGGTTGCGAGCTCTTACCAGAAAAACATAGATAGAAACGAAGAGCTCATCAATCGGAGCTCCGTAGCTCAAGATATGGCTCCCGGAAGGTGGAGGTGAATAGTGAAACCCCACTCCTCTCTTCTCTCTTCTCATCAGCGCCTCTCTCTTATTTTGGGGAGGACATGAGCTGAAAGCTCATTTAATGAGCTTATATATGTTGAGCCTTGAGTCTGATTTGGGCCCGGTCCAACCCGTTAACATTTTTGGTCTATTTGACACACTTTGGTCCAAAACCTTTAAGATTAGCGTCCGGTTTTCAATTCTAAATTATTTTTATCCTTTCAAAATAATAAATCAATTTTTTCAAAACCTTATTTTCCAAAATACACAGTACTGGATAGACTAGAGCCAGTACTGCCAGCTTAAGTGTCAGTATGCATTTTTACAAAAACTTTTTGAAAAAGATACATTTTCCAACTCAGAAAAATTCACTGAAATCAAATTCCACCTTTCTATTTTCAAATTAAAACTTCTAAATTTTGAATCTATTCCGGACACTAAAATTATTTTATTAAAACGGTTTTACGTAAAAAATCCCGATTCTTACACGTAGAGTACGAGAAACACAGCTCATCATAACCACATTCAATTCTCTACTGGGTAGCTCATATGCCCATCACCAATAATAATAAACCGATATAATAAATAATTTTTGGTATTAAAGTTGTATTTAAATTTTATCATTTAAATTAAAATAAAGAGGGATGAGCATATGTATCGCCTTTCCCAAAACTTTATTTATTTATTTGTTTATTTTTTGACAATATAAATAGTTAATAATTCATTCACAAATAGGACTAATGATATCCAAAAGAATTGGGTTATAAATGAGAGTTTTTCTTCCATGCATCCACATCTCATTTCGATTGATAAGAGCTATCTAAGCTAATTAGTAAATTACCTATCCTATTAACACTTCTCTTTATATGAGAGAGTAAGCTAAGGATCTCAAACAAGAGACTAATTGTAAACAATCAAAAATAAAATAGCCAAAAAATAGTCATAGTGAATTTTATGAAATTTTAGGTCTTACTCTTATATGACTTTCTAATATAGTATTAGAAAAAAAAAATATTGGACTTTCATCAAGCCCAAGAGACATGTGAATGCTTTAGCTTCATGTACCTAGAAAGATGATTTTGTCTTCCATATAGCTATCACAAAAATTTGACCCAATGAATCGTATGCCACCAATCATATTCCTTCTGACCTTTCTTCAATGCATGTTACATCAACATTCATTTTTAGAAGGTGAATTAGAATTAGTAGATTCTACTATATTTCTAAGCTTGATTATCTTGTAAAAAATATTAGGTTTTTGTAGAGTTAACCAATTGTGCTTTGGAGAATTCTTCATGTTTTGTGGTTGCTACCTATACAACTTGTATTGGTGGTCTCATTCTTTGTCATCCAGCAAAAGAAAGCATTGTGCATAAGAGATCTAGTATGTGTGAATTTAGCTGGCCAAAAAACTTTTTTTTATCTATTTTGATGTCTCTATCTTTGGATTCCTCAAAGAGCATCTTGAAATTTTAAAATTTGTTGTACTTCAACTTCATTGAAATTTTTTCTAACTTTTCCTCACATTCAATTTGTTTCCATTCTAATCCATTAACTTGCTTATATGTTGCATCTTCTCCTAGTAAGGTCGTAGGACTCTAGATCTTATGTTAGCCCTGTGATCACATGACCCAAATATTCTACTTGTTGTTGGGCAAAGGAACATCTAGGTTGCTTAGTAAAGAACTAGTTCTTATACAGCACTTGTAAAGTGAGGGACAAGTGCTCTAGATGTTCTTATTTACTTTGGCTATATATCAATATGTCATCAAAAAATACTGCCACAAAACGCTTTAAGAATAGCTGAAAAATATGACTTATGGTTGCCTGAAAGGTAGAAAGTACATTCGTAAGTCCAAACGGCATCACCACAAACTCGTAATGTTCAATGTGCATCCAAAAGGCAGTCTTATCAATGTCCTCCTCCTTCATGCGAATCTGGTGGTAGCCACTACGCAAGTCAATCTTAGAGAAATAGATTTCATCGTGCAATTCATCTAAGATTTCATCAATAGTAGGGATAGGGAACTTGTCTTTTACGGTAATGGAATTGAGAGCTTGGTAGTCGACGTAGAAATGTCACCCTCCATCCTTCTTCCTGACTAGACTAGAGAAAGCACTTTGGCTATTGCGAATAACCCATGTACTCAGCATTTCTTCCATAAGCCTCTCCATTTTCTCTTTCTGGAAGTGGGGATAACGGTACGATCATATACTCACTGGTGCAAAGCCAGGAATCAAATGAATATGGTGATCGATTTCACGTTGCGACGGTAATTTGATGGGATCCTCAGAGACTTCTGAAATTCAACAAGAACTCCTTGAACACTTTCATCTTCTAAGGTAGCTTGTGGTGTGGAATCAGTGGTGATAACCTCTAAATAAAACATGGAGACAATAGCTTTGCTCTCATTTAGCTTCTTAAGCTCTCTGAAATTAAGACTAGCATCTTTCAACAGTCGCTCACTTTAGAACACTACCCATTTACCCATGATTTTAAATTTCATGAATAATTCCATGTAGTTGATCCTAATTGTCCCTAACCGCATCATCCAGTGCACCCCTAAGACAAAATCAGCACCCTTTATTAAGTCCAATACATAAGTATCAACCGCAAAATTATACCCTTGAACCGCTAATGTCAAGTTCTGGCACATTGCTCCGCAATGGATGGAATCACCGTTACCCATCATCACTTGTAGAGCAGGGGTTGAACTAAGCGACAAATTCAACTTCCTAGTTACAAATTCTTTCACAAAGTTACGAGTACTTCCACCATAAATGAGAATCATCAATTGCCGATTAAAGTGGGTACCACCAACTCTGAGCATTTTCGAGTGAAACTCCCCTTCAAGTGCATTCAAACTAATCTTGGATGGTTGTTCATCCCTTTCCCCAGCGTCGTCGGAATCGGATTCTGGCTCAACAACTACTGTATGAGCCTCTTGCATCAATTCTTGTAATTCCTCTTTCCCTACTAGGAGTTATAATGACGATTTACAGTGTTGACCGGGGGTGTACTTGTCGTCGCAATAATAACAAAGTCCCTTTTCCCGGCGTGCACGTATATCGGCGCTGGTGAGTTTCTTGACCGGTGGGTAATCGGGGAAGAATGGTTTGAGGAAGTGATGGTGTGAATGATGGGTTTCTGAAGTTGGAAAACCGGATGTAGGATCCAGTTGGGTGCAAACTAATTCGGTGGCCCAAATGAGGAGTTTGATTTGCTGCCATTGTTTTTGGTGAGGCCCAATGTTACTGCAAGTTTCTGCTTATGCAATTTGGCAAGAGAAACAACTTGGATATAGGAATTGGGTCGGGTGAGTAGCAGCTCACACTTCATGTGCTCTTGGAGCCTAACTGTAAACAGAGCCACAATCTACTATTCACTCAGCCCTGGCACACGGTTACTCAGTTCTTCGAATTGAACTTATACTTTTCCACCAAACCACCATGCCTCAACTCCTTAAGAGCTATTCTTGGATCATAAAACACGTTCTTGCCAAAAGGAGCATTCAAAGCATCAAAGAATGAGTCTTAGGTGTACGTAACATTGTTGTTGATTTCTAGCGGTACCATGCATAGGCTACACTCACAAGATGGAAGGATAGTACCCAAATCTTTTATTCAATTGGGATGTTGAAGGTCTCCAAGTATTGCCTTGCCCGGAAAATCCAATCCTCTACTCCATCTCCTTCGAACATGGGAAGGTCGGCCACCTTCAATTTTCGTGGCCATTGCAGTTCTCCATTCAAATTAACAAACGCAGTGATGAATCCATCGTTGTAAGTTGTTATTGCGTCTCCGTTATCCTTTCGTTTGCCTCCAGTAAACCACGGTTCAGCGTCGCTAACTCATGCTTATTGGAAAGTGTTAATTCTTCTAGTTAGGTTAATCGAGTTCCTTCAATCATCTTGGACACCTCTCAATGAAAGCACCAATTGTTAGCCCTGTTCAATAATTCAAATTCAAGCAACAGTATAACAACCACAAAGTAAAACAAGGAGATCATGTAGTTCAGAATGGAGTAAAAATTAAATATCAGTGTGTATGTAATCTAAAAATGGAATGAACACTAATTTTTTCTTTCGAGTGAAGGAAGCACTCCTCAATGATAACAATTCATATTTCTTACCACTCTCCGATTCTCTGCCTTTTCTTTTAACCTTTTCTCTCTCTAAGTTGTTACGTAACTAACTTGATGCTACCTCTAATTTTATTACTCTATAGCGCCTCTATTTCACAGCTCGTAGTCCTTTATCCCTGCTGGTTGCTTCTTCACACGCTTGTTTCTCTGCTCAGCTAACGGTTTATCTGGCCTACTTACTTTCTCATCGCTTTCAGCTTCTTATATTGGGTCGGAAGTAACAGCTGTTGTTAATGAGTTCGTATCATCTTATGACAGTTCTGGTTTGAGTGCCGTGGTGACTCCTAAAGTATCACTGATTTGCCATCCCTTATCTTTTATAGGTCTCCCACTTTCATGACTTTTCTCTTTTCTATGTCTATCTTGATATGTATCCCATTGACGCTTCAAAGAAATTTGTTCTTGAAAAATATCTAGCAGAGATGAGTTAATCTGGCTACTAAAATTTGATTAAACATAATCGTATCTCATGCTGAATCGGCTTTATTTATTAAATTTTTTACTTTTTAAAAGTAATTTATAAAAGATAACTTTTTAAATGTTGTAGCATCTATATTTGTTAAATCAAATTAAAAATAGTTTTCAATAAATACAAGTAATAACAATTGCATTTGGTAAAATAATTTTTAAATAATTTTAAAAATACTATGATAGATATAAATATAAAAATTAAATTTAAATTTAAAAATTAATTAATATTTGAGTCTATATTAATTTTTTTTTTATTTTGATAAGTATAAGTCAACTTTTAAAAATTTCACTTTAAATACTTTTAAAAATATTTTCATCTTTTAAAAATTATAAGCACAAACACATAATATTATTAATTTATCAAAATATAAATAAAAAATTTGTTATTTTTTAAGAATTAAAACACTATCTTGAAAAATTTTATTAAACCAAACCTTAGTGCTTTGTTGTATTCACTTACTAAATCATTATACAGTAATATGATTTATATGTAAATCATAATTCACTATATCCTGCAACAATTTACATTAAAAAATGTCACTAAAAGCAATTTAAAACAATCACCTAACCTTAATTTTCAAAAATTTACTTATATAAAAATCTTAGGACGCGTATAGTTTGTGTTTTTATTTTTAGTATTTTCTATTTTTTAAATTTTGTAAAAAAAAAAGTAAAAATAAAAAGTAAAATTAAAAGACAGAATTTTATTATTTTTGTTTTTTTTTTTAAATTAAAAATATAAAAATACAAAAAAAAAAATAAAAAGTAAAACACAAAACTAAGGCATCCTTAGCTTCTTCAGATCCGCCCTTACCTTCTACATCGTTTGATATCCTCTTTCTCTTGAGCTATTAAACTCCAACAATTCCTTTGATGTAGAAAAGATGTAGGACCGTAAAGCTAAAGAGAATTGCAACAATTATGGCATTGTCAACAAGAAGGGACCCATAATTGAAAGCAGCTCATAAATTGATTCGCCGACTTCCCCTTCCAAGTTCCAACGCATTTTGCGCGCCATGACACGTCCCTCTTCCCACCAGCGTAAAAGGAAAAACATGTAAACTAAGAATAATGAAAAAACAAAACAAAAGAAAAACACAAACACGAACACGCGGCAGCACAAAGAAACCTACCATGAAATTCTCCACCCGAACTCCCAATATGAACCACACGATTTTATAAAATTTTTTAAATTAATTTACATAAAGAAATAATTAACCTTCTTTAAAAGTTTAAACTGTTCTCCTTGCACGAATAAAAAATAAATAAATGTTCCAAAACAAAAGTGTGATGCACACTTAACTTTTCATTTTGATTATAAACTAACATTTAGTTTGATTAAATGAAAAAACAATTACTATTATTAATAGTAGTACGACGTGTTCATTGAATATATTTCTATAAGTTGAATATGTATAACAATTATAACCGTAAAATAGTTAAGATAATAAATATAAATAAATGGTCAAACTCGCTTTTAAGGATTATTTATTTTTTAAATTGATCATTGAAAAAATATTTTTAATTAAATTTATTTTTAAAAAATTTTTAATTAGTCACATTAATTTTTTTTATTTTTATTATATAGTATCAGAATTTGCTAATATAACATATTAAGTGACATTATAATATATACTTAGTAATTTTAATTAGTTATTAATATAATAAATTTATAAAATTAGATCAAATCAACTTTAAATTGAAAGATTTCAATATTTCAAAGTTAATTTGATCTTATTTTACAAATTTATCGTGTTATCAACTAATTATGACTACTACATATGTGTTGTTGTGATAATGTGGTATTACTTAATACGTCGCCTTGGTAAATTTTGACACCCTCATAACCAAGGTGACAAAAAAAATTAACTCCACTAACTTAAAATCTTTAAAAGATAAATTTGAATAAAAAATCTTTTGAGAACTAATTTAAAAAATAGGTAATTTTTTAAGAACGAATTTGACAAATTACTCTAATAAATATTTACATTCTAATTAAAACATTTTTCATTTGAGTTTGAGAAATAGAAAAATATTTTTTTTATAAATTATATATGATAAAAAATACTAAAAAAAATTATACACTAAATATTTCATATTTGGGTTAAATATTTTTTTTAAATATTTTTTTCGTCCCTAAGGTCTGAGGTGAGAATCAAATTCGTCTCCGACCTTTTTTTGTTATTAAAATCATCCTCAACGTTACAAAATATTATAAAATCGTCTATTTTTATTTTTTTTACCAAATTACCTTTAACAATTAATAAAAATAATAAAAATAATATTTAAAAAAATAAAAACAAAACCCCACCCACCCCACGCCACCCCACCCCACCCTGGTGTCTCTTCACTGTCTTCCCTCTCCATCGCCTTCTTTCTACCATTTTCTTCGAAACCACCTCCTCCTCAACTCCCAATTCTTCTTCTCTCCCTTTCCGTCACCCTACCATCTTCGTCCCTGTTTCCTTCTCTACCTTCTTCTCCCTCTTCATCACCAACCTCAACCCTCCCTCCATCAGCGTCGGCCTCGCCTTCCTCATCTCCACCGCGACCACTCCCTCGGTGATCCCGACTCCTCCTTAGCCCTCAATGACAACCATGTCAGTATCGACCTCAACGGCGTCGTTTTAGCTCAGGCAGCCAATTTGGATCTCCTACTCCATTGCGGCCGCCGCCATCAGCTCCATCACCATCGTTGAGCTTCTGGTGGTGAGGGGATCTGCTCTTCTCTCTCTCTTGATCTGTTCCTATCCTCAGCCACAACTATGACAGCGCCAGCAGTAACTTCCCGCACCGTCACTTTTTCCTCCTCTTTTCCTCAACTGCGACGGCAACAACACCACCACCCCTCTTTTGAGTTTACTGTTTCTATTTTCATTCTTCTTTTCTTTATTTTTTTTTTAAGAACATAAACATTATTTTTTTAATTTTTTAATTTTTGTTGTTATTTTGGATCTAAAGTTGTTGTTGATGATGGTTGAATTGTTGTTTAATCTGAAATTTTTGTTGATTTATTTTGTGGATATTGTTATTGCTGTTGCTGAAAAAAAAGGGTTAAGGGTAGTGGGTAGGTGATAGTGATTTAGGATGATGAACGGGTAATAGAGAAAAAGAAGGTGTGATGGTTATGGTGGTAGTGGTGATGGTTATGGTGGTGACGACGATGAGAAAAAGGAAAGAGAGAGATGCGTAACGATGATGACGATGATGTAGAAATTTTTTAATATTGTTCTTGGAATCTTGGTTGATTGGATTTGTTGAGCTTCACTGCTTGACCTTGATGATAAATTTAATTTCATAATTCTGTTACTGATTCAGTGCTCAATCTTGCTTTTATTTTTCTTTGTTATTACATTTTCTTAAAGGTGAAGGTGAGAGTGAGGGTGAGGGTGAGAATGAGGGTTTTTTTTTTTAATTTTTGTTTAAGGATAAAATTGTCTGAAAAATATTATTTATAGACAAATGGACGATTTTATAACATTTTGTAACGTTGAGGATGATTTTAATAACAAAAAAAAAAATTAGAGACGAATTTGATTTTCACCCCAGATTTTAGGGACGAAAAAATATTTAACCCTTCATATTTCTATAGTATATTGTATAAATCTAGACATTATAAATTGTATTATAAAATTATTTTACCAAATTTTTTAATGTTACTATTCATTAAAATATTTCTATTTACAAAATTATTTTAATAATGAACATAAAAAATCAATAATATTAGCTTATACAATAGTAAGAAGAACAACAATGTCATATATGGGAATTTTTATAATAAAATTATATAGACGAATTATTCAAATCTTACTGTAATCTAATAATGCTTATGTAATCAGTTAAGAAATAATATAATATAGAAAAACAATAATGTCACTCATTCACTATTATTTTGATAATATTTTTTTTTTTAAATTTATGCAAATATACAATAAAAGGAATTAAGTGAGAAGTGGCATTATAAAAAAAATTGAGAGTGGAATTATTATTTTTCAATAAGATAATGTTAAATATAATTTTATATTTAAAGTGATGTACACAACTTTTTTGTTGGACGGGTATAATCAAGTTAGATTTTGTGAATTTGAAAACTGAATAGTTTAAATTTGATTGAATTAAATTGGATTGAATTAGTGTATTTTTGATGATTGAGTTTGAACTGATGAAATTTGAATTAGATCGATTCAGGTAATTAGATATCTAATAGACTTAAATTTGTATGAAAAATTGGAAAATAAATTGAAAAAAGGGCAAAAATTATGTGACACCGAAAAAAAAAAATTATGTTAAGGAAGGGAAAAAAAAGAGTGGCTAAGGTGATTATAAAATTATATTTTTTTAGTTTTTAATCTAATATATTAGGTAATTAGGTTGATTTGAATTTTACAATTCCAAATTTGATACCTAAATCAATTAAAATCGGATATAATCACACTTAAATAGATTAGATCAGATTATCTGTCAGATACCCAATATAAATATATCGAATTAAACTTAAACATATAATCAGATTAATTGTACTCGTTTACACTCCTAATTTTGTTAGTACAAAAGAATAAAATATACATCTTTTCCAAAATAGTTTCTTACAAAATAAAATGTCGTTTTTAATAAAACAAAAAAATCTGTAAAAAAAGTTTTCTTATATTGCTAATAAGTATTTTTAGAATACCTATTAGAAAAAGGAAATATTATAGTAAAGCTTAAGGAAAATTTCAAAGGAAAGTGGTATGATTTTGGTCAAAGTTGACTACACCATGTAGATCCCTTCTAAACACGAAATGGAAGACTCCCTCTCACCATTTTACACAACAACAAACAACGGCTAATATCATCATATCAACACAACACAACAGTACAACACCTCTCTCTCTCTCTCTCTCTCTCTCTCTCTCTCTCGTTTTCACACTCTTTTCTCCATTCAGTTTCTCTTAGTTTTATATCTTTCCTTCAATTTTTCTGAACAATTTCTTAGAAGATCGAGAATAAACATCTTTTCTTCCCCTACTATGCCTTTTAATTTTCCTCATCCTTCCTTCTCTTCTCTTCTTCCGCTTCGTGGCGTTCAACAATTTTAGTTAACTCATCAGAGCTTCTTCTCTAAGCTGTAACCATATCCATGAAATCGCATCCAATATTCTAACCGGAAAATTCAGGTTCTCTTCTTTAACTAAACCTTCGCTCTGCGTATCAATGCGTCCTCCTCCTCCTAGATACGAAAATTACATATTATTTCATAGAAATGTGTTTGATTATAGAAACGGAAGCACAAAACAGAACCTTTTCTCTTAAAGATAGAAAATACCGATCTTCGTTTCTGTCTTTTCTGAAATCTTTCTATTTTTGTATTTTCTGTTTCACAGAAAGAATTCAAATACAATCTCATGTCACTCATGCTTTTTTATTTGTTGTGGCATGCATTGTGAAATATTACTTTTTACGGTTTATTTAATTTTCACTGAATACTGAATAGTATCTCTTAAATCGTATATATGTTCTGTTTGGTTGAATATGTCAACACTACATTTTTTTTATGCGAAATTGTTTATATATATATATATATATATATATATCCGGTGCTGTTTATTACTTTATTTTACTATGAACTCAGCATACTTAATTGATGGAATTGTATTAAATTATTTGAGATTAACTGCTTGAAGGCATAATAATTTCCTCTGTGTTTCTGCGTGGCATTATTAAAGTTAAACATGATGTGGTGTACCAAAAATAAATTAAGGAGGAGCAGTTGAACTTGTTACCTTTTTAGCTTGCAGCACTTTTTGTTTGTCGTTTAATACAACAAATTAAAGGACCACGGGGTACGGAACTTCGATAGTGCATAAAGAAAAGGAATTGAAGTAAATGTTTTAGCATTTTTGTCTGTATATAAAAACTGGAGTTTATTCTTTTAAAGTAGAATTTCTCACTTAGGGAAACCCATAACACAGGAATTTCATGTGATTAAGTGGTATCAGGTACTTCTTAATTTTATCATACACTTTTTTTTTCTTAAGGAAAAAAGTTCTTGTCATATTTTATATAAGAGAATAAATTTAAATCTCGTAACATAGTAGTGTGTGCTTTTACAAATAAACAAATGTAATATGTGATATCAATCTTCAGGAGTCCAATGCAATTTATCATGTCGGTAATTTAGTACTAATGTTTGGAAGATATACTACGTTATAAATAGGGAAAAGAAAAATAATACATACTAATAAGTTTTGAACAGGTTGGATCACGATGCCATATTCTTTTGCTTTTTCATCACTATGACTTGAATTCAACTACTAAATTCTTGTTTTAGTAGGTAATCTATAAGTACCTTAATAAGCAGTTAATAAGTTGAAATGCATTTTCTAAAATCATCATTAAGGTTGAACTAAGTTTGAGTTGTAGGATTAGCTGATGTAGAGTCACAATCATTATCATCTTTGTCTCAACTTATAATATATGTTTTAAAATTTGTATTCTAAATCGTTATGTTCATTTCCTGCATACTTTAATTGCCTATTACATTTCATTTGTTTGAATAACATACTTTATTAGTTCTTCTAAAAAAACAGTAGTTTTGCACTTTTTAAGTAATCCTAGCTGAACTCTTTTATTTTTCTTTTCAATGCAGAAACTCAGAGTGGAACTTATTTTTTGGAATTTGTTGATATTGGCTTTGACAATCACTTCTGTTCAAAATTTGTGGTCAAGAAATTTGGACTCTTTGGAGTAAGATGTCTGGTGAGGTGGTTCGCGTGGTTAAATGTCCGAAATGCCGGAAACTTCTTCAAGAGCCTGCAGAATATGATATCTACAAGTGTGGTGGATGTGGCACAACTCTTAAAGGTGAAAGCTCTAATAATTTTTATACCACTGTACTCTTTAAAGTTTTATTCTGTTTGGAAAACCTTGGATGGAGAATAATTTATATGCACTTCTAAGGTAACTTGTATTGTAGTGTGAGAAAAATTCAGAAATTTGTCAAATCTCTTGGCAATTTCCTGAATTTCTTTGAGAGAAATTATTCTACAAAAAATTTTCAGAAGTGAAGTTTATGGCTGCTGCACTTACATAATGTACTTGGTTTAACCATAACATTCAAAATTGTTATATACTTCTCTGCTCTTGATTGACTTAAATGTTTTGGACTCTGAATCAAATACTACTTGCTTGATTGTCAAGTCTATTTTGATTATATTTAATTTTTACTAAGTTATAAAAATGACTCTGCGGATTCTATATACTTCTTGTTATAAACTATTGAAGTCCTTTGCTTCCATCTATACAGCTAAGAAGCGAAGAAGTGTCAATGTGATCGAAGGATCAAGTACACAAAAAACTGATGCAGCTCCTAGAACATCGTATCTATTTTCTGAAGATAAACAATGTGGCAATAGGAAGCAGGTGGCTCCTCAAGAAAATGGTCCGAAAGCGAAAGCTACTTCATTTTCCTCAGGAGAATATTATATGGATAAAAATGTTGGAAGGGATCAACTTCAACCATTCAATTTATCCAATGAAGAACTAGAAAGTGAGCTGGATAGCTATAAGTTGACCCTCAGAAGGCGTAGAGTGCCCAATAAAACCACTTGCTGTGAGATCGAGGAGACAGAGAGTGGAAACTTGGCATCAGAAGGATCAAAAGAGTTTTTCTATTCTCCGGATGAAAATGACAATAGTAAGAAATCAGCTTCAACAGGAGAAATGTCTGAAATGAGAGTTACAAGTGGTTCAGAAGTGGATGAAGAGTTCAACACTGGAAACTCGTCACCGGAGGGGTCAGAAAAGGCGTTAACTTCTGGAAGTGATCGAGAACAAGCCAATAACAACAATTCAACTCTGATAGGTTCAAACACTGAAATGGAAGTTAATGGGAGTGATTCAGGGAGATCAGAAGAGTTTAATAATGGGAGTTTGCTACTAGGAGGCCAAGAGGATGATAACAAAGACAAGTCAACTACAAAAGATTTAAAGCCTCAAGTGGAAATTAAAGGAATTGGTTCAGAAGAAGAAAAAGAGTCAAGTACTGAAAACTTGTTAGTGAAGGAAGCAGAAGATATTTCTGGATCAGATGGTGAAGATAGCAATAATGACAAGTCGGCTCCAGCAGGGGCAAGCGCTGAAGTGGCAATGATTAAAAGTGACTTAGAAGAAGCGGAAGAGATAAATAATGGGAACCTGTTAAGAAAAGAGGAGTTTAGTTTATGTGTTCCAAGTGGAGATCCAAACAACGAACGAAAGGCTCTAGTTGGTGCAAAATCTGAAGTGGCCACTGCTGAAAGTATTTCTACCACCAAAAGCTCAAGAACTGAGAACGTTGTATCTGAAAAGGAAACCATTTTTCATGGTACTCCTGATAAAGTTGAAGGTATGTCTGGTAATCATGTATCTTCTAGTGAACTGCAGAAGCAACCTCAGAAAGGTATTCACCATAGCTTTGATCGCGTGAGGTCTGTGGATGCATTAGATACCAAAAAACTGGTTAATCCAAGTCCAACGCTTCACAGTATGGTGGGAGCCGGATTTTCTAAATCCGCTACCACTAGAAACACTTATGTATATGATGGCATTGAGAACACAAACACTTCTCCTAATAGTGTTTCTGAGGAAATGACCAGAAAGGGAAAAGGCCTTGTTAACCGCATGTCATATGGAGATCTTGGAACACAACACCAATCACATGAAAAGCAACATGACATGAAAGGCAGCAGAGCAAATCAAGAAAACAAAGAAATGGGGACTACTACAAGATATGGTCATCAACATTGGATGAGAACAAAGAGAGATGAGCTTCCATCAAGAATGACTTTCCATCGAAGCAGTTCCCAATCTCACTATGAAAGAAACAGAATGTCAAATCAATTGCACGATGACCTCTATCGCAATTCAAGGTTTCTTTCGCCTGACTCGTATGAGGACACCAACCAGGAAAAGATGAAACTGTTAAGAATGATCCACAACTTACAGGATCAGCTCAACAGAACTTTCCGTGTGAGTAGGGAAACAAAAAATGGAAGACTATCCACAGGAGTCTGTTATAAGGAAAAGCATATTCCTTCACATTATAACCATGACCTTCATGACAGACGATTTTCTCGTGGTGTGGATTATCTTAGATGCAACGAAAGATGTAATCATCAAGTTGGCTGTCACCAAAGGCATAAACTTTCTCAGATACCTTATTCAGATGAGGTAACAAGCAGTGTGCACCATATTTATCATTCTTGTCCAGAATGCTATCCTACAAAGCGGGATTTCCCAGCAAATTTGCCTCCGCGTGCTCTTTACCATCATGAAGAGTTATTCAGGTCTTATCCAGGCCTAGATAGCTACTCTCCTTGGCACTCTTATTCTTCCAGTCTGCAGTGGTCCACTACCTCTAGACTCCCAGTGTATGGAAGTGAAACAAAATCTGACACTCACAAGCATAGAGCTGACAAGTTAAGGAGATATTTAAGGGAGAAAGAACACATGACCAAGTGGAAATATCGGCCGGTAGCTGGTGGAGCTCCTTTTGTTACTTGTCATAAATGCTTGAACCTGCTGCGGTTGCCTGAAGATTTTCTCCATT
Source organism: Arachis hypogaea (assembly GCF_003086295.3). NCBI lineage: Eukaryota > Viridiplantae > Streptophyta > Magnoliopsida > Fabales > Fabaceae > Arachis > Arachis hypogaea. Next base: position 33,042,722 of record NC_092047.1, on the reverse strand, counting down.
CTAAAAGAGGACATTGCCAACTAAAATGCGGTGAATGTTCAGAGGTATTCAAGTTTTCGCCGCAGAACAGAAAACTAGCTTCTCATTCATCAAATGTTTCAGGCCCTCCATCAAGTGACCTCAGTGGAAGACCTACAAAATGTTCACAACTTCATCTATGATAGAACTATCGAACTCAAGAAAGAGAGTCATAGTCTCAACAGAATATCGATGTTTAGTGAATCTGAATTGAAAAGCTGGGGAGGACCAAGAATGTAAAGTTTCCTTGTCTAGTGTATCCATAGCTTCATCATTGTATAAATGATTTGTTGTGCATAGAAGTGGTTAATGTGGGTATTTTAAAGTCCTCATATAATTCTGAATTCAATTTCCAGATATGTAGTTAGCGTATTTATACACTGATAATATGATTAGATATTAAGGGTAGATCTCATATCCATGCCATGTAATCACTAAAACAAATGTGATCACATTGATATAACATTATACTAAAAATAGTCATGTTAAGTAATTTTTTTTTCTTTCTCTTTTCCTTCGTTTTTTTTTTTTTTTTTTACTTTTTTGTCAGTAAGTGGTTGGATTATAGATAGCATGGATTAAACAAAGTTGGAATCCATTTTATTCTGCTAGGTTTGAAACCTAAATTACTTTTGTATTTTGATTAGTAAGCTGTTATAGTCTCATTCTAGATAAACTTGATGAACCAAAGATGAAAAATAGAGGGCAACACCGAGGCTCAATTTTTTGATATTGTAGCAAAATATGTGATATACTTTGTTATTTTGTGCAAGTGAGTTTTAGTGTCAAACATAACTTAATGGCAACAACTCAAAAAACAAAATTTTTCAGGTATTCCTTCAAGAAGCATTCTACAATGGGTAGACTCCAAGTTATCAGGATGTTTTATGAGTTCCGCATCATGAAAATTTAAATAAAAGAGAGGGTAAAGAAGAGATTTCCTAATCTATTTTGATTGGTTTTTCCAGGGACCATCACTTGTATCATGGTTGGTTGGACCATGTAAGTTGGAACCACTGTTCAAGCATCTGTATCTGAACTGGATTCCGAGTCTTCTTCAATTTGACCCTCAAAAGGTCTCATCCGGTTCATATTGGCTTCCAATGGGGGTAGTCCATCATCATCATCGTTGTCGTTGTCATCATTCTCCTCTATCTTGCTTTCTTGTTGGGAGCTGCTCCTTTCATTTGAATCATCAACCATCTCAGATTTAAAAGTTTCAGGCCTACATGGAAACAATGAAGTATAAGATGTGCCTTTGATATGGTTACCAATGAAAACTGCCATATAAAATTCTAGTTGGATAATAAAACCCTGTTATCAAATGATTATTCAACAGGGAAACTCAATGCAAGTAGAACTCTAGAAATCAAAGCTGGAAATGAGAGCACACCATTCTGGAGATTTCTGAAGTGCTCGAACTTGCTCGTAGAAAAGAACCTGGGAAACAAGACAAGCCACCTTGCTACCAGATTCAAGAGCCTTTTCCTTTCCACTTTCATCAACTACAACAAAGCTCCCTGCACATTGAGAAATCAACTTGTAATGGTTAACAGATGAAGTGGAGGCCAAAGAAATTAATTCAAAAGAAACAGCCCAATTTCTATATATGCTGAACCGAAATTCATTCGCTGAGGGGTCAAAGTTACATAAAACACAGCGAGTTCCCTGAATAGATTATTCAAATAGCCATAATAAATGTTTCAACTACAAGTGTAGCAGTAGAATATAGATAACGGAATTAATAATTTCAATTCTGATGGGTAGGATTCGTTCAACAAATTGTGATGGTAACAAGAGTTGACACTGCTTTAAAACAGATCATATAACATATTAGCATTAAAGTTGTCCCAATACCCAAATGGACATAGAGAACCATCGTCCACTGGTTTACTAAGATAAAGAAACAATATTACTACTTACTAGAGAACAAAAGCAAAATGCTAAATTTTTTGTGTTAATGCTCAAATCAATCCTTGAAAGCTCAATTTAGTCCTGAAAATACCAACATAATGTGCCACATGACACTTAACTGTGACGTGTCAACTACAAGTTGACTCACGTTGGTTGGTATTTTTGAGATCAAATTGAGGCGTTGAGTCTTTTTGGGATCAAATTGAGGCGTTGAATCTTTCCGGAACTAAATTCACTCATATATGATCTTTCAAGGATAATTTTGTGCATTACTCCTTTATTTTTTCAACTTTTAGAAGACAAAACGAGATGGCATGTTCAATAGTCTCTAAATTAGAACAGTGGGTATTGCTTTACTGCTTACATAGAACAAACCTCGTCTTATCCACATGCTCTTCTGAAATTTAGCAGGAAACAGCGCTAATGATTTCTCACCGTGTGCATCCATGACCTTCGACACAAGAAAATAATCATAGTAGAAACACCAATAAGAACAATATGAACTATGAAGTGAGCTATCAAAAGATAACCATCCATTTAAAAGATTTGAATGGATAAGAATGTTACGAGGTTCATGGATCAAAACAAAAGTGATATGAAAAGATGATTTCGAAGATGTAGAAGTTGTGAAGAAGTACCTCAATGAGATTGGAGCCACGGAGAGAGACAACCTGCATGATGGATTGACCATCTTGAAGGGTAATGTGCCGTTCCTCCGTTGCTCTCTTCAAATTCTTCCTTCCTCCTCTCATGGCGAAAATTCACTTCTCCTAAATCAACTTAAACCTAATTTCACCACAGCAGAGCTAACAATGGTGCATTCACTCTGGCAGTGGTATATTTCACTGTGGAGCTCTAAGCTCCTGGAATTGGTTTCCCTGCGGAAATCAGAGTCATTATTGTTAGACATAACTAATGCAAAAAAGATAATAAACTACCAAGATTAGCATTTCCTTTTGTTTGATACAATAATAAAATAAAAATAACATTTTATATACTTTTTTTATATACTTAAAGGAAAAAATATCTACAACAGTGGAGCTAGGATCCAAGAATAAACTTGGTCAGGACTCAGGAGCAGTACCTATGCAAAATAACCAAAATAACCAAAACAGAACAAAACCCAGCAACACCATAACCTATTTGCCTTTTTTTTATGGTTAGCAGAAGCTCTAAGAGAGCACAGTAGCAGTCCAACGACCATGTCATACAAGTTCAAAGAAAGAGAAAAACGCAGCTCAACAACAAAAATAAATCAAACAACAAAAACCATCAATAGGATAACACTAGGCATATCAAATTAGGTATACAGTATCTATTTTCGTAAAATTTCATAAGACATCTGAACTGATTCTGTTCACCAATTTTGTCTCTCCCTCACTCACTTAACAGTGACATAATTCTATTTGCCACTTCCAGTTTTCACACCTTGAACCATAAGACAAATTATCATAACTCTAACTATTTGCCTATTACATCTGCTCTCACCTTCTAAGCTATTAACACCAAAAACTCAAAACCATATATCTGCACAAACACATTATTAGAAAGCAACTAAATATACTAATTAGAGAAAATAGAAAAAGAACGAACCAGAAACAGGACAGCTGAGGAGAAGCAGACTCAGAAGCACGAGCGGAGCAGCCGAGCAGGACAAAAAGCAGCGGCGGAAACAGAAGGGGACGCAGGAGGCGAACGAAGCAGCCGCGGGCGGAGGAACCAGAGGCAGAGGCGGATTCAAAAGCACGAGCCCGGACGCAGGAGGCGAACCAGTTCTCTCTTCTCTGATCTCTCTTGGAGGCTAGTGTGACTGTGTGAGTGTGAGAACGGAGACGCTGGAGTTGAACGGAGCAGGAGGAGACGTGGAAAACGTAGCTACAATTGCCGGAGGCGCTGACTCTGGCCGAGTGGGAAAACAGAGGGGGGGAAAGGAAGGGGAGAAGAGGAAGGTAGTAGTAGCAGCAGCAAGAGCAAAGGGTAGTTGGGGCGGGTTCAGATCATATAGGGTTTCTTTTGATTTTTTTAAGGGTAAAGAATTTTTTTTAAGTTACCAAAAAAAAATATATTTTTTAAATTTTATCAAAAATTTTAAAATTATTTTTAATTTTTAATTTTATTTTTAACATTGGAATTAAATTTTAATTTTAATTTTATTTTTAATTTTTTGATTATCAATAATTAATCAAATTTTTTTATATAGAGTTAATAAAAAATGAAAATAAGCATTATACCTGTCCAAGTGGTATAAAACGCACAATACTCAAGAAATGGAGCTTTTTCAAAAAAAATCTTTATGACAGTTCTACAAAAAGAGAGATGATGGTTGAGCTCATGAGAATAAGTACTACTTGTAATATATATTCTATCTGCGGTTATTTAATTCGGACCAATTCATTCGAATAGGGTTATTTATTCGACTCGTTGTGGATAGAATAGAGTGCAGTGCGAGTTTGTCTGCGAATAGAATAAGGTACGAATTTAGGATATACTCTATCGAATCTTATTCGCACAATATCTAAAAATTATGTATGTAATGAAAAAAAAAGAATGTTAAAAGCACAATTTTTCTTTTATAAAAATTTGAAATAACCACTAAATTAGTTGATAATTATATTATTTGTAATTTTATATTAGGTTTTTTAAAATTTTATATTGTTTTTAATTTTAATTTAAACTTATTTTTTATTTTCTATTTTATTAATATGTATGAAATTTAGAATGGTTGAGTTTTATATTTGTTTAAAAAAATTTTATTTTTCTACAAATAACAAGTAAGATAGAGTTTAAAACTTTAGGATGCGGCTAGAGTTAGGATTGAGAGATTCTCAATTCGCAGATAGAATTGGATCAAATTTTAAAAAAAAAATTAACCCGTAAATAAAGTTAGGTAGAGTCCAAACCTTAACATACTCTACCCATTACCAGCCCTGAGAATACGAGATAAAAATAGATTTGATGCCTTCTGAATTCATTAGCGAGTTTCATGGCTTGAAAGAATAACTCTCTAAGACTTATTCTCAAACACCTAAGAGTTTCGATCTAATCAAATTTTTCACATTAGGTACACTGTTTGGTCATTTGATTCTTCTGCTAGTGAATTATCTGGTGTAGAAGCATACATGATTTCTACACATGTAGAAATGTGATGTCATTGTAAAATCTTGACAGGTATATGTAAAAAAACATTTTTATTGTTGCAGTATTGTGCAGGACGTGTACAATAATTATCATGTAGAGGAGTGCGTTGGTTTTCGTTGAAGATGAAGTAGATTAACACTAATTAACAATTAATAATAACGGATTGTGATGATGGACTGAATTTTTTTTGGCATAGTGAGTGTATTCAAGTAATTACAAAAAGCATTCTAATTAGTTGGTTAGGTGCATATAGGTTGAGCCAATATAATTATCTGTTTTGTCTTTTGAGTAGATAAAAAATGTTTAAAATAAACTAACGATACATTTAAAAGTGAACATTTAGAAAAAAAAATCATAACATGGGATGCAGATGAAAAGAAAAAAACGAAAATGTTTGGCTTATAGAGAAGTAGTGTATAATGGGGTTTTAAATGAATTTTGTTAGTTAATCCTAATACAAACATATAATAAGAAGTAATATGAATAATTATGCAATTATAGTGCTGTGAACAGATGCATGAAGCAAGAGAAAACGGAAAAAACGAACGTCTGATTTATTTTTCTATTCGTTACAATATATTTTAGATTTCTGTTATTATTGTCTTTATTCTTTTTCTCTGAATATTTGAAAAATATGATAAATATAAACTTATTAATATAGAAATTTTTTATTTTTAATAAATAAATTAATTATAATAATTATTGAAATAAATATTTTAAAAAATTATTACCGAAATAAATACCCCTCTTTTATTATCGTCTCTTTTACCTCTTTCTAATCATATTATCAATACATACGACGATGACGTGCGCAGTTGGTAACGATGGAGACATCAACAGGCTGAACGAAACTTCGAATTACGCCGGGGCAGCCGACTTTGAGGTTAGTTTTGCTGTGTTAAATTTTGTGCAATCCTCTATAGACATATTTTTGTATGTACCCATGGTTAGGGTAGTCGCAAAGAACTAGAGTATAGTTTGTAGAGTTAAGAATAGGTCGCTTGTAGAAATTTAGAACTCTATTTAATAGTGGTAGGTTATTGCTACGACATAGTTATTAGTTTAGAACTCTATTTTATCTGTAGTAGGTTGTTACTACTTATTATAATCTTCTAGTTAGGTTTTTTTTAGTATCAAATATATTAAAATGAACAGAATACTATTCTTCGAAAAAGCAAGTAATTAAAGATGTAAATATGTTCTTAATTAGGAATATCTTTAACTTAGAAAGAAATATTTATTTAACTTTAATATTTTTTATACTAAAAAGATCCTATTACAAAAGCTTTAAAATACTTAAAAACAGTGTAAGCAGTGTTTATAAGGTATCTCTTACCCTCGGCTGACTTAAAACGAGTCATAAAGTTCACCGCCATGTGTCTGATACAGTAAGCGTGAGGCTTTAGGGAGATGCCAACCACTGTCATCGGCACTGAGGGCGGCATTGATGGCCTGCAATCTATCGGAGATAACCAGTAGGCCGTCTTGTGGGGTGACATGGCGTCTCTGATTAGTAAGGAAGAACGACCATGACTCGGTACTCTTGGACTCGACAATGGCAAAAGCAATAGGCATGATGTTGTTGTTGCCGTCTTGTGCCACCGCTATAAGCAACACTTTACCGTATCTGCCATACAGATGCGTGCCATCGACAAAAAAAACGGTTTACAATGCTTGAAAGCCTCAACACAGGATGGGAAAGCCCAAAATACTTTATCGAACATGCTACAGTCGCGGACCAGAAGGTGTCCATCGTAGTATGGTCCGTCCCATAGCTCACAAATGGTGCCGGGAAAACAGCTCTACAGTGCCTGAAGTAGTTTCGGCACCTTGTTGTATGACTCCTCCTAATCCCCGTAGATCTGTGCAATTGCCTTCTGCTTCGCCATTCACACCTTGCTGTAGGAGGGTTTAAAGTGATAGCTCGCTCTGACCGTACCTTGCAGGACCGTGATGCTGACAGAGAGGTTGGATTATATCAACGGTAGTATGACCTTGCAGATGAGACTGCTATCCAACTGTCGATGGTCTCGGGACATGGTGGGTGCTAAACAATTGTGCGCTCCACCAACCCTCCGGACCTCCCTAACGCAATAGAAAAGCATTGACTCAGGCATATTTCAAAACTACTAAATATATTGCACAGAAGTACTCAAAAGTTCAATTAAATTTGCACTCACCAGTATCCGAGGTTCTGTCAAAGGTTCAACTGGTTGACCCGGTCATAATTAATTAATTATATAAAATTTAATTTTTTATATCAAATTAACTTATTTTCTAATTCATTAATTAATTAGTATCTATTACATTATTTAAATATATGTTAAAAATATTAGTATTAATAGATGTTATATAATTATCAAAAACAAAAATATATCATTGATTAATAAAAATTTTTTGCTTATCTTTTTTAATTTAAAGATATTTAACAAAGTTTAATTTTTATTTTAATAATTATATATAATTAAAAAATAATTCTTTTTTTAAAAAAGTAAGTATAAAATAAAAAATAAAATAAATTAATATGAATACTATCCATTAGAATAAAAAAATAAAAAATATATTAAATTTATATGGCTAAAAGAATTAATACACAAGTGATTAATTAGGATATGTCTAATAGTTAGTAATATATTTATTAAAACACACCATATAACACAAAGAGAAAACTTGCCCCAGTGGTTGCAAGGGCTCTTTTGCAACTTGAATAACTCAAGTTTGAACCCCAGCAGCAGCGCCTAGTGTATATTCTCAATTTTTGAAATTAAGTGATGCTGACATCAGCGGTTGACCCGTTCCGGTTCGAGTTTCGGTTTAGACCGAGTTTGACCGGTTTGTTTATCCGGTTCAAATGTTAACCCGGACCGGTTTAGGATTCGGTTCACCAGTTTTCTGGCCGGTCCGGATTTGATAACTATGCTTTAATCGGTTCGACTCGATCACCGGTACTCAGCAGACCTGCGAATACTGTAGTTCACTTGGTACTACCGATAGCGCCAGAATTGTAGTTCACTTGGTATTACTGATAGCGCCAGAATTGGGTGGGGTGGAGGCAAGACATGGCGCATTGCAGGCTCAGCGGGGATCTCCGGTATAAACTCCTCCTCCTTGCACCCTTCAGAAGAATCACTATCGGCACTATCCCCGTGGTGGTGCGAGAGGTCGGTCGTTGATAAACCCCCTTTGTAGGGTTTATCTTGTGTTGAATTTAGAGCATTTTGATAACCTTTCCTCACATTTATTTAATGAAATAGCATGATTTTGTGATTGTTTCCGTACTTGTGCTTAGATGTGAAAATATGCTTTTTGGACCTTTAATTTGATAGTTTTAATCTTTCTTTGATTCCACTAGATGCCTTGATGTGTTTGCTAGTGATTTCAGGTTGAAAAGGGCTAGGAAAGGATCAAATGAGTGAAAGGAAAGCATACAAAGTGGAGAAATCATGAAAAGCCAAAGATTTGAAAAAATTCCATGGGCGCGCGCGCGCACTATGCGCCTACGCGCGGATTGCGAAATACCCCAGGGACGCGTACGCGCACTGTACACGTACGCGCTGAAGGCCGCACGTGATTTTTAAAGAAGAACTCGTGCCTGGCGATTTTGGAGGGTTTCTGGCCCTATTTGGAGCTGAGTTTTTGGCGGAAAAAGGCTAAATAGACCAAGGAATGAAGGGGAAGGCATCATATAGACATTCATACACATACATTAGGCTAGTTTTAGTTTAGTTTTAGAGAGAGAAGCTCTTACTTCTCTCTAGGATTAGGATTAGGATTAGGTTTAGTTCTTAGATTTAGGTTTTAATACATGCTTTCCTCTACTTCTACTCTTGAATTCTTTGTTGTTACATTCATCATTTTTCTATTGTTTGTTATAATTTTTTCTACTTTGTTTGTAGATCTACTTTGGTTCATTCTATTTTCTTTCAATTCAATTTGAGGTAATTCATGATAATTGTGTTTCTTTTGATTGTTGTTATTGATTCTTACATTCAATTGTTGTTAGATTTCATTCTTGTCTCAATTTACTATGCTTTTCTTTTGTGCCTTTCAAGTGTTTGATGAAATGCTTGGTTGGATTTTAGTATAGATTTTATCCCTCTTGGCCTAGGTAGAGTAATTAGTGACGCTTGAATTATCTAATTCCTTTGTTGATTGATAATTAGAAGTTGCTAATTGATTTGGAAACCACTAAAGCTAGTCTTTCCCTTGGGAGTTGGCTAGGACTTCTGGAATCAAGTTAATTCATCCACTTGACTTTCCTCCATGGTTAGAGGTTAACTAAGTGTTAGCAATGGACAATTCTCATCACAATTGAGGAGGATAATGAGGATAGGACTTCCAATTCTCATAACCTTGCCAAGAGCTTTCATAGTTATTAGTTTATTTTCATTGCCATTTACTTTTCTTGTCTAAAATCTCAAAAACCCCAAACATAACTCATAACCAATAACAAGACACTTTATTGCAATTCCTAGGGAGAACGATGACACAAGGATTTATACCGGTTCGAAATTCTACAAAATAATTCCGTTGTTAGTATAGTCCAAACCAATAGTCAATCCTCAAATCAAATTTAATTTGAGTTGGTTGTCACAAAGAACAAACCCCAAATAAGAAATAACCGGAGTATTTTGGACTCGGGGTCGTCTCATGAGGAATTACAATGAAGTGAATGATTATTGGCTATGAAGGGGTAAAGGGGGTTTGATTGATAAGAGGGCAAGAAATTAAATGACAAGAAAAGTAAAGAGAGTAATTAAAGAAAGCAATTAATAAAGAGAGACATTCATGGCAAGGATTGAGAATATAGGCTTTCTATCCTAGTCATATAATGATTAATTCATCTCATTTAGTCAACTCCAACAAATAGGGAGAATGTCAAACAAGACTAATTAATCATGTCACAAATATAAACAAGAATTTATCTTATTACGTCATCCCTGAAGATAGAGGAAGGTATCATGTTATCCTCATACTCGGAGAAAGTCTAACAAGACTAGCTAATCTCAATCCAAAAGTCCTAATCAACTTACTAATTACATTAGCAAAAGATTAGCGTCAATGGAAACAATATTAGCTAACAACTCTAGATCACCAACATGAGTTGGGTTTTTTATGACTCAAGATTGCCTAATTACTCTTTCCAAGCCAAGAATGCTCAAAATCTACTCTAACTTCCTTCCAAGCATTTTATCAAACACTTGGAAGGCATACAATGAAAGCATAGTAAAAGTGCAAGAAATATAAATCTACCAACTACTAATTGCAAGAAAAGTAAATCACAACTCAAATCAACATCAAAAGAACATCAAACATCAAATCTCATTAAAGAAAAATCCAAATCCAACAAGTGTTCATCAATCACAAAAAGATGCTCAAAAGAGTAATTAACAAGAGAATCAAGAAGATTACATCACTAGAGCATGGAAATATAGAAGAAACAAGATGAAAGCAAGAAATTAAACATGGATCTATGATAATCTAACCCAAAACTAACCTAATTCTAGAGAGAAGAGGGAGCTTCTCTCTCTAGAAACTAACCTACATGATGCTAATGCCACAAACAATTGCTCCCCCTTGCTTGGACTTCAATTCTGCATGAAATACACTCAGAAACAAGTTAGATTTAGGCCTGGGCAGCTCAAAAATCGCCCCCAGTGTTTTGCCTTCAAGTGGGCCACGTGAGAGTATCGGTGCGTGCGCGCCATGTGCGCGTGCGCGTCGCTGGCAAATTCTCAACCTGCGCGGACGCGGCATGTACGCGTGTGCGTCCATAGGCGAAATCACTTTTGCGCGTGCGCGCCTGGTGCGCGTGCACGTCCTTTGGTGCTTTCCCAATCTTTGTTTCTCCATGCATTCTC